>NC_082697.1:44215435-44523863 GCF_949987515.2 Delphinus delphis
CATCATTAGTGTATAGGTATGCAAGAGATTTCTGTGCATTAATTTTGTATCCTGCTACTCTACCAAATTCATTGATTAGCTCTAGTATTTTTCTGGTAGCATCTTCAGAATTCTCTATGTATAGTATCATGTCATCTGCAAACAGTGACAGTTTTACTTCTTTTCTGATTTGGATTATTTTTATTTCTTTTTCTTCTCTGATTGCTGTGGCTGAAAATTCCAAAACTATGTTGAATAATAGTGGTGAGAGTGGGCAAACTTATCTTGGTTGTGATCTTAGTGGAAATGGTTTCAGTTTTTCAAAATTGAGAACCATGTTGGCTGTGGGTTTGTCATATATGGCCTTTATTATGTTGAGGAAAGTTCTCTCTATTCCTACTTGCTGGAGAATTTTTATAATAAATGGGTGTTGAATTTTGTCAAAAGCCTTTTCTGCATCTACTGGGATGATCATATGGTTTTCCTCCTTCAGTTTGTTAATATGGTGTATCACATTGATTGTTTGCATATATTGAAGAATCCTTGCATTCCTGGGATAAACCCCACTTGATCATGGTGTATGATCCTTTTAATGTGCTGTTGGATTCTGTTTACCAGTATTTTGTTGAGGATATTTGTGTCTATGTTCATCAGTGATAATGACCTGTAGTTTTCTTTCTTTTTAACACCTTTGTCTGGTTTTGGTATCAGGGTGATGGTGGCCTCGTAGAATGAGTTTGGGAGTGTTCCTCTCTCTGCTATATTTTGGAAGAGTTTGAGAAGGATAAGTGTTAGCTCTTCTCTGAATGTTTGATAGAATTCGCCTGTGAAGCCATCTGGTCCTGGGCTTTTGTTCATTGGAAGATTTTAATCACAGTTTCAGTATCAGTGCCTGTGATTGGCCTGTTCATATTTTCTATTTCTTCCTGGTTCAGTCTCGGAAAGTTGTGCTTTTCTAAGAATTTGTCCATTTCTTCCCGGTTGTCCAATTTATTTGCATATAGTTACTTATGGTAGTCTCTCATGATCCTTTGTATGTCTGCACTGTCAGTTGTTACTTCTCCTTTTTCATTTCTACTTCTATTGATTTGAGTCTTCGCTCTTCTTTTCTTGAAGAGTCTCACTAATGGTTTATCAATTTTGTTTATCTTCTCAAAGAACCAGCTTTTAGTTTTATTGATCTTTGCTATCGTTTCCTTCATTTCTTTTTCATTTATTTCTGATCTGATCTTTATGATTTCTTTCCTTCTGCTAACTTTGGGTTTTTTTTGTTCTTCTTTCTCTAGTTGCTTTAGGTGTAAGGTTAGGTTATTTATTTGAGATGTTTCTTGTTTCTCGAGGTAGGATTGTATTGCTATAACTTCCCTCTTAGAACTGCTTTTGCTGCACCCCATAGGTTTTGGGTTGTCATGTTTTCATTGTCATTTGTTTCTAGGTATTTTTTGATTTCCTCTTTGATTTCTTCATGATCTCTTGGTTATTTAGTAGTGTATTGTGTAACCTCCATAGGTTTATATTTTTTACGATTTTTTCTTGTAATTGATATCTAGTCTTATAGCATTGTGCTCAGAAAAGATACTTGATATGATTTCAATTTTCTTAAATTTACCACAGCTTGATTTGTGGCCCAAGATATGGTCTATCCTGGAGAATATTCCATGAGTACTTGAGAAGAAAGTGTATTCTGTTGTTTTTGAATAGAATGTCCTATAAATATCAATTAAGTCCATCTTGTTTAATGTATCATTTAAAGCTTGTGTTTCCTTATTTATTTTCATTTTGGATGATCTGTCCATTGGTGAAAGTGGGGTGTTTAAGTCCCCTACTATGATTGTGTTACTGTCAATTTCCACTTTTGTGGCTGTTAGTATTTGCCTTATTTGTTGAGGTGCTCCTATGTTGGGTGCATAAATATTTTCAGTTGTTTTATCTTCTTCCTGGATTTATCCCTTGATCATTATGTAGTGTCCTTCTTTGTCTCTTGTAATAGTCTTTATTTTAAAGTCTATTTTGTCTGATATGAGAATTACTACTCCAGCTTTCTTTTGATTTCCATTTGCATGGAATATCTTTTTCCATCCCCTTACTTTCAGTCCTTATGTGTCCCTAGGTCTGAAGTGGGTGTCTTGTAGACAGAATATACATGGGTCTTGTTTTTGTATCCATTCAGCTAGTCTCTGTCTTTTGATTGCAGCATTTAATCCATTTACATTTAAGGTAGTTTTCAATATGTATATTCCTATTACCATTTTCTTAATTGTTTTGGGTTTATTATTTTAGGTCTTTTCCTTCTCTTGTGTTTCCTGCCTAGAGAAGTTCCTTTAGCATTTGTTGTTAAGCTGGTTTGGTGGTGCTGAATTCTCTCAACTTTTGCTTGTCTGTAAAGGTTTTAATTTCTCCATCGAATCTGAATGAGATCCTTGCTGGGTAGAGTAATCTTGCTTGTAGGTTTTTCCCTTTCATCACTTTAAATATGTCCTGCCACTCCCTTCTGGCTTGCAGAGTTTCTGCTGAAAGATCAGCTGTTAACCTTAGGGGGATTCCCTTGTATGTTATTTGATGTTTTTCCCTTGCTACTTTTAATACTTTTTCTTTGTATTTAATTTTTGATAGTTTGATTAATATGTGTCTTGGCGTGTTTCTCTTTGAGTTTATCCTGTATGGTACTCTCTGTGCTTCCTGGACTTGATTGACTATTTTCTTTCCCATGTTAGGGAAGTTTTCGACTATAATCTCTTCAAATAATTTCTCAGACCCTTTCTTTTTATCTTCTTCTTCTGGGACCCCTATAATTTGAATGTTGGTGCATTTAATGTTGTCCCAGAGGTCTCTGAGACTGTCCTCAATTCTTCTCATTCTTTTTTCTTTATTCTGTTCCCTGGCAGTTATTTCCACCATTTTATCTTACAAGTCACTTATCCATTTTTCTGCCTCAGTTATTCTGTTATTGATTCCTTCTAGAGTATTTTTAATTTTAGTAATTTTGTGGTTCATCACTGTTCGTTTGCTCTTTAGTAGTTCTATACCCTTGTTAAATGATTCTTGTATTTTCTCCATTCTGTTTCTGAGATTTTGGATCATCTTTACTATCATCACTCTGAATTCTTTTTCAGGTAGGTTGCCTATTTCTTCTTCATTTATTTGTTCTTGTAGGTGTTTACCTTGCTCCTTCATCTGTAGCATATTTTTTTGTCGTTTCTTTGTTTTGTGTGTGTGATGGGTGGTGCTGTATTCCTGTCTTACTGGTTGTTTGGCCTGAGATGTCCAGCACTGGAATTTGCAGGCAGTTAGATAGAGCTGGGTCTTGGTGCTGAGATGAAGACCTCCAGGTGGCCTCACTCTGATTGATAGTCCCTGGGGTTTGAAGTTCTCTGTTAGTCTAGTGGTTTGGACTTGGAGCTCCCACCACAGGAGCTCAGGCCCAACCTCCGGCCTGGGAACCAAGATCCCACAAGCTGGTCACTGGGGGTTTCTCCCGTCTCCTTTGGTGTCCATGGTCCCACACCGGTACCTGGTAGGTGTCCTACTTCTACTCACTTACTTCTTATTGATCGTTATCTATGTTCACTTATGCTTTTTCACTTCTCCTGTTAGTCATATGTGACCAGACAGAGAGGCAAATGTCCAAGGATTTTGAAAGTTCAAGTGCTAAATAACAACAGAAATGCAAACAGAAGCTGGGCTGAAGGCAGTGGAACCAGGGACAACGCAGAAGGGAAGGAATGGGCTCATGGATGAGACGGCACTGCCCCAGATGACAGGGTTTATTTCTGTTACCAACTGGGAAAAGTCCAAGTGGAATGCCCTCTGAGTCTTGTATACAGGAACCAAATGTTGAAGGCATTTCAAAAAACTGGAGCTCAGCTCTTCTGGAAAGAATAGAAGACAGCAAGCAAAGAAAACTGGGGAAATGGATGGGAGTCAAGGGTCAAATGGCTAACAGTTGACTCTAAATCTTCACAAAAGTTTTAGAAATTATGACTCATGTGAAACCTGCACTGTAAACATCCTGGGTGTGCAAGAAAAATTATTTTTCCTATTTCAGTATTGTCATGGCAACCATTTGCTGAAGACACTTGCAATCTTTTGTCAAAGGATGTGAATACCAGGAATATCATGATTGCATCTAAGCTGGGGATGGTACTTGTTTGGCTGCACGTGTACCATCAGTGGCCAGAAAAGGAATGTCATAAATACGGGTGGGTAGAAAGGAAAGATGTGAGGGTACTTGGGCTTATTGGTCAGCTGGGAGAATCCAAATGTTAAGAGGAACTATTGAAATAATTTCTCAATGCATCCCAGTTCAGAGCTAAAATATGTCTGTTATTGTGATGTGACGTGTTTAGTAAGTTTAACAGGAAAGCTTGGCTTTAATCACAAGAGTCTATGTTTATGTAAACCAAGTTTCTGGCAAGATCTTGAAACAGAATCTTATGACCCTGAGAAATAGGTTGCCTCTCGCTCTAAGTGGAGGGAGCCTCCCTCTTCCTCTTCAGTTTTGAATATGAGTCCCCAAGGATTTGGGCAACTGAATTTTCTGGGCTTTGGTGAACTACGCCAACTTCAGCACTCAGGGGCGTCCTGAGTCAGAAGTGGTGCGGCAGGTGTGGCTGTTGGGGACATTGGGCTGAGCTGCAACAGAGCACAAGCTGCCCTTTATTTCTTTTCGGACACAGAAACCATGGGGACCAGGGGGACTGGATTTGAATCCTGCATCCATCCCTACTCAGTGGGTTTGGAAAAATCTCCTCCCTCTCGGGCCTGTCCCTACCAAACAAGTGATCAAAGGATGTGAAAAGGCCTTATAAACAGTGCAGCGTAACTGCACATGAAATTCCTATTTGGTGGTAAAAATCATTGAATATCAGCCATGAAGGATGGTTCTGTTCAATAGGGTGGTGTCTTAATATAGCAAACCCACTGGCTGTTTTTGTCTATCGCAGCTTCATTTGAAGGTGAGTCTATGGTTTATGAACCAAAAGCATTTACTAAATACCAGCTGAGCAGCTGGCACTACGTTATACACTACGGATAGAAAACATGAGACGAAGGTCAGGGTCAAGAGGAGGGCATAGTCTGCCAAATAACCAGCGCGTCCAGAAATCTGCAGGTGGCTTATGAACAGAAATAGCTCCCAGTCCGCAAAGTTGACACGTATTCAAAAGCGCTCACATGGTGGCTAGTAAGAGAAACGACTGGAGTTGAATTAATCATCTCCCCACATAGAAAGGAGCTTGTCCCGTGGTTCTGGGGGAGCTCCAGACATGGCTCCTGAGGGTGGGCGTGTCCCCGCACACTGAACGAGACAGTCGTGGGAGCCCACGCAGCTGGGCCTCTGCACCTTTGGTCTCCTTCTCTCCATTTCCATTTTGATGCTCTACAGACACACTTCTCTGCTAATCACACGGCAGGAGGAAGACAGCTCTCCCACCTGCAGCCAGATTTGCACTGGTGGTGTCCACCACCCAAGGACACCCAGGCCAGCACTCAGTCACCCAGGGATGTGACTCTGCATGGGTCGGCTGTCCAAGAGAAGTGTCCTCACACATACACACGTCGCCTCCCACCCAACGCCGCAGGGCCTCCTGTGCTGATCCATCGGTCGATCTGGCTTGAAGGACTAGCAAATGTATCATTCGACACTTATTTTTTCCATGTAATTAATCTTGGTTCTTTCCGTGTGGTGAATATGGGCTTATATCTTTCTTTTAAATAGCTGCATAGTATTCTAGAGAATAGTCCATATTTCATAGTCTATTTAATGATTCCCTTGTTGACTTTTTTTTCAATTTTTTGTATTATTTACAGAGTCACGGTTACCACCCCCTTGTAAATCTTTTAAGTAGTTCCAGAGTAAATATCTGAGATTTAGAGATTAAATATAAAGATTGCTATAGAAGTCTCAAAGTGAAATATCTGGATCAAAGGGTATGTGCATTTTAGATTTTAGTAGATGTTATCAAACTGTTCCCTGAATACCCATAACAGTTAACACTTCTGGCGTTATGGCGTGAGGGTGAGGGTTCCTTATCCCCTGTGAACCCTGTGTATTAGTGCCAGTGCTAACAGTCCAGTCAACAGTGCTGTCACATACTTGGCTTCCTCAGGGTCCCTGGGAATTGAATTGTAATTAAGGACTGTGGTGCTTCTCCGTCACTTCTGGACTAGATGGAGCATGAGGTCTGGGGCATCACTTTGTGGCTTTGCTTTGGCAAGGTCAGCTCTCAGCTGGCCATCTGGCTCCCAGCCTCAGGGCTCCCAGCTGGGGGGCCTGCTCTCCAAGGAGCAGAGCAGAGACTCCGAGCTACCGGCCCTCATGAGGTTCCTGTAGGTGCCGTTCCCTGCGAGACACTGAGATCCTCTCAGTTCTGACTTTATAAAGCAGAAGTAGGAAACAGCTGAGTTTTAAAAAGTAAAAAAATTCCTAACAATCCATTAGAGTAAACATTTAAAAAATTAAAATAGGAAGTCATGAGTAAGTTCCTTTTCATTTGTAATTGATATGAGGCTCTACTCCACTGTTTACATTCCTTTCACAGGAACCAAAGGCAGAGGACCATCCAAACCCTGTCTCTTCCTGAAGCTGATGCAGGGCCTGTCCCAGCCGCGGACTCTGAGGGAGGTCAAGTGTGGATTTCCTTCCTTTCTGTCATTTATATGATTGCTTGGAAGGTGAACCCAGGTGCATCCTCAGAGGAGTAGAGAAGTGACCCGGGGAAGGCAAGAGCTGACACAGGGTGCTGGGAGCAGATCTCCACACGGGCAACGGGGCCCAGACCTGCAGGGAGCTCCAGGAGGTGATGGAGACCATGCAGAGAGTGGCCTGTCCCCCTCCCGGGGCTGAAGTGGCCAGGGTGTCCGCTAGGACTGGGGTGTCCAGGACCAGCTTCAAGTCCCGTCCATCGTTGCCCAGGGGCAGCTCTCAGGGGCACTGGCTCCCCCAGCAGAGAGGAGGCCCTCGGGGGGAGGCATGGGTCCTTCCAGCAGGATGCTGTCCCTGTGACCCCGATGGTGAAGCTGAGGGTATGGACGGGGGCTGACGGCATCAGCTCCCACCTCTAAACCCTCTTGGAGCCAGCTTGAAACAAACCCAGGTGGACACGTTCCATCCTCCTGGAAACTCTAAATGCCGAGGTGCTGGGAAATATCGGAGGGCAGAGCTGGATTCAGAAACTGTGCAGTTTCTCAGAATTACAGCTTGTCAGCAGTGACCCAAATGCAGTCTCTCATTTCAAAGAGGGTCCAGTTTCCTATGAATGGTTTATTGAAAAAACATGTGTGGGGAGAGAGCCTCTGGGAGCAGCACAGACTCCAACTCCACACACGAAGTGACGGCTGCCGTTTCATGCAGTTCTTGATGAGTGTCCCCTCCATCCTCAGAGCATTCGTACATCTGCCAATCTGCCTTGAACTTGGAAGTTCCACCAGGAACAAGTTCCACCAGGAACAAGTTCCACCTGGACTTGATTTGTGGGAGGGGTGGGGGGGTCGGCTTGGTAGATGACTCCATCACAAGTGTTGTTATGGGCTCGTCAGAACAGCTCCACGTGACCTTGGGTCTGGGCAGAGGAAGGCCATACCCAGCACTTCCGACGTCCACCCAGCTCTGAGCTCTGTGGCCTCGTGGAGAAGACTTGTCATTCCTTCCACGTGAGCCATGTGGTCCCAAGCTCTTCCGTCACCATCCCTACTCGGTCCTCTTAACAGGCAAGGGTGTAAGTTTCTTTACTCCCATTTCCCAGAAGAGACAAAAGCAGGTCAGGGCAGGACGGGACCCGCCCACGGGCCCAGAAGAAGAAACTGGGCCCAGTCTATCTCTTGATGGTAATTGGTGCCCAGGAAGTGTCTGGACGGTGGCTGGGCGGGGCTATGGCTCACACTGGGTCTTTCCGACACAGGAAGTCTGTGGGTTGGCTTCAGCAGGGAAACTGACGGGCAGCAGGGAGTCCTTGTGAAAGCTGGTCAGATGCACTTTAGGGTTTGTTTGTTTGTTCTGCACTTATTAATTTGTTCACGTGGCAAAATAGTTCCTCCCTGTGGCTCCCCTGTCTGGAGGCCCTGTCTCTGCCCAGCCCCTGCCAAATACACCTCGGTGATCCTGCCCAAGGCGTGGGTACCTCCATGACACTGCAGAGAGGACATCTCCAAAGTCCACCTGAGCGAGTGTCTGGTGCCGGGATGCCCGGCCTGGCGTAGGTGTGCTTGTGATGCTGCTTCTCTGTGGATGGGAAGGTAGGCTTCCTAGCAGACCTGACTGATTATACGCAGTGGACACCAGCCTTACTTATCCCACAGCAGCCCTCCCAGACCCCGAGCACCTCCAGAGCAGCAGCGAGAGGAAGGGCGAGAGGAGAAGGAACACGAAAACCTAAGGAGGCACAGTTACCAGGCACTCGCACTGGCACCAGAGCAAGAAAAAGCTACACTTCCCTAGTTGCAAAAATGAGTCTGTGTTAATTAATTATGTGTGTGAGTTACTTAAGGTTTGGAGGGAAAACTGTGAATTTCCCTGCTATAACCTACAGCATCCTGGGTACAGCCAGGGTGGTACTGCAGATTCCAGGTCTAGCAGGCTCTCCCGGGATCAGAAGCCTGGATCCTGGGATGGACAGGTTCTTCTGCTCATGAATAACTCACTGTGGGTGCCCACAGGCTGAAAGCCAGCCCCATGTCACCACGGACCAAGCTCTGCCTGGAAGTATCAGCACGGGCATGCCATTTGGAATAAGGGAGCTTTGTTCAGTTAACTGGTAATCTGAGAGCACCCTGTCCTGGGATTCATCCTGCTGGGGCTGTCGGGACACCGAGAGTAGGAATAACCTCCAACCAGGGCAGGAACCATGTGGCATGGGGACCACCGACCACATACTGCGGCTGCAGCTGGAGCAGAGGGGTCCACCCAGGACAGGAGTTTACCCAAGACCCAGATACTCTGATCCCAGCTCATCCTGCCACGAGAAGCTTCTCAGAATGTAGAGAGTGAATGCAGGTGTGAAGGGAAAAGCAGGTCAAGGTTAGTGGCTTTCTACACCTCAGGCACCTGTGTACCTCACCCTGCATGGATTGGCGGATCAGAGGACAGCAGTGCCCTCCGCCAGGCACCCAGTGGGAGGGAAGGAGGATGGAGGACTTGAGTCCGGGGTCTCCACCTGCACGAATGATGGGGGTTCACGCACAGATGATGGGGGGGTTCACTCACAAATATGCTCCCCCGGTGCTCCATAAAGTTTCAGTGCTTCAAAAGCCCGCTAATGCCAGCCCAGGTCAGAGAGGGATTTAGGCAAAGTTTTAAGTCGTTAAGTGGCCCCGGAATGAATGAAGTATGATCTAGACCACAGGTCCTCACGCTGCAGTGGCATCAGAGCCCCTGGAGGGCTCGGCACACGGTCCTTGGGCCCCACCCCGGGTAGGTCTGGGGCTGCCGAGGACTGGTGTTTCCAGGTGACGCTGACCCGCAGCTCCAGCTCCACACGTGAGGCTCACAGGGGCAGCTCCACCGCCCATGACGTCCAGAGCCTCAGCCAGGCCTGCCCCTCAACGCCAAGGACATGGTGGAGAGGGGCCACTTCCTTAGAGTGTCCCAGACGTGGAAAATTGGAGTACCAGTTATGGGTTAACTTGTATACTATTTTTCTGTTTCCGCAGGCACGGCAGTGAAACTTCTTCTCTGAGGACTGCGACCCTGTGTCCCCTTCCCCCAAAACAGACAAACAGAAGGAAGGAAAGATGGACAAGGGGAAGCAATGAAGGTGAATGGTGGGCCTTTAAGGACTTTAATTCTCGATTTTGTGTTTCTAGAAACATCTGATCAAATAACATCTTTCATAACCAAAATGGCACATAAAGAAACTGCATGACCTGTCTCTGCCATTGTGGTCATCATGCGAGATGAATCACAGGAAGATGAATCTTAGCTTTCCAAATTTGGAGAAGGCCAGAAATGCTATTTGGATTAATTTCTATTCGGGAGTTGGCTAACACTGACCACAGTCTCTCCTACCTAGGGATGAACATAGCATTGTCATACGAATCTATAGTCTGCAAATTAGGTTAAAGTAGGCCTCTTTGGGGAGGCAAACAATTTCTTTTCTTTTTTTGCAGATTACTCTCCAAATATGTTCATACACAAACAGTTCAACTTTTCTTTGTTTCATAGTCAATGGCAGTCAAACTAAATTTCTACATTTTTGGAAGTGTGTTAAATTACATTGTTCTTCAGTTACATATAAAATTCAATTAGCATTTCTTTATGGAAATTTTAATATCTTATATAGGTTACAGAAAAGAATATTTAAAATGACATTTTAATACTTTGTAAGAAGCAACAGAAATTCAACTTTCCAAAGCACAGCCCAGTACTACCACTGGAGTGTGTCTGCTGTGTATTCCCCGCACAGAATTCATTCCAATGCAAACATAAGTAAGCCTTATTCTGTACAATAGATTGACCCTCAAATATTGTGTGTATAGAATGTCTATAAGGTAAATTACCATGCGTTTGAAATCGAAGATTAGAACTGAAGCAAAATCTGGGGAAAAAAACCACCCTAATTCCTGACCCCGATACTATTTTCTGAAGTGAAAAGTGTTTTAAACTTTTGGCCAATCGATTCAAGCCAGAGTTGAACTTTTGTGCCTTTAGGAACATTCTAGTCACAATGTGACTAGAATAACTAGCAGATCAAATTCTGCTTTTGTTCAGCTATCTACTCCTTTCCTATGTGACCCAGAGGTGACGGCCCCACCCTCCCCAGGGGGACATGTAGCTGGTCCAGGCTGTCGATGGCAGCCTGATGCCCTCGCCATGACTGGGTGAGGGCCAGGCACTAGCCCAGGGCTGACCAACAGGTCCTGGGGAGGTGACTGCTGGGCTCCTAGAGAAGTTTTCCTTGTTCTTAAGAGGGAGTTACATGAAGGGCTGGTCCGTTTCTGTCCCTGGGCCCTGGAGGTAAGAACTCCTGGAGCAATCTTAAGCCACAGGGGAGCCAGTTGGTGTCAACTCCAGCCCACAGAAGACGGCCTAACAGAGAGAAAAAGAACATAGGTCTTTGATGCCCCGACAGCTGTTGAGTCAACCAGCTAGAACGTAGAATAAATCTTACAGCAGCTAAGCTCTTATCTGATGTAAGAAATTGTCTTACTGTCAGTGTCTGTGAGAAGAGCTTTCTCTTGCCTGTAGTGAAGGCATTCTAAATGATACAAATGAAATTTGAAAATTTGAGACTTCATGGAAAGTTATTTCGTCTGTTTCTGTTCAGTTTCATTGCACACCTTTTAAATGGCCTATGTGTTGCACCATTTTTAAGCAGGTCTGCTGTATTATTCATAATTACCTCTAAACGATGAGTTTTCCTAGCTTGAAAGATGATTATGTCAGGTTTTCCTGAAATGGCTCGCATTCGTATTTGCTTAATTGGCTATTTAACATGGACCATGGTCCTCTACAATTTATCTCACTTTTCTCTTCATGGTTTTTAAAGTGTAAAGTGGAAAAAGCAGTAAAAAATAATAAGTCTTGGTATTTATTCCTGCAGACGCCTGGATGATTTGTGGTAATTGAGGTCTGTTGTGCTGCAAGCTTTGTTAAGATGCGTGACACTGTCATGCTACCTCCCTGCCAGAAACATTCTCTGCATTTGAACTCAAGGACTTCATTGTTCTTAAATTAAATCGCTAAATGAAATGTGTCTCATTTTACCCCTCTGCTCCCTGTGTCCACCCTCCCTGTTTACACAGGGCGTGAAGAATGGATTTCTCTTCTCTCTAGATGTTTTCCCATTGCTCCCATCTCACCAACCCTGTTTCAAGTGAGTGCAGGGTAACCAACCCCGTGGGAACATGGAAGAGGCAATCCTAGGGTCTGAACTTTCTGTCACTGACCCAGTTTTCAAGTCTTCGGTCTCGTTGTTAAACCACAAGCTCCAATCTTGTTTAGCTTTGTTTTTGCTTAGAGACTGTGGCATCGGGAAAGGTGCTCACCTTGTCTCATATTTAAACTCGACCATGTCGGTGCTGGTTTGTATCGGGTGGAGTGTGGACAGCTCCCTGGGGTAGGGAGGCCGTGGTGCTCAGGTCTGCTTTGCCTGAAGTGGCGGGTTGGGGTGGGTGGGTTCTGATCACTCCTCTGTGTCCACTGATGTTCTCTCCTGAAGGGTAAAGTGAGATACTCCCCTCCCAGCACCCCAGTCCTTAGCACCAAAGAAATCATCAGTTGGGGAGACCACAGCCTAAACGCTAGTTCTCTCTTGAATATTTATCAGTGACGTTAGATGATAATTAATGAATCGATATCAGGCAGGATAAGAATGAAATGGGTTACGTGGGTGAGCATGAAGCAGACATGGCAGTGACTGACCCTCCAGTACTCCGTGCTGGCCAGCCCTCTCGTCAAGACTGGTCTGAGCCAATCTGGGTAAAGGACCTACGTTCTTTGCCCCAGCGACTGAGTCAGTGTGTACCTGTCAATCTTCCTTCCCCTCCCAGAAGGGCGGCTCAAGGGCTGGCATGGTCCCACTTGGAGCCAGTGGACGTGAGGCAAGTTTGCTGGGGGCTTGCCCAAGTCATCCCCCTGGTAAGTGAAGAAGCCAAGGTCCGTCCAGGCCACAGGCCATCGGACGATGCGCCCCACATTGCTGGCCATGGAAGTGGAAGTATAGGATGGGAGAATAGTGGGGAGGGGCAGGGTGAGGCCTGGCTTCTCTAGGGTCGTCCTGGGCCTGACCACCCCATTGTTTCATGTCACACCTTTTTGGAAGTTATGATTTCAGCTGAGTCTCCAAGTTAAGTTGTTTGGAAGAGGTGATGTTATTTTCCATTTATTATGAAACTGTAGATTCTGGATTTTCCAAGAAGCCTCAAATCTTTCTCCTTATTTCTCTGACACATTCAGTATCCTCATTGTTGAATGAAAATATAACCCGTACAGGAACCAGCTTAGAGGTTTTCTGTGTAAATGACATCCCATGCAAACAAGGTTGAACGATAAAAGGCATCTATTGGCCCCGCACCTAGGAAGCCCAGGGACCTGCAGGTCCTTCCACGCTGGCTAAATTCGGTGACTGGCTCAACGAGGCGGTCTGTCCTGCCCCCTACGCTCTGTCCTGCCAGCGTCCTCCAGGGCCCTGGCTTCCTTCATGGTGTGGCTGCAACGTTCTGAGCTCCAAACTCACACAACTCGCCGGCCAAAGGGAGTAGCCCTGCCAGGGGCCCTGCCTTCATGTCCCACTGGCCCAGACTGGGCTACATGTCCATTCTTAGACCAGCACTCACAGGGATCTGCTAGCAGGGGAGGTGGATGGCTGTCCCCACTGACTGAGACAGTCAGGCCCCATCCCACAGCTGCCCCCTGACAGAGGAGGGTGGGATGGAGCCTGAGGCCAAGCGTACTTCTCCAGGGGCTGCATCCAGATCTGCACCAGGCGGGTCACTCCCTGGAGCAGAGTTCTACACGATGCAAGGTTCTCTGTTCAGTTTTTAGATAAGTCACTTTTGAATCACCCACTCAGAAGGGCCAGTAAACCAACTCTGCCTAAACCTTCCCCGGGACCCACACACCCCAGGCCTCTGCTCCACACCCCAGCTATCCCCGGGCTCAGAGATTTCAAGGGGCTTCTTGAGCAAATGCACATGAAGACGATACAGGAACCTGGGACACACAAGACAGCAGCTAGAATCATGGGAAGCTGTGAAGGACAGAGGGAGACCTTGTGGGCATGGGAACACGAGGACAGCAGGCCAGAGAGTCCGGGAGAAGTAAACACTTTGCTCACATATTCTGGGGGCTGGTCTTACCTCGAGGTCCTTCCCTGAGGCAGTGGACTTGCATGTTTACTGTAGCTCCAAGGTCAGCCACCTGCTCTGGGTGCCAGCCACCATGCAGCTGTCTTTGGCAAAAAAGGCACGATCTTCCCCCTCGCTGAAACCTCCCCCTGAACCTGGCTTGGCCACTTCCCTGGGCGGCATCCCCTGGCTGCAGGCCCCAGAGCCCAGGAATCGGGGTCAGCCGTGAGCCAGCCTGGGTATCGTCCCTTTGCAAGAACCCCGGGCTCCCAGGTAGCTCCCAGCTACATGTGGTCTCAGGACGCAGCATGCCCGTCTCCATCACCACAATCAATGCACTTTGTGTGTGTTTATTCTGCTTCCAAATTAAGTTTTATTCCCAGTTTTGAAAGTAACACATATTCACCATGAAAAGTGTGGCAAGTACAAACAATATTTTTTAAAACCCATCACAAAAAGAAAAGTTCTACCAACAATTTGGTACATTTCCTTTCATTTGCTTTTTTCCAATTTGGTACAAATCTGTGCATGTTTTTTCCTTTTCCCACCAGCCCCTTCATACACGGTGTATTTCATACAGCATTTTCACTGACATAGCCTTTTATATGTGTACATTTGTCTCCTGTTTTTCACTTTGCCTTTAGTGTGCATGAAACAAAACTTTCATGAATGTCGCTTTACTGGTTGCCCATTATTTTACTGTGTAAATGGACCCTAAGTGACTTGGGCATCTTTGAAAACATTTAGGTATTTGCAGTTGCTTTCTATTTTATAAATATTGCATTTAAAGTTGCAGTTAGTGCATTTCAGACTCTTTTCTTAGGCTGATTTCCCCAGGTGTGGATTGATGAAGTGAAGGCATGGTTTAAAGTTATTCGTATACGTGATAAGAGAGGAAGTGACTTATCAGGGACCCTGGGTCTTGGGGAAAAGTCCTCAGAATTGGTCCCTAAGCTTGAGATTCACTAGATCGGATGTTCTGATCAAAGCCACAAAAGTTCTTGAAATTCATACTTTCAATTTGCATAAAATCTTTTGGAAATTACTGAGACTTGCCCTTTGGGATTTCTGGTTGGCATCGCTTCATTTTGAAGGTGTGATGAAGTGAAGAATGGCGTCAGGTGACTCTCAGATGCTGGTGGTACTTTCTCCACATTCCTCACGCAGACCTCCCTCCCCCTTCCGGGCCCAGCCTGCTCACGTGTGTGTGCACACTCACACAGACTCACACTTGCACATGGATACACACTCACAGACATGCACACACCACTCACACACACGTGCACACACTCACGTACACACACACAGCTCTGTAACACACACACATACACACTCTAACACACACTCACACTCAGTCACGACACACATGCTGACCTAACGCCACACACTCACATTTACTAGGATTGCCAGATACAATACAGATAGGTACAGGGTGCCCAGCTGACGCTGAATTTCAGATAAACAACGAATAATTGTTCAGTGTAAGCACGTCCTATGTCGTATTTGCAATAGAGCCGTGCAGTATTTCTAAAAAAATATTTGTTGTTCAACAGAAATGCAAATTTAACCAGGCGTCCCACATTTTTATTTGCTAACCGCAGCCGCTCTGACATTCATGCAAACTTTCAATCATACACCTGCTCGCCCGTGCCCACCTGTGCTCACACTCACACACACCCTCCCACTCTTTTTATTCACATCCTACGTTCAGTTTACTTGCTCATTATAATGCAAATGGGTACCGGAAACCCTCTGATAAAAGGCAAATTGCATGGCAGTAGCTTAATATACATTTTAAAAATGATTGGTTTAATAAAATTCCCAGTGAATCTCAGGCATCATAGGTGACCGTCTCAATGTTAGAAACTGATGCCACTGTGTGTGGAACCCTAACGTCCGGGCTAAGCTCCCAAGGCCGGCGGCGGCAATTCTCACAAAGGAGATGGACTTCAGAGGGCCAGGTTATAGGCCCTCGGCCCCCCGGCAGGTAGCTCTCAGATCTTCGTGTAAACATTGCCCTTTGCACTTCCTAAGTTCTGGGCGTGTTTATGTTACAGAAAGGGGTCTCGGCCCATCTGGGATTTGTTTGGAAGGGATTGCCTCTTTCCTTTCTTTATAAAAATAATCCCATTTCTTTCTGTAACTGGGCCAGACGGTCCATGCGACGGGTGAGCCTCACCTTTTCCTGGGTGTGTTCCTGGAAAGAGTGTGTGGAGCCGGGTGGGTTCACCATCTGTGTGCAACCCCGGCTTGGCCTCCTGTCAAACATGCTCTAGGGCGCTGGTGGCCCCCCTCCTTGGTCCCTGGGCCTCAGGAGTGCCCGGCTGCCAGCTGCATTTTGATGAGTGAGTGAGCGAACAGGAGAGGACCCCAGCTTCTTTTGACGCGCTTGCAGTTCATAAATCTCTCTAGGAGCAGCAGGCATTCCATTCCTCATAACAGGGTCCTCCACATCCAGGACGTTTTAAAATTTGAATTTTTGTCTAAAGTTCCGAGAATGAGTTGAGAAAGATTCCACTTGCCCTGCCCCGGCATAAACTCTGCGTGTGTGGAGCAGTGGGGAACAGGCCACGCCTCTGAAGGACCTCACCCTCAAATGTTTGCACACAATGGCTTGCTTCAGTGACACGCAGGGAATGGAACAAAGCACACAGCAGAGCCGAGAGGCTGGAGGTGACTCAGTGACTCAGGGATGCGACCCGAGGGGAGGTCGCTTTGTGGGGTCGCTGAGTGGGTAAAGCACGGGGCTATAGTTTTTCTATGGGCTTTTTACACTCGCTGTGGTTGGCGCTGCAGGAAAATTCACCGGTTCCTTCCCATCAATCCGGAAAGATTGGAGCTCTGCCGATGCAGCTCACGGCAAAGCCGTCGGCATCACACGGGCAACGTCCACACAGCCCGGGGTTTATTTTTCCTCCAGGGATCACCGAGAACTTTCCAAACACTTATTTCATTAGCCCCAGAAGAGCCTGGCCAGATGGGAACTTGCTGAGAGAGGTGGTCCACGTCCCCCACCATGGAAGGCAGAGGCCGCCCAGGTACAAAGGAAAGTGGAGGGGGAGGAGGACCAGCCCCGAACCCCCCCGGACACATGGCCCTGGGTTCCCAGCTTGCCCTCCTCAGGCTTTTAATGCTGAATGTATGGTTTCCTTAAAAAAAAAAAAAAAAAACCCACACAAACATCTAACAACTTTCTGAAACCCACACCTAAGTATAGATTTCCCTTTTGACCCCCAGGAGGCCTCCTAACACAGGTCTACTTTCTATAGAAAACTCATTGCCATGATGTCATGGACTTTGTTTCTGAGAAGAGACAATTGTTTTATCTCGGGAGGAAGGATGTTGGGGGCCTCGGAGGACCATTTGGCCTTGTCTTCCATCGGGGATGCTTCCACACATGCACAGGACCACGTCTGTTCCTCTGTGGAGAGACTTCAGCTAACTGGAGCTATTAAATCATTTCTGGTTTTGTGGAAATAAAAAGAAGGTGGGGAGAGGCCTCCAGGAGGTATCGCCCTCCCCACCACCCCCAGTGTGTGCTGAGCTTAGCGATTTCCTTCCTGAGAACAGAACATGGAAAGGGAGGGGGTGGCTTTAGAGCCGCTGTTGATGAGGGTCACCGCCGCCGGCCACATGGACAGTGTGTCCCCCTGATGGGACCTGTTGAGTAGGGCACTCTGTCTCTGCCGCCGTCCTCCCCCAAAACCCAGTGACCCCAGTCTTAACTATGAGAAAAATACCAAAGAGACCCAGTCGGATGGACATTCTACACAAGGCCCACCCAGTGTTCTTCAAGGTCATCAAAAACAAGGAAAGTCTGAGATATCATTACAGACCCAAGGAGGCTGGAGAGACGGGATGACTAAATGTAATCTCGTCTTCTGGATGTGATCCTGGAACAGAAAAGGACATTAGGAAAAAGCTAGTGAAAGCCAAATGAAGTGTGAATTTAGTTAACAGTGAGGCACTGATGTCGGTTCCTTAGTTGTGACAAATGTACCCAGCAAAGTAAGATGATGACAACCAGAGCAACGGACAGGAACTTTCTGTATCTTTGCAACTTTTCTATACATCAAAAACTACTCGAAAATAAAGTTTATTTAAATACAGATAAGAATAAAAGGGGAGTAGTCTTGACACAGGAGGTACATAAGGTCAGTGCTTGCAGAGTGGTTTTTCTAGAATTTCATATAAAATTAAAATTCTTGAGCTCTTTCCAGGTCATAGTAGATGAGAAGGTTTTGAGGGAAGCTGGTAATAAAATGGAGCAATTCCCTAGGACAAAAGCAATAACATTAGGTTGAGAAATACAAACAAATACCTAATCCTGGAAGAATCTGAAGCCCGGCCGCTTGGTAACATGTGTGGATGGTAGCAGCCGAGGGACCAGCCCCAAAGGTCAGGGTGAGCCTCTGGTTAGTGTGGTGGGCTGACCTCAGCCTTTGTCCTTCCTCCCACTTGGAACTACCACAGTGATGGTGAAGAAAGAAAACGAGGTATGATGAACGTATAAGGACAAAGAAAATAAAGAAGGAGGCATGCAAGGAGGCATGCAGGTCCACTTTCCAATCAGCTTTTCAGTTCCTCTCCATTAAATATAAGTGGGCCCTAAGGATCTCCAGATAAGTGAAGTCCTTCAACATGAATGAGAGCCCCAAACAAGTAAGCACAGAAACCTACAAATAAGCAAAGGAGAACTAGAGGAAATGGACAACGCAGCGAACGGAATATGCTTTTTAAAGGAACCCAGAGGAAATAATGTAGCAAGTTCAGAAAACATATATATTTCCAGAATCCAAAGGCAAGTCATTCCATTCTCAACAATGTGATGTTACGAAAATGGGAAAACCTGATCGTGTGAAGGAAGTCTTAGGAATTAAAAATATGATAGCCCAAAATAGCAAAAGGAAGATTAGAAGAATGAAGAATTCTTTCAGAAAGTACAATGAAAAACGAAGACAAAAGACAGGGGAAAAAAGAAACGTAGAAAAGAAGACAATCAAGAAGACACAATGACTCTTCAGAAACTCAGAAATAGTGAAAATAATAAAGGAGACGCATCCAGCAAATAAGTGATAGAAGAACAACTCCCCAGCCCGAGGCCATGAGCCTCCAGACTGAAGGTACCCAGTAGATGAAATGCGAAACATACACACCAAGGCACACCTTCCCAAGATTTTAGAGTTTTAGAGACAAAGCAATATTGAGAGAGAGAGAGAGAGAGAGATAGACAGAGAGAGAGAGAGAGAGAGACCATTCAAAGGGAATAAAGTCAGAAGACACCACTGGAAGAGTAATAGTGCAGCAAAACCTTCCAATTCTGAGGTGCAGCCTAAAATTCTATTATATCCAGAGAAATAATAAAGTGTGAGAGAGAATGAAGATATTTCAAAACTGTCAGGACTTTTGCCTGATATTCTAGGAAGATGGAATAGGTGACTTTCTCTATTCCTCTTGCTAAGGAAAACTAAAATCCAGGACATTACCAGTTAAACCAACAAGAGAAGACTCTGGAAGGTGGCGAGAAGAAGGCTCCTTGGAGAGCAACCTCAGGACCCAAGGAAAAACATCGTGGTGAGTTCCCGGGGTTTCTTCGGGCCTCAAATATCCCAGAATTGGAGCCGAAGAAGCCAGCGACCCAGAAATGCCAAAGGCACAGACATGAAAGGCCCTAACAAAACCCTGCTCTTTCCAGCCAGAGGATTAGGAAAGGGGCAACCTGGAAAGACAGAACACTTTTTGTCCGTTGTTCAAGAACCGCGTTCTCGGGCTTCCCTGGTGGCGCAGTGGTTGAGAGTCCGCCTGCCGATGCAGGGGACACGGGTTCGTGCCCCGGTCCGGGAGGATCCCACATGCCGTGGAGTGGCTACGCCCATGAGCCATGGCCGCTGAGCCTGCGTGTCCGGAGCCTGTGCTCTGCAACGGGAGAGGCCACAACCGCAAAAAAAGAACCGTGTTCTCCAGGCAAAAACCACAGAAAAGAGTGTGGCCCCACCCTTACTCATGCCAGGCAAGGCCGAGTGGAGCTTAGGACTTCCGTCTGCTCTCACTGGGAGGGAGCAGGGAACCCCAGCTCCCACAACAGGTGATGTCAGAGCAGGTGACTGGGAAGCTAAGACTTGCATCCTGCAGGCAGTAAAAAATCCCCATGCTCATGCTGTCTAGAGAGACCACATAGGGAAACCAGTCTTTCTGTAGATGATTTTCATCAAGTTGAGGAAGTTCTCCTGTATTCCTGAGAGTTTTTATCATGAATGGGTATTGAATTTTGTCAAATTCATTTTCTCCCTCATCAGTTGATATGATCAGGTGGTTTTTCTTCTTTAGTCTGTTAATATGGTTGATTACATTGATTCATTTTCAAATATCAAACCGGCCTTGCATTCTTGGAGAAACACCCATTTGGTCATGGTGTGTAATTATTTTTATACATTTTGCTGAATTCTATTTGCTACATTTCGTTAAGGATCATTGCATCTCTACCTATGAGGGGTATTGGTCTTTAGTTGTTTCGTTTTTTGCCTGGTTTGGTACCAGGATAATACTATCTTCATAAAATAAAACTGGTACAGCACCCTTTCCACCATATTCTTTTGGTCAAGTAGTCATAGAGCCCAGATCCCTGGGGAGGCGCCACAGACTCACCCCAATGGGAGGAGTGCAAAGAATTTTGGGGCCACACTTTAAAACCACCATGCCTTCCTAGTAAGGTACTAGGCATCTGAGTTTGAACTCAAAATGCATTGTTTCAAAAACAATTTACTGGTAAGATAACACTGTGCTCTCAGCACATCACAGGCTAAATCTCTCTGGGTGGAGGTGGGGAGCCGTGCTGCCTTTTGCCTTATCACTTTTGTTTCTGGGGAAATGTGTGTTGAGTTCTTGAAGTAATGCACAAACAAACCTTGGTAATCCTTTCTTTGTTTGCTGTGTTGTGTTTCTTAATTCTGCAATTTATAAAGTCCATGGTGGCAAGTTGTAAAAAGTGACTGGCAGGACCCACTAGAGACTGAAAAGGAGATGGGTAAGGAAATAGCAGCGATCATCGTGCAGGGCACCAAAGTGTCAGACACACGCTGCCCTAAGCCAGGGGGGAGCTCTGCCTGCTCTGTGTCACTCCTGGACAAGGGATGGCCAGCCAAGGGGGTGCGCCACCTCCCAGGCTCAGGGCCAGTGGCCTGGGGGCAGCATGTGATTTCGTGTGTGCCTTGCTCTTTACACATCTTAGGTCCCCAGAAAAGCAGCCCTGGGCTTTCCCACACTCGAGGTGAGGGTTGGAGAACTCTGTGTTCCTGGGCGTGTACAAATTGACTATGTGCCACTCAGTTAGAATTGCTAGATTTCAGTTACAGGGTAGTGAAAATAAAGATGTCATTTCTTCCCACCCAGAATCCTGTCCTGAATCTCTCCAGGGACCCCAGGGTGAAGACCCCTGCTTGTAACAGCAGAATTCTTCCCTGGGGAGCACTGCTCTTGGATTTGACAAGTGGGTCTTTGTTTTATGAAGGAGACCCCTGGGGAGCAGTGCTGGTCACCGTGATAAATTGAGATGGTTTTCTTCTTGCCCCAGGAAGCCTGGATTCAAAGGTTTCTGGTGACTTGGGACAGGGGAAGGAGAGGCAAGGGAGACCCTGTGGGAGAAGGATTTGGACGAGGGCCTGGGATTCCCCAGGACCACGGGGTGGGGTAACCACGCCCTGGACAATGGTGTCCGCCCAGGCTAAGCTCTCTCCATCCCACCTGCAGTCTCCTCTCTCCCTACGCTGTGTACAAAGTTCATCATTAGGATCAAGGAATGACGGGGAGGGGGCTGTGTCAGTGCTTAGGGAAAAGGGGAGCTGGAGAAGCCAGGAGGGGAGAAAAGGAAAGACACCCCCACCCCTTCCCATCACACGTGCTCCGTTTCTCCTCAGAGCTCGTGTGGAAGTTCAGAGCATGACACAGAGTTCAATCATGAGGAGTCTGCAGGCTCCGGTCCTGCTGCCTTTGGGAGCGTTCAGCCTTCGATTCCCGTCAGAGGCTGTGTCTTCACAGCGCCCATCCCTTGGATCTGCCGTCCACCCAGGTCCTAGGGGAGGGCTGACACAGTGACCCAAGCTTCCCCCTGACTTCCACCCCACCGCACCCCACGGCCCCGGCCCCAGGGGACAAGGTCAGTGTCACCTGATGCTCTGACTCCTTCCATGCGTCCCTCCTTGGCATCAGTGTGCCTTGAACCGTCTGTACCTGTGGCTTTCCCACCCTTAGCCAGCCCTCGGGCTATGGGAGTCCCTCGACCACCCACAGATGTGGGATTCTTTCTCCCCAGAGTGACCCTGACCCTGACTGTGGGTACGGGGCTGTGAAAACTCAGGTTGGACCCTCTGAGGCATCACCCACCCTCCAGGGGCCCCGTGGGACCAGCTGAAGCCCCCAGTTTGGGCCTCGCCTGAACCTCCCGTCGCATGCTTCCTCCACTTCGCGACCCTGGTCCTGCTCTCTCAGGGGCCCCGGACGGACTCACTTAACAAAGCCACCCTCGTCTTCGGCAGAGTAAGAATCCTTGCTGTATTCCACAGAGCAGAGAATGCCTCTGGACGAATTCAGATTGTATTTGCCTGGGTCACCCTGGAGCACAGTTTCTCAGTCTGAATCCCATGGACATTCGAGGCTGGATGACTCTTTGAGGAAGGGGGTGTCCTGTGCCTTACAGGATACTTAGCAGCGTCCCTGGCCTCCACACTCTAGATGCCAGTGGCACCCCTCCCCTCCCCCACCCAGCTGTGAAATCCAGAAAAGTCGCCAGACTTTGTCAGGTTTCCCTGTTGAGGGGCAAACCCCCACTACCCTAAGGAGTCTAGACCGGACTGGTTTTTGTGGTAGATTTGCCTCATTTTGTCTGTTGCCGTGAGCCAAAGGGGTCCACGAGGAAGAGTTACCTCCCCTGGGACCACCTGCCAGGTGGCCGCCCACCACTCCTGTAGCAACGGGGGGGGGGGGGCGGCGGGCAAGGTGGGAGGAGGGGGAGAGGAGATGGGAGCAGCCTCAGCTGCCTGGGGGGGGTCAGGCACCTGAAGCCCGGGGCATCTGCAGTTAGAAAGGCCTCTCCTTCGTCTCACTCACCTCTTTGTTGCACAATTTAAATTCTCTTCCTTCTCTTCCAAGGTGGGGAAGAACAACTGGGAACTATTTGAATTCAGAATCAGGAGGCAAACTCTGCAGACCTGGCTCAAACTGGTGAATTTGGGCGAAGAATTACTACCTAGGAATTGATGAAAATGATTGGAATTGATCAGAGGAAGTCTGGGACCTGTTCTCTAAGCCAGCAGTCCCCAACCTTTTTGGCACCAGGGACAGGTTTCGAGGAAGACAGTGTTTCCGGGGCGGGGGTGGGGGGATAGGGGGTGGTTCAGGCAGTAACGCGAGAGATGGGGAGCCATGGAGAGCAGCAGATGAAGCTTTGCCCGCCGCTCACCTCCTGCTGTGGGCGCCGCAGCGGGGGTGGGGACCCCTGCTCGCAGCTGTCGCTGGGACTACCTCCATCCTCCTTGGCCTCAGATCACCCAGCAGGCCTGTCTTCACGGCCTCCTTTACTTTCCGCAGCCTTTGCTCAAGACTTCTTAAAGCCTCAACTTGCCACGTACGACTTCCTGGGCTGCTCCCTTAATTAGCTACTCTGTGTGCTTTCCTGATGGGAGAAATAAGAATCCTAGATCACTGTGCCATTCAATACAGCAGCCACTGCATCGGACAGTGACAGTCTGGAAGTTTCCCATGATCACAGAAAGCTCTCTTTGACAACCCTGAAAGCCCAGTATTTCAAACACTTTGTCCTCACAGACTTGGCTAGATTTTTCTGTTTTATCAAGCTGAGTGTTTTCATGCGTCTGTTTTTTTTTTTTTTTTTAAACACCTTTATTGGGGTATAATTGCTCTACAATGGTGTGTTCGTTTCTGCTTTATAACAAAGTGAATCAGTTATACATATACATATGTCCCCATATGTCCTCCCTGTTGTGTCTCCCTCCCACCCTCCCTATCCCACCCCTCTAGGTGGTCACAAAGCACTGAGCTGATCTCCCTGTGCTATGTGGCTGCTTCCCATTAGCTATCAATTTTACATTTGGTAGTGTATATATGTCCATGCCACTGTCTCACTTTGCCCCAGCTTAACCTTCCCCTCCCCACGTCCTCAAGGCCATTCTCTACGTCTGCATCTTTATCCCTGTCCTGCCCCTAGGTTCTTCAGAATGTTTTTTTATTTTTATTTTTTTTAGATTCCATATATATGTGTTAGAGTACAGTGTTTGTTTTTCTCTTTCTCGCCTACTTCACTATGTAAGACAGACTCTAGGTCCATCCTCCTCACTACAAATAACTCAATTTCATTTCTTTTTATGGCTGAGTAATATTCCATTGCATATATGTGCCACATCTTCTTTACCCATTCATCTGTCGATGGACACTTAGGTTGCTTCCATGTCCTGGCTATTGTAAATAGTGCTGCAATGAACACTGTGGAACATGACTCTTTGAATTATGGTTTTCTCAGGGTATGTGCCCAGTAGTGGGATTGCTGTGATATATGATACTTCTATTTTTAGATTTTTCAGGAACCTCCATACTGTTCTCCATAGTGGCTGTATCAATTTACATTTCCACCAACATTGCAAGAGGGTTCCCTTTTCTCTACACCCTCTCCAGCACTTACTGTTTGTAGATTTTTTGATGATGGCCATTCTGACTGGTGTGAGGTGATACCTCATTGTAGTTTGGATTTGCATTTCTCTACTGATTAGTGATGTGGAGCATCCTTTCATGTGTTTGTTGGCAATCTGTATATCTTCTTTGGAGAAATGTCTATTTAGGTCTTCTGCCCATTTTTGGATTGGGTTTTTTGTTTTTCTGTTTGTGTTTCTGTTTACTAATGATTTCTTTCCTTCTGCTAACTTTGGGGTTTTTTTGTTCTCCTTTCTCTAATTGCTTTAGGTGTAAGGTTAGGTTGTTTATTTGAGATGTTTCTTGCATCTTTAGGTAGGATTGTATTGCTATATACTTTCCTCTTAGAATTGCTTTTGCCGCATCTCATAGGTTTTGGGTTGTCACGTTTTCATTGTCATTTGTTTCTAGGTAGTTTTAATTTCCTCTTTAATTTCTTCAGTGATCTCTTGGTTATTTAGTAGAGTATTATTTAGCCTCCATGTGTTTGTATTTTTTACAGACTTTTTTTCCTGTAGTTGATATCTAGTCTCATAGCATTGTGCTTGGAAAAGATACTTGATACGATTTCAAGTTTCTTAGATTTAACAAGGCTTGATTTGTGACCCAAGGTATGATATATCCTGGAGAATATTCCATGAGCCCTTGTCAAGAAAGTGTATTCTGTTGTTTTTGGATAGCATGTCCTATAAATATCAATTAAGTTCATCTTGTTAATGTATCATTTAAAGCTTGTGTTTCCTTATTTATTTTCATTTTGGATGATCTGTCCATTGGTGAAAGTGGGGTGTTTATGTCCCCTACTATGATTGTGTTACTGTCAATTTCCACTTTTGTGGCTGTTAGCATTTGCCTTATTTGTTGACGTGCTCCTATATTGGGTGTATAAATATTTTCAGTTGTTATATCTTCTTCCTGGATTTATCCCTTGATCATTATGTAGTGTCCTTCTTTGTCTCTTGTAATAGTCTTGATTTTAAAGTCTATTTTGTCTGATATGAGAATTGCTACTCCAGCTTTCTTTTGATTTCCATTTGCATGGAATATCTTTTTCCATCCCCTCACTTTCAGTCCTTATGTGTCCCTAGGTCTGAAGTGGGTGTCTTGTAGACAGAATATATATGGTCTTGTTTTTGTATCCATTCAGCTAGTCTCTGTCTTTTGATTGGAGCATTTAATCCATTTACATTTAAGGTAGTTATCAATATGTATGTTCCTATTACCATTTTCTTAATTGTTTTGGGTTTATTATTTTAGGTCTTTTCCTTCTCTTGTGTTTCTGTCTAGAGAAGTTCCTTTAGCATTTGTTGTTAAGCTGGTTTGGTGGTGCTGAATTCTCTTAACTTTTGCTTGTCTGTAACGGTTTTAATTTCTCCATCGAATCTGAATGAGATTTTAGCTGAGTAGAGTAATCTTGCTTGTAGGTTTTTCCCTTTCATCACTTTAAATATGTCCTGCCACTCCCTTCTGGCTTGCAGAGTTTCTGCTGAAAGATCAGCTGTTAACCTTAGGGGTATTCTCTTGTATGTTATTTGTTGTTTTTCCTTGCTGCTTTTAATACTTTTTCTTTGTATTTAATTTTTGATAGTTTGATTAATATGTGTCTTGGTGTGTTTCTCCTTGGATTTGTCCTGTATGGGACTCTCTGCACTTCCTGGACTTCACTGACTATTTCCTTTGCCATGTTAGGGAAGTTTTCAACTATAATCTCTTCAAATTTTTCTCAGTCCCTTTCTTTTTCTCTTCTTCTTCTGGGACCCCTATAATTAGCATGTTGGTGCATTTAGTGTTGTCCCAAAGGTCTCTGAGACTGTCCTCAATTCTTTTCATTCTTTTTTCTTTACTCTGCTCTGCAATAGTTATTTCCACTATTTTATCTTCCAGGTCACTTATCCTTTCTTCTGCCTCAGTTATTCTGCTATTGATTCCTTCTAGAGAATTTTCAATTTCATTTATTGTGTTGTTCATCACTGGTTGTTTTCTCTTTAGTTCTTCTAGGTCCTTGTGAATCATTTCTTGTATTTTCTCCATTCTATTTCCAAGATTTTGGATCATATTTACTATCATTATTCTGACTTCTTTTTCATGTAGACTGCCTATTTCCTCCTCACTTGTTTGGTCTAGTGGGTTTTTATCTTGCTCCTTCATCTGCTGTGTGTTTTTCTGTCTTCTCATTTTGCTTAACTTACTGTGTTTGGGGTCTCCTTTCCGCAGGCTGCAGGTTCGTAGTTCCCGTTGTGTTTGGTGTCTGCCCCCAGTGGCTAAGCTTGGTTCAGTGGGTTGTGTAGGCTTCCTGGTGGAGGGGACTGGTGCCTGTGTTCTGGTGGATGAGGCTGGATCTTGTCTTTCTGGTGGGCAGGACTGCATCCTGTGGTGTGTTTTGGGGTGTCTGTGTCCTTATTATGATTTTAGGCAGCCTCTCTGCTAATGGGTGTGGTTGTTTTCCTGTCATGCTAGTTGTTTGTCATAGGGTATCTAGCACTGTAGGTTGCTGGTCATTGAGTGGAGCTGGGTCCTAGTGTTGAGACGGAGATCTTTGAGAGAGCTTTCACCATTTGATATTGCATGGAGCCAGGAGGTCTCTGGTGGACCAATGTCCTGAACTTGGCTTTCCCACCTCAGAGGCACCTGCCTGACACCTGGTTGGAACACCAAGACTCAGTCAGCCACACAGCTCAGAAGAAAAAGGAGAAAAAAAGAAAGGAAGAAAAAAATAAAATAAAGTTATTAAATTTAAAAAATTACTAAAAATAAAAAAATTAAAGAGTAATAAAGAAAAAAGAAAGAAAGAAAGAAGAGAGCAACCAAACCAAAAAACAAATCCACTAATGATAACAAGTGCTAAAAACTATGTTAAAAAAAAGAAAACAAAAAACGGACAGGCAGGACCCTAGGACAAATTGTAAAAGCAAAGCTATACAGACAAAGTCACACAATGAAGCACACACATACACACTCACAAAAAGAGAGAAAGGAAAAAAATATATATATATATGTAAATAAAATAAAAGGAAGAGAGCAACCAAATCAATAAACAAATCTACCAATGATAATAATCTCTAAATATTAAGATAAACATAAAACCAGAAACAAATTATTTGCAGAAAGCAAACCCCAAATCTACAGGTGCTCCCAAAGTCCACTGCCTCAATTTTGGGATGATTCGTTGTCTATTCAGGTATTCCAGAGATGCAGGGTACATCAAGTTGATTGTGGAGCTTTAATCCGCTGTTTCTGAGGCTGCTGGGAGAGATTTCCCCTTCTCTTTGTTCGCACAGCTCCCGGGTTCAGCTTTGGATTTGGACCCGCCTCTGTGTGTAGGTTGCCTGAGGGCGTCTGTTCTTCGCTCAGACAGGATGGTGTTAAAGGAGCAGCTGTTTAGGGGGCTCTGGCTCACTCAGGCCGTGGGGAGGGAGGGGCACGGGATGCGGGGCGAGCCTGCGTGGCAGAGGCCAGCGTGGCATTGCAACAGCCTGAGGCGCGCTGTGTGTTCTCCTGGGGAAGTTGTCCCTGGATCATGGGACCTTAGCAGTGGCGGGCTGCACAGTCTCCCGGGAGGGGAGATGTGGAGAGTGACCTGTGCTCGCACACAGGCTTCTTGGTGGCTGCAGCAGCAGCCTTAGCATCTAATGCCCATCTCTGGTGTCCGCGCTGAGAGCCGCGGCTCACGCCAGTCTTTGGAGCTCGTTTAGGCGGTGCTCTGAATCCCCTCTCCTCGCGCACTACGAAACAATAGTCTCTTGCCTCTTAGGCAGGTCCAGACTTTTTCCCAGACGCCCTCCCGGCTAGCTGTGGTGCACTAGCCCCCTTCAGGCTGTGTTCATGCAGCCAACCCCTGTCCTCTCCCTGGGATCTGACCTCTGAAGCCCGAGCCTCAGCTCCTAGCCCACGCCCGCCGCAGTGCGTGAGCAGAGAAGCTTCTCAGGCTGGTCAGTGCTGGTCAGCACTGATCTTCTGTACAGGAATCTCTCCGCTTTGCTCTCTGCACCCCTGTTGCTGTGCTCTCCTCCATGGCTCAGAAGCTTCCTCCCGCCCACCCCCTATCTCCAGTGAAGGGGCTTCCTAGTGTGGAAACATTTCCTCCTTCACAGCTCCCTCCCAGAGGTGCAGATCCTGTTCTTATTCTTTTGCCTCTGTTTTTTCATTTTTCTTTTGCCCTACCCCAGTACATGGGGAGTTTCTTGCCTTTTGGGGAGTCTGAGGTCTTCTGCCAGCGTTCGGTAGGTGTTCTGTAGGAGTTGTTCCACATGTAGATGTATTGCTGATGTATTCGTGGGGAGGAAGGTGATCTCCACGCCTTACTCCTCTGCCATCTTCAAGGTGTCTGTTCTTTTTAACTCATCTTCCACCCACCCATACGTCATTCAGTATTGGATTATTGTTGAGCTTTTGTCTTTTTCAGCTTTATGTCCTAATTGCAAAATTTAATCCACTGAGTAGAGCAGAAGGGCAATGGGCTGAACCCACATTGTTTTTCAGCTGAGATGATGCAGCTCTTCCTGTACAAAGAAAGGGGACATAGAGGTGCTGGTGGTACTGGTTCCCCCAGATCTCCCTGTGCTCTGTGTGGTCCCACTTGGAGCTCCACCCCCGAGAGACGCTATTCCAAAGCCTTTGTGGGTGTGTGCTCGGGAAATGGTCTGTTAAGCACTGCTACCATTGCTCGGTGCCTCCTTGGTTGCAGAAATTAAACAAAGAATGTTCTGTTTCCCAGGTTCAGGACAGTGCTGACAGGTAAATTCAGCACTTGAGTTTCTTATGGGAAAGCAAGTACCCCCAGGATGCCAGACCATCACCCGGACGACACATGCATGCCTCCCCGTGCTCTCTGATATGAAAGGGAAATTTAATTATTCTGTTAAAGTAATCACATTAGGCCCAAATGGAGTCAGCCAACCAAAACTTGGTACCTAAGTTTCTAGGCTCGGTTTTCCCAGGAAAGGAAGGCCTGGGTCCATCAGTCAGCACATCCCTGCCTGGCACACATTACCTGAACTGCTCCAAGCCTGCCCTTTGCTCCATAGAAGGAAGGAATACCACTTAACCAATTAGCAAAGGTCCAGGGTGACCTCCTTGTTCTCACCCGTCTTGGTCTATAAAAATCTCTCACTTTGTACAGCGCTTCGTAGCCCCTTTCTATCTGCTGGATTGGATGTTCCCTGATTCATGAATCACTGAGTGAAATCCTGCTAGATCAATAAATTCTCTGTGGAACATCTTCTTTTGAGAGTTTAGATCCCAGTTCAAATCTCTTTTATTCACAGAATGTTAATTTCCTATTCGTGAGGGGCAGTAATAATCCTCACTCACCAGGCAGTTGTGCAAATCCATGAACGAAGGGCAATTGTAGAGTCTTCGGCAGAGTCCAGCTTGAAATCAGTGCCCAGGAGAGAGATTTTCCTCCTTGAATATAAGCTTCCCTCTGCCTCCAGGAGTAGAGACGTTTATGCTGTGTGCAGGCGGATTTTCCATGGGATAATTTTTCTTCCCGCCTGGGTTATGAACTCCTTAAGAAAAGGGTGCACTTCCTGTGACTTGATGGGTTTCATACACTTAGAACCTTGCCTTTAGGCAAATATTTACTGATAGGCAGATGACAGCATAATTTCTGGCATCAAATGCGTCTTTATTGAGTAAGAAGGCTGGCGACAGTCTCAGCACCAGCGGGAGATGATTTATTTAGCTAATATTTAATTTGCATTGATTGCACAACGTCATGGGATTTATGGGAGGAGAGAGAGGGAGAAAGATAGCTTCATCCTTGTGGGTGGAAAGAAACGTTCTTCCTGAAAAAAGTCATTAATTCTGGTTTCTCAAGAATGAAATGTGATGAGATCTCACAGCATCCTTTTGCGGGATGGAGAACTTGCAGAAGGTCTGGGCCAGCAGTGAGTTTGGAGCCTGTTCCTGGACCGTGGTTTGGACGAGTGCTCTCTGTGGGATTTGCAGTGACTGTGCCATGGGTCACCTTGGCTCTGAGTTGCAGTTGATGAAAGGGCTGTTAGAATTACCTTGTGTTTTGTTTATCACATAGGGGAGAGGGGGGATGTTGGATCAGGGGTCAGCACGACTGTGTTCCAACCCAGATCTACCATTTAGTTGTCAGACCCTGGCCAGTCATTTCTTCATTCTGGAAGTTGACATCCTAACCCCCTCCATCCCTTTCTCGGAGAAAAATGGGTATGGTAGGTGTGCGGGTTCAACATAAATGTTTACCTGCAGTTTTACCTTTGGACAAATACCAGAACTTCTTTCCATTTCTATGTGCCAAGTGAGAATGGTATTATTTACTCATTCCTAAACACCTATTTTTAAGAATATAAGTAATATTTTTAGGAGAAAAGGAAAGGGAACCAACTTGAGGCCAGTTAGTACGGAGAGGAGTCAGGTTTCTAACCTAGGTGTAGCCACCGCTAAAGTCCAATCTCTCCAGACAGAAGCACTGACATGGCCATTATCTGTCTTTTGCTGCCAAAATAACTGAGCCTGGAAAGTAGACCAAGATCACTGATCACTTAAAAAGAAAGACAATATTTAGTAGGTAGGAGTCCCAAATGATACTGTTCCTGACTGGAAATCCTGTGACATCATGGGAAAATTTAAGATTTGTTCCAGTTCAGAGCTTATTTTTCAAGATTCTGCAGTTGATAACTACATAATGCTGCGTCTTCTCCAAAAGGATACTCTGTGTGCTTTTTTTGTTTGTTAGTTAATTAAGTCTGGCTAGTCAATACATCTGAGAGAAAGGGGTTCAAGCTGTTCACATCAAATAAATGTAAACCAAAGCTATAAGCGTTTTCAGTGATCCGACTGGTAAAGGTCGCAAAGGTTAGTAAATCTACAGCTGACCTGGGTGAGGGGAAATGCGCACCTCCCATGGGGTTGATGGGAATAAAAGTGACTATAACTTCTCTGGGGGCAAAGTGTGAAATGAGATCTCAGCCTCTTCCAAGTCCAGGGACGTCTCCTCAAGAGAGCATCAAATGAGTGCAGAGGTGCCTGCAGGGCTGCTCATCTGAGTAGGAAACAACATAAGTGTTGGCCGATTGAGAGACAGGTATTTAAACAAATTGTTTCACAGATAGGTCGTGGGTTACTGTGACACCCACGATGACGGGCACCTGTGTTTGGTGATGAGCAAAGATTTTGAGTTGAAAAATCAATGTGAAACAGAGTAAAGGCCACATTTAATACACACCTTTTATGTATGTGGACACATATGGGCACATACAGGTGAGTACACCTGGAGTACATCTGGAGAGATGTCTGTTCACCAGATTGTACGAGGGTTGTCTCTGGACCATGGGATCTCAAGTGACTTTCACTTTTCCCCTTCATGAGGTTATTTTTTGATAATTTATATAATCCATGAGAAGGAATTAAGCTTCTTTCACTTAAAAAATATAAATATAGTTGGTATTTTGTAGCATGAAGTTGACTGAAGGACAGTTTTTTCAGAAAGAAAGATTGTTTCACTGTAAGTGTGTATTAATGAGGGTGTGGACTTATCAGACATTCTCTGAAGATTTTTGAAAACATGCAGCTGCTGTGGACTGAACGTTTGTGTCTCCCCAAATCCGTATGTCAAAATGCTAATCCTCAGTGTGGTAGTATTTGGAGGTGAGGCATTTGGGGGGCAATTAGGTTCCAATAGTACCATGAGGGTGAAACCCCCATTATGAGATTAGTGCCCTTATAAGAAGAGCAAGAAACCAGAGCTTGCTCCCCCTGTGCTGTGTGAGGACCCAGCAAGAAGGCAGCCTTCTGCAAACCCACAAGGGAGCCCTCACCAAGAACTCAACCATGTTGTCACCCTCATCTAGAGAAATTGATGCCTGTTGTTTAGGCCACCCAGTCCAGGGTATTTTGTTACAGAAGCTCAAACTGACTACAACAGTGGCCCAGACTTCCTGGCCCTCGCCCGAGCTCCTGGGTGATGGAGTCTGGTCTGGACCAGATGTGGCAGCAAGTCCTGTGCCTTCTTCACCTAGGATCTTGCAGGCACAGCATTTCCTCTTAGCAGGAGGTCAGGGTTCAGAAACATTCTAACAGGAAAGACTTGTACCTTCCTCCAGCCTGACCCTGACTCATATGCTGCACTGCTCCAGACTCTTCTCATCCTTGCTGAGAAAACCTGAGTAAGAATAAAATAAAATCACTGGGTGTCTTGTTCCAGATCGGAATATGTCACCAGGACCCAGCCAGGCTGCACTGCTCCAGTTTTATGACAAAGCTTAAGTGTTTCCTAAACCTAAGCAAAAGTACAAGACACCAGAAACGCTCAGTTCATTTTCAAACTCAGTGCATTAGAGAAATGCAGGCTGGAATTGGAAAAATGTCTTCTCTGAAAAACCAATTCCTTTAGTCATACATATGCATATGAATGCAGGACCCTCAAAGAATCTTTCTGGGCTGCTTTTTTAGTATGGTCTAAATGTAAACACACTATTAGATTTCTATCCTCTGCTTAAAACAACAAAAATATCCCTGCCTTCCCGGGGATTCCACGTGGGCATTCCAGCTGAGAGACACACAAACAAGAAGTTGTGACCTACCCCCTCTCTTTGATTTCATTCAAAAATGAAAACTGAAGAAACAGTATATGCTGTAAAGGACAAGAGCTCTTCCTTGATGTGCTCTATCTCTTTTTATAAACTTTACATAGAAAATTTTCTTATAAGTCTAGTCTACACCACTGTGCTACACTACATGGATCCTCAAAGAATACTATTGCTGTGGAAACCCTCTCTGGGGCAGAGTTCCTAATTGAGGGAAATCTGTGACCTTGGGTGAAGAGCAAAACCTACGTCTTATTTCACTTTCCTTAGAAGCTTCACAGGTGCTTCCATTATGAATGTAGACAGCAAACCACAGCTGTGTTAGCAAAACCTGTGCTTTCTGTCACCCTAAAAAATCACAGGTATTTTGATATCATATTAAAGTTGTCACAGGTATCTGGACTCATCCTCTATACTCATCAATACTTTGAAATCATGGTCAGTATGAGATCCATGGCTAGATCTCTACTTCCCCAGTTTGTTAAAGAACATATTTATTATATAACATATATATATATATATATATATATATATATATATATGTTTTTTTTGATTGGCACATTCACTTATAATCCTGTGTATTCTGCAAACTGGAAAACATCTTTCTGAGATGAGGGCTGATGACTTACCTACACTGCCAGAAGGTCCTTGTCACAAAGGAGACACAGGGGCCGCGCTGGAGGCCACCGTGGGCTCCTGAATATCACGGGTGCTGGGCAAGTCCCTCCTGAGAGAGACATTCAGTTTATGGAGAGAGACGTGAGTGTAGAGTGGACCTTACTTTGTATCTGCTGCTGAATGATGGGTCCACGTCCAGTGTTCTCCTTAACCTCCCTCCTTAATCAAGTACCCCCAGACTCCAATTTGCCCAGTTTTCCAAAGGCGAGACAGTGTCTGTCTGACAGGTTTTCATGAAGAATGGAGTGGTTAAGAGCAAGTGATTTGTCCTCAGACAGACATAGTTTTAAATCTGGACGCTGCCACCTACCAGCTGCAGAGCTGGGGCTAATCAGCCTATCTGTTAGTGCCCTCATGTCCCTTCTCTAAGGGCAATGCTGGAACCTCTCACGGTGGGAGCAGGAGTGTTTGAAGAAGCAACATGCATGTAACACTCCTAGCCCAGCATCTGGCGCATGGTGGCAGGTACCAACACACGGTGCACACGTGTGGGGTCCTCATGTAGGAGGAGCCTCAGGGCTGGGGAGAGCTCGGGTCCACCTGGATAGCTTTTATTCCTGGGGCCACTCTCTGAAGACCACGCATCTCATGAAGCCGTTGTCTTCATCTCCTCTCGACTAATCTCCATCTTCGCCTCTGGTCCCGCTACCCAGCGGGTTAAGTCAAGAGCATCTTTAGGTCTGGAGTGTATAGTAGACATCATTTTGGAGTGCTTTTCCAGCCCCCATTCTCTTGTGTCCTACCAGCTATGTGGCTATTTCCCTCTGCCAAGCTCAGAATCAATTACTGATCACCTTGGGATCCGGTGGGTTTAGCCAATGATTGGTTTAGGGATGGGTATGTGACCTTGTCTGGACCAGTGAGAGTGATTCCATTACTCTTCTGGAGGTCCTAGAAGAAATATTTTTTTCCCCGTGTGGTTAGGGTGGGGCGAAGAGATTAGGGCTGGGGTAGCTGCAGTCATTTTACTACTATGAGGCAAGAGCCTTACTCAAACCATGGAGAACAGAGCCAAGAGACAAAGAAAAGCAGTCTCCTGGTGACAAGGGAAGCGCTGGTAGACAAAGCTCCTTCTAGAGCTCTGTACACTGGGCTTCCAGTGAGTGGCATCTAACCACTAGCCAGCCAACTATTCCCTCTATTGTTCAAGCCACTAATAAAATAATTTATTATAAAATGGGACACAGACACAATACATAGCTTAATGAGCACTGTAAGGCAAACACAGGTGTGATCACCCAGGTCAGGAAATGGGACTTTGCCAGTCACCTCAGAAGCCCGTAGAATCTAATTACACATTCTCTCCCCTAAATGTAACCCCTCTCCCTAGCATGATAGTAATCATCTCTTGTATTTCTTCATAGTTTTAAAACAAAATGTCCACCTCTGGATACTATAGTTTATTATCATCCATGCTTTTAAATTTGCTTTGTTATTTTAGTCTCTTTTGGTGTGTCGATTGCCCTTCATTCCTTTCTTTTCCTTACAATTGTCATGAAACAAGCGAAGCCTTGCCATTTGGTCTGCAGCGTGCGTTGTGCTGGTAGCACTGTCCTGCACAGCTCAAGCTGCCCCTCGGTCCTGGGTATTTCCCGTAAATTGGACTGAAGTCAGGTTCCGTGCCTCTGGCAGGACTGTCGGTGATGTGGTTATCGCCCATCAGGAGGCCCTGAGGTCTGGTTGTCTCTTTTTGTGATGTTAGTGACCAACTCTGAGAGGCTGGGGCAGGGAGTACATCATCTACAGGGAATATGAAAATGATAGTATCAGTGACTAAAATCTGTCTGCTCTTAATCATCACTGTGTACAACAATCCTACACATGGTCAGTGATAGCCCATCCCACTGGGGGGCACTCTCCGCCAGTGCCCCTGTTGGGAACTCTGGGGTTCCACTATCAGATATCTTGTTGCTTCCTTTTCTGTACCCCGCCCACCATCCCATGATGATAGCATCCAGGAGTTGTGCCTCTTGGCTGTGTGTCTTCATCTGCTTATGTGTGGGGCATAGGGGTGTTCCCTGCCTGTTTACCCAGAAACCCCTTTGTTCAAGGCAGTTGAGTTGGTCCCTGATGCCTGGAGCTGAAAGATGCCTAAAGTGAAGTAACAGTGTCCCGTCTGATCACTGCACTATGCAAATGAGAAATGATGCCAAGGACACTGGGGTTGAACAGGGCCCCACAGGGTGCTCTTCCCCAGCTGGGACGTCTGAATCCTGATTGCTGTTTCTCCTACCACGATCGCTGGAAGTCAGAGGCAATGATCTAGTGAGCTCTGGGGAGGAAGCTGCCCAACCCCCAGGCACAAGCTATGTCTCCAGGCTTAGATAAGCCATCTCTCACCCTTTAAATTTCACAATTTGCTGACATCTTCCTAGAACTGCTGACACATATTTGTATTGTTTCCATATGGTCTGAAATATGAGTTTTCTCTTGTGTGTGTGCATCTTCTAGAACAATTCCTCTTAATGTGTCGAGTATCAAAAATTAAAAATGGTCTAGAGGTTGTAGCACAGCTGAGAATCCTGGTTCCCAATAGTTCTACAGTCAAAAGAAGTGGTAAAGAATTTGATTTAAGCAAAATGAAGGTATGAAATGCATGTTGCCTTTGGGGGTTAAGGAGAACAGGAGCATTCCCTTTTCAGAAGCATTTTCATCCCTGATTCTCTGGTGGAAAACTTGTCACACTGGGTTCCCCAGAACATCGAGAACCCAGCAAGACGTCAGAGGCTTCCCTGAGTAGAAGAGGAAGGGGATCTGGTACCTGTGGGGTGTCAGGCTGGGGTTAATTTTATATGAAGACAAGATGAATAGTCCCACTGTTCCAAGACAGAGCACGGAAAAAAGAACCACTGCCTAATGTAAATGAAAAGATTTATAAATTCTCAGGAAAGCATATATTAAGTAATGGATCTCCCTTTCTGGTTATCTTATTTTAGGGATTTAAATATGTCTTTAATGTGACATCTATTGGTATTTAATCATAAGCAGAAATTTATGAGAGAATTGAAGAACCCTGGAAATTCTCAAAATTTCTGGAAAGTGTTTTTATGAACAAAATAAGCTTTTATCATTTGAAATAATTTTAGACTTATGGAAAAGTTGCAAGGATAATATGAGGACTTCCTGTGTATCTTTCACCCAGATTCCCCCAAAGTTCACATTTTCCCACGTTTGCATTATCATTCTATGTATTTTAGTGTTTATTCTGGTCATTTGGGAGTAAGTAAGTAAGTATGTAAGTAAGATATGACATCTAACTCTTTTTATTGTTAGTTACTTCAGAGCATACAAGTACATTCTCTTACTTAACCCAGGACTAGTATTAAAATCAGGAAATTACAGTGGTGTAATATTGTTTCTAATCTAAAGACCTAATTTAGATTTTGTCGGTTGACCCAATAATGTCCTCTATAGCAAAAGGAAAAGAGTGGCTCACAATCTTATCAATGAATTTCAGTGTTTTCAAGTCAGAAGCAGTTCCTCAGTTGTTGTGTTTACTTTTTTCTTTTCCTTTTGGAGTACAGGCCAGGTATCTTGCAGAACACCCTCGAATTTGGGGTTGTCTGATGTTACATTGTGGGCAAGGCTCCAAATGAAAGTTGTGTCCTCCAAGGTGCTTCGTACCATCCAGGTACACAATGTCCATCTGTCTCACGACTGGTGACGTCAACGCTGATCCCCTGGTGAATATGGCGTCTGCCAGGCTTTCCCTATTTTTGCAATTAATAAATCTCTGGTGAGAAGATACCTGAAGCTTTTGTAAATATCCTGTCTCTCATCAAGTTTCACCACTGATTTTAGAATCCACTGATGATCCTCCTCTGAATCAGTGACTCCTAGGAAATATTCTGTTTTTTTCCCTATTGGCTCTATCTTCAAAATGTGCACGTGACCCATCCACCCTCACCCTCTTGTTGTTACCAGGTGGTCACATTCACCACCGTGTCCCTTGTGCAAGGCCTTCTGCGTAATCCCCCTGCTTCTACCCCCAGCTCCTCCAGACATCCCACCAGGGGCAAAGTGGTCCTGTTAAAACGGAAGTCAGCTCGCATCACTATCTTGTTCAAACCATCAAGGGGTCACCAGTCTTTACATTGGCAACTCACAGTGACCCCCCTCCTCACGGTGACCTCCCCCTTCTCACGGTGACCCCTCTACGGTGGCTCCCCCCTTCTCACAGTGGCTCTTCCCTCCTCATGGTGCCCCCCTCCTAAGAGTGGCTCCCCCTTTCTCACAGTGACACCCCTCCCGACGGTGACACCCCCCTCTTCACGGTGATCCCCCTTTCCCCACGGTGGCTCCCCCTCCTCCCAGTGCCCCCACCAGGGCTCCCCTCTGTCGTCCGGTGTCTCTCCATGACTTCTGTCTCCTGTTACATCTCTGACATCATCTCTCCTCCTCTGTCCAGCTCACTCTCCACCTTGACCTTCTTGCAGGCCCTTGGCCACGCCAGGCTTGCTCCTCTCTTAGAGTCCCTGTCTTCCCTCTGCCTGGAGCAGTTTTCCATTCTGATATCAAGACCGGCCACCTGGCTTGCCTGGAGACTCCTTCTCCAAGGCCCGTCCCACACACACTTTTTCCTTTGTATTGTCATCACCTTCTAAGCTACTATGACACTGACTCATTAGGGCTCGTTTTTACTTTCCGCCTCGCCTGCCAGAACGCAGCCCCGTGAGGCAAGACGCTGGTGCCTTTCTTGACCACTGATGGACCACATGCATCTAGAACAATGCCTGTCACATAGCAGTTGGTCAACAATATTTGTGGAATAAATCAAAAAGGGGAAAACGTTTGTATTATGAAAATGGTAACATATTCAGGTGTTCTTATAGATCTATTAGGTCTTTATTCTCCCTAAATGATTTCTCAAGTGTCTGTTTTTCTCACTCCACACCCTCTCCTTAGACAACCTCTTCCTCCCTCACATTTTTAAACACAAACTTCAAACCGATGCCTCCTGTACTGGGTCTCTAGTTCAGAACACCCTCTTGGTTACAAACTCCTACGTCCCATGTCTCATGCACATCGCCCTCTGCTCCATGTGACCCTCTGATTCTGCGTGTCTGATCCAAATCTTCATCATCTACTTGTTAAACCCACTCTTCCTCTGAACTTTTCCCCTGGGTGACGGGCGCAGACATTCTCTGAAGGCCAAGCACAGACCAGGAAGCCATCTGAATTCTCTTCTCTTCCCATAAGATGCTAGGTCCTTGGAATAATACTCCACACATGCCTGTGCTCCACCATCTCCTCACTGTCCCCTTGCCTCACTTATGGACCTCAGCATCCCTCATCAGGAACACAGCAAGTCTAGGGTGAGCCTAACCCTAGCAGAAAACAGAGACCACAACCAAAGTGGATAATCTGAAGACATTTTAATAAAGGGAGCATTTGCAGAATTATGGGCAGTGGGTAAGAAAGCCACAAGAAATGTGCCCCTAATCTAGAAACAAAGGAAGCTGTCATCACCCCCAGGCCTGAAAGAGGCGAGGGGAGGGGTAGTCACGGAATCTGGAGACACAGCCAGCGGTGAGGGTCTTACTCTTTGTCCAAGGATCCCACCAGGTCGAAGCAAAGCCATAGAGGGGTCCAGAGAACAGAAGCATCCCAATCTCTCTCTCCTCCTGCCCTCTCACCTCCTGGAACGTTTACCATTGTTTGAACCCAGTTGGAGCCAGGGGTCAGAACTGTGATGGTCAGCCTCCCAGGGCACAGAGCAGGGGAGAGGGGTGGCATGGATGCAGAGGGGGAGGTAGAAGGTACTTTGGTGAAATATAATGCCCTTCCTTGCCCACTTCTCCATCCCACCATGTGGCCTCCAGGATGAAAATACATGGTCTTGCCACTGCTTGCCCTTGTAAAGGACGCTTCTCTTCCCGGGATGCACTTGGCTCTTGGTCCTCCTGGAAAATCCCTACATTTCTGGTCTCAGTTTAGCAGCTGCTCTCTGAAGAAGCTTCCTTGATATCCTTTACTAATTAATCTCATCTCTTTGAAGCAGACAATTTACGCCGTTTTATATTTAAAACACATTTGTGGCAGGAGACCCTAACATGTCCCCAATTATCTCCACCTCCTGGTGTTCAGACTTTTTAGGAATCTCCTCCTTTTGAGTCTGGGTGAGACCTGTGACTTGCTTCCAACCAATAAAATGTGACAACAGTGACGGAGGTCCCTTCTGTGAGTAGATCACTCGTAACTGTGGCTCATCTCTTGCTGGCAAACCCTCCTCATGGTCCCTTTGATGAAGCAGCTGCCATGCTGGGGAGACAACACGGCAAGGGATGAGGGTGGCCTCCAGCCAACAGCCAACGAGGAGCTGAGGCCCTTGCTCCAGCCCTCCAGGAACAACCCCACAAGACCTTTCCCCAGTTGAGTCTTCAGGTGGAACCCCAGCCCCAGCTGACACCTTGATTGAAGCCTGTGAGAGGTCCTGAAGTACAGGACACAGTTAAGCTGTGCCTGGACTTCTGACCCACAAACACTGAAAGATAATAAGCGTGTCTTGCTTTAAGCTTATAAATTTATGGTAATTTGTCCTGTGACAATTGATTATTAATCCAGTTCTTTTTCTGTACTAACAACAGCTGACATTTACTGTGCACTGAGTGACTGGCATTATGCTAAATTCCTTTAGTCTTCATGTCCCCATAACTTGTGGGTAGTGTTATTACCACATCAGAAATGAGCACAGCTGAAGATTAGGAGCTCCGTAATTGTCTCAGGACAAACAGTCAGTGAGGGTCAGAATCAGGGTTTGAGCTGAGACAGTCCGGCTCCAAGGGTCCACATTCATGACCATTCCTCTCTGTGACCTTCCTCTGCTGATCCATCTCCTCTCCTTACCTTGCTCTTGCCTCCTAAGGTGTGGGATCCTTGGGGACAAGGCTTGTGGGCTTTTATCACTTATCTACTGTGCCAGGCACAGTATCTGGCCCACTTTAGGTCCCTGAAAAATAGTTCCTGAATAGATGTAGTCATGTTCCGTAAAAACATTTTTCTCCATGAGAATGTACTAAAGGTAGTCAGCTGAGTTCATCTCAAGGACATCTCAAATATACATTTTATATATATATATATATATATATATATATATATATATAATTTATTTATTTTAAAAGCAGTCGGCAGAAAATAAACACTTTTGTTATAGGAAGACCCCTTCTCTGGTTGTTGCTTCTTCAGCATGTTTAGTTTATGCTGATTACATCATAGAGAATGCTAATATTCTGAGACTCTTATTTTATGTTAACAGCATTTGTATACAGAGCCACACCTTAAAGTCAGGGGAAAATGGACATTTCTATGTGAATAGTACTCTATTCTCTTGGAAATGCTTTCGGTTTACAGAAAAGGTCACATACTGGAAGATTTAACTGTCAAAATCATGATTTCCTTTTTTCCTAGGCCTTCTCAGAGCATATGTCTGGAGAATTGCTAAGGAAGGCTGGAATCTTGCTATTTTTTCCCACGAGTAGAAGGAAGTACAGAGGGAGTGTAGCAGATGTGGTTGGTACCCATGCATGTCCTCCCATCGTCATCCTCCTACATTGTGCAGACCGGATGCTAAGAATGCCAACTGCAGGTACTTGAGAGCCTTGGTCAGTGGGCCACTTCTAGTTGTCTAAGCCTGCTCTCCTCCCATGGAGGGGCCAGAAATGCTGGGGAGTTAGTATCCCTCAGGAGAAGCCTTCAGTTAGTGACTGAGAGAATTTGGTGGACAAACACCCCACCTTCCTTGTTTCCTGGATAGGACAACTCTGGGATGTGTCCTACCTGCTCTCTCAGATGGCCTTGGGGACTGAGCTCCAGCTGCTCTCTGAAGTGAACTGCTCAATAAGACACCTTTTGTTGACTTCCTCCCCTCCCCTGGTTCAATTTCCTACTCCCCCACTGGTGTTTCCTGGAGTCACCCCTTAACTTCTGGAGGAACCACTTAAAGACAGTGAACAAACACCCTACTTAGTGCTACGGCCCCAGCCAGTGTTTTATTAGGCAGAGAGATAAGCAGGTAGAGAGAGGCACACTCCATTCCTAATTCTTATCACAACTGTGTGAGGAGCTGCAGGAGGGAGAGAGCTGTGAAGCATTTACTGAGCAGAAGACAAAGCTAGTCACTCTCAGGCAGTCTGACTAGGACATGCCTGGCTTTTTCTTGGTGAGCTAATAAACTGGATCTCTTACAAAGTTCTATATAAGAGTGAAGAGAGAGATAAAACCTCTGAAAGAGCTGTCTTCCAGAAATAAGAATGTAAAGGCTAAAACAGACCCACTGTAACATTGTAACACTGAAATAGATTTCTGTTGACATCCTCTGAGATATTACTAAAAGCAACAAGTTTTCTGAGAAACAGAAATCATTGGGAATTTTAAAGTACTCAGGAGTATTGAGAACACTATGTTTGCTGAAAAGTCTGTCCAGCTCAACAAAAGCTTATTCAAGGTCTAAGAGAAATATCTCCATCAATTATGTATCTGAACCAGACAACTCCTACACACTGGCCTCGATAAAAATAAGTGTTCTTGAGAATCTCGATTATTTTGTCCTTTGGGACGTCAGAATCTTGACTGTTGTAGTGAAGCAGGGTTCCCTCCAGGTTAGAAATCTTTGTGCTGCAATATTTGGAAAGAGTTTCTTCAGCTTAAAATTTTATGTAGGCCTCAACTATACCTGATAAGAGTAATGGAACAACTTATGAAATGTAGATTTTACATTTTCAAGAAATAATTATCTCAGATTGACATTAGCAGGATGGCAGATCAGAAAGCTCCAGGTCCTTGTAGGTTTGTGACAACCCTCCATTGTCAGATGATTTTTATAATTTTTTAGCAATAAAGTATTTTTAAATTAAGGCATGTATATTGTTTTTTAGACATAATGTTATTGCACACTTAACAGATTACAGTGTAGTGTAAACAAAACTTTTATATGCACTGGGAAACCCAAAAATTCCTGTGACTCCCTTTATATTGATATTCACTTTATTGCAGTGGTCTGGAATTGAACCTGCAATTTCTCCAAGTCTGCCTAAAGAGAAGTTGAGCAACACTCTAAGTCAATTGGACCTAACAGACATAAAGAACAGTCCCCCCCAACAACATCAAAATACACATTTTCCTCAAGCGCACATGGAACATTCTACAATATAGACCACATCTTAGGCCACAAAACAAGTCTCAATAAACTTAAAAAGACTGAAATCATATACCATATCTTTTCTGATCACAGTAGAATGGACCTAGAAAACAGAAAAATTCACAAATATGTGAAAATTAAACACCACAATCTTAAAAGGCCAAGGGTTCAAAAGGCAATTCACTAGAGAAATTAAAAATATATTGACACAAATGCAAATGAAAACACAACATACCAAAGCTTATAGAATACAGTGAAAGCAGTCCTAAGAGGAAATGTTATAACTGCAAATGCTTACATTAAAAAAGAAGAAATGTCTCAAATAAACAACCAAACTTTATACCTTAAGAAACTAGAAAAGGAAGAGCAAAACTAAACCCAAAGATAGCAAAAGGAACCCATAATAACTATTAGAACAGAGATAAACAAAATAGAGACTGGAAAATCAATTCAGAAAATCAATGAAACCAGGAATTGATTCTCTGAAAATATCAAAAAAGTTGACAAATCTTTAGCTAGCCTGAGGGAAAAAAAAGGGAAAAGAATCAGAAATGAAAGAGGAGACATTACAACAGATTTTACAGAAACAAAAAGAAGTATAAGAGAACACTATGAACAATAGTCTGCTACAAAATTGGATAACCCAGTTGAAATGGATATATTTCCAGAATCACACACCTTTCACAACTGAGTCAGGATCCAGCTAAAGTCAAGGAAGGGAAAATAATGAAATAGTAAGAAATCAGAGTGAACAGAAAATGTAAAAGAAAGCAGAGGTATAAAACCCCCACTGATGATGGTAGAAATTAACTTGGATGGATTTTAACTCACCCTGTTAAAATATATAGTCCTCAGATTGGATTTAAAGAACTAAATTCTAATGCTTCACTATTTATAAGATAAATGTTTTGCTATTTATAATAGAAAATAAAATGGTAGTAATAAAAATGACCCATAGATAAACATCCGTTGGGTTCTTACTACATGTCAGGCACTTTCAAACCCTTTAACATATGCTGTATCTCAACAAGGAGACAGACAGATAGTTAGATAAGTAACTGGCCGGGGTATAGCCAGGGAATCGAATGAGGGGACTTTGGAGGCCACACTCATAAATGTTATACTATTTTTAAAAGAAAAAGATTGGAAATTTAATAAAGAAAATAAAATGATGGAACAAGAATGTACTATACTACAAAAAGAAAACAACAACATCAATACTGAAACCTCATGAGGCATCACTTAAAGTCAAAGGTAAAATCTACCAAGAAAATGGAATGTTCATGAATGTTTATGTATATGTATGTGCAAGAGTGTCAGTGAACATCTGTGACAATGACTGTTAGAAATATAAGGAGAATCTCATAAAAACACAATCAAGGCACGGTGTTTAACAAACTCCTTTCAGGTGGACTCAGGCTGGAATTTTGTTACCTGCTTTCCTGGTCTGAAGGTCATGGGACTTCCCAGTCTCTTGTGAGCCAATTCCTTATACTGTATCATATCTAAATCATATTATATCTCCTATTGTTTACTGGAGAATAACCAGAGAAGCAGAATAACAGAGAAACAAAAGCAATAAATAGAAACCAGAAAAACAGAACCTTAACACAAGTGGAAGCTAAAATAACACTTCCCCCATCCCCTTCTGCTACTACCAATCTAATCATCTGAAATTAAAAATAATAATTATTAATTCAAAAGTAGTCCTTAGATCAAACTGGAAAAAAAACAACAACTAAAATTATGGACTTTTTAGAAGTCCAGGACAAGGAGGACACTGTATATTGGTCCAAAATTATAGCAGAAGAAAACCCATGGTCATAAATGTTTTAATTAACAAGTAAAAATATTTGGAAATATATTCACTAGAAGTTACTCAAGGATTAAAGAATGTACAACCAAAGGAAATTAGAGAAAAGCATTTACAAACACCAAAGTAGTCACTAACAAATTTTAAATCAAACAAAGATGCTCAGATAAGCAATCTATAGAACTGATCAATAAAATCAAGTGTTGCTTCCAGGAAAAGACCAATAAGTAAATCAATCTCTTCAAGAAAAACACAAAGACCACAATCTGCAGCGCTGTGAAAGAGTCTTCAAGAGCATATTCTGCATAAATTTCATCTAAAACACTAAAAAATATAGATGCATTTGATGATTTTTCCATAAATTACCAACATTTGCCAAGAAGAGGTGAAACAGTAGACCAGCCACCATAATAGAAACTAGAAAGTCTGTCAAATCCATCTTTTCGAAAGGCTTCATGCCCTGATGGTTTTATAGAAAAGTTTTACCTAAATTTAAGGCATAGATACTTTTTTGATATAATAAACTGCCTCAGAACAATACTTATTAAGAGAATACAAATGAACAGGTAGTGAAACCTGAACAAGCTAATCCAAAAAGAAAAAAAAAAAAAGGAAGGTAGAAGGCAATTTCACAGATCATAGAAAAGCAAAGATAATAAATCAAATTCTAGTACGTCTAACACTGTAATAAAAGAAAAATACTCTTATCAAATAGCATTTCTTTCAGGAAAGAGAGGGAGAATCAACATTTTTGAATCCATTCCTGTCTCAGAAGCCAGAGAGGAACACCCTCAGCCTGATCGTGGATATTGACCAGAGGTCACAGTCACACCAAAATCACCAGCAACGTTATGGGATGTTCCCAGCACCGCCAGGGCAGCGGCCACGGTCTCCACAAGCCCACACTTGTTCAACGCGGTATGTCTCACTTGAGCTATACGTAGTCTGTATTACAAATATACATAAATACAAGAAACATACCTTTTCAGGAAGTAACTCCGGAGGAAAATGAAATTCGTACTTGTATGTTTTAGAGGTTTGAGCTATTATTTTGTAAGTAATAATTTTTAGTTTGTGATTATGTAAGCTTTTCCTATTACGTTATTAAATTCCATCAGTGGCCTCCACCACGGGGTGACCATCTTAGCACACCTAAACATCCCACCTCACGTGAAGACTCATGGGTCTGGCTAGTTTTGGAGTATCTGTGGGTCTCAGACTAGGAGAGTGTGTTCCCTGTTAATGACTGGAAGACCATTTTTGAACGAACAGAACATTTGAAAGTTTCGTGACTGCAGGGACCACAGCTTCTTAGTGCCTCTGATTTCATCAGAGTTTAGACAAAGTAGACGTTTCTTAGTTTATAAGCAGGCGCATTCCTTTGTGGTCTAGTTTTCAGTTTGATTTTGATATAAATGTAAAGCAAAACTGTCATCACTTTGGGCCCCTGAGGATTCTTTCTATCCTCTGCTGATATGGCTCTACTTCTCCTGGAGGCTCCTTGACGCTGTCTCCTGAGCTGACATCACTCAGATAGAGGGCAGAGAGCAGGAGGATGGGGTGTGTGTGTGAGACTAGCTGCGTGAGGCGCCGGAAGTTTGGGACTGAACAGTAACCGCCGAGGATCAAAGTGTTCTGGGAATTAATTTTCCTAAGTAAACAAGGATTCCAGAAACACATCTTGTCCTCAATTCCCTGGTGACTCTCTGTCCTTTCCACAACCATCCTGTGCATATAGGCACTCAAAAAATATTTATTGACTAGGTCTTAGAGTATTTGACTAGGTCAATGTGAATTTCTTGGTTTTGATTACTTGCACTATGGTTATGTAAGATTGCTGGCGAGAGGGAAGGCTGGGGAAATTGTTCAGGGACACTCCATACTATTTTTGCATCTTTCCTGTAAATCGAATTTTATTTAAAGCAACAAGTTAAAAAAGAAAACTGGATAGAGGAGGTATTATTTAAGTGGATCTTTAAAGAACAGGGTTTTAAACAGAGCAGTGAGGGAAGAAGAGACCGGGAAGAGGAATGAAAGAGCAGGTCTTCAAAAAGGACAGAATAGCTCGCTGCTCAGCTGGGATGGGAGAAAGATCTTTAATGCAAAGTGCCCCTGAGTCCATAAGACTTGTAGGTGAGAGCGAAGCCAAAAGTTCATGGGGAGCGAGTAGTCTGAAGAGGGGCAAAAGTGGACTCGGGAAGACCACGCAGTTGGCTGCTCAGGTATTTAGGGGAGAAAAATTAATGTCCCTCACCCAGGATGGTGTTGGAGGCGAGGCAAGTCTGAGAGCCCCTTCTTAAGGGTGTGGTGGATGGGCCCAGGGGCCTTTCTTGACCCAACAACGCAGCCCGTCCTACTCAAGGACAGTGTCTTCTCATTATCGGGGCTTTATTGCTGATAAGAAGGGGAAAGAGCCTTGCCAATGGGAGATGTGGAGTCAGGTGAGGAGTCTAGCGTTCACTTTCCTGTTTTCCCTTCTTGGGTAGTCAACCTGGAGCAAGGGAGGACGTCCTCAGGCCACTGAAAGGGGCCTCTTGGCTATTAATTTGCTCCTTGCCAAGCTTTGTATTAGTTAAGCGTGAATGAATCAGATTCATATGGGGATGGTTTCTTTTAGTTTGACATGTGGATTTAATGCGAAATGGACTTTACACAATACGTTTGGGGTTTTGCTTAACTGAACACATTTTGGAAACAGTTGGAAATTAAGGAAGTGCCCTGAGGCTCTTCAGTCCTGTTTGTTTTGCTATCTCAACATTTGGAACATGACCGTCTCCTTAAGGTCTAGAGTTTTCCAGACTTCAGGGTGGAATGCGGCATTGCATTCCCAGAGGGTATTGGTGAACTATCCAAAGGTCTAGCAAGGGAGGGCTCCTGGAGACCACCCCTGACGGTCTGCTCCCGTGGTGCTGAAACCAGGGTCTGGGTCACATTTCTTGGTCTGATACACTCCTCCTGCAGTTGCCTTCTGATCCACAGGAAAGGCAGACAAAGATGAGAGCAAGGCATCTTCAAAACTCTGAGAGTTAAGTTATCAAACCAACACGAAAGTTCAAAGGCACCTTAAAGGCGAATTTCTAAGCTACAGAATTAGGCAGAACTAGTGAGTCTTGTCTCTGGTCAAGGATGCTGACATTTTTGGAGACTTTCAAAGTTGAGAATCGCACTCAGCTTTGAGCACAGGCCGGTAGGCCATGTGAGGACAAACCAGACTGTGGGCTTTTGGGGCTGCTAGCAGCTGGCTATTCTCTGATGACAGCCTCCACCTTCCATCCAGACCAAAACATCAAGAGGAAGGAGCAGTTTCAGCAGAGGGAGGAAGGTGGCCATGGGAGGTGGCTTTGATTGAGATTCGTATAAACTTGACTACTACCTGGGGAAAAAGAAAAAAATAATAATAAATAAAACACTAACCACTAGAAGTCCTACCCTTCTTTGCTGGGAGAAAGAGACAAATGCAAAGGAAAGAGAGTTAGCAGACGAGAAGGGGGCAGTGAGGAGTGTCGTGTGGCTCTTATGTTGGGTCAAGGTGGATGGGGGTTTGAGCCCCTCCTCCATGTGTCCCATGTCCAGGTAGGTGAACTCGCCGACCTCGGATACCCAACCCATAACATGGGGGTCATGGAAGGTGTGCCTCACAGGGTCACACAGCAAAGGAATGTGTGTAAAGGACTTGGCCAATGTGGCCAAACACAGATTTTTTTTTTTAATGGGGGCAGAAATAGCAGCTTTTGAGGAAAATTTACCACCTCAGAAGCTAAGGAGAGGTAAGAGCAAGATGGACAGACCCACAGAGGATGAGGAATTCTGCCCCGTTCTCTCCCAGGGGTAACAAAATGTGCCTGCATTTTGGAAACAGAGACTTTGGGGGCAAAATTCCCCCTCTGTCCTCATGTGCAGACTTCAGGGAATCATATCCCTTCTCTGAACCCCACTGCTGGCGGCTTTCATGCTGGGGCTGCAGTCAGCTCAAGGCTCTGCTGAGAGTCCCTTGCGCTCTCTGTCAAAGATCTGGGTGCTGGAACCACACGCATAAACCTTGCAGCTTCCTGGAGATTTCTGCTACTAGTTCTTTGTTGAATCATCCTCATCTTCCTGATTCCACACTTTTCAATGGCATCATCTCTTCTCAGATAGTTTTCTCTACTGAATTTCCATCTGAACAGGGCACAAGAGCCCACCCAGACCAAATGAAGCAGAACCACTCGGGTGGGGCCCAGCGATTTGTGTTTGAACAAACTCACCTGGGCTGAGGGTAATTCAGGCTTCAGAACCATGACTCTGCCTCCTTAATTAATTGAGAAATTTTATCCACTTGATCAGTCATGATATCATAAGGATGAGTTGGTCTTATACTACTTCTGGGTTTTGTTGATTTATTTTAGAAGTTTCTAGATTTATGCTTTATGTTGTTTTCCTATGTTATTTACTGCATAAAATACAGTTGCATTATCACTGTAGGTGAGACCATGTATTAATATTTGGTATCCTTTGCGTGTTAGTTTATCATTTTTGCTTTAACTTTATCTTTGTCTGATATTATTACCGTGAGTCCTAGCTTTCTCTTTGTTAACATTTGCGTGGTCACTCTTTGTCTAATCTGATTTCATTAGTTTCTTTTTTATTTACATTTTATTTACATTTATTCTACATTTATTAGTGTCATGTCATCCAAATGTACTAATCAAACATGCCATTTTATGTTTTACATGTTACTAGCTTTACTTTTGAGATTATTATTTGTTTTCAATATACTCTTTATTTCCATCATTTGCTCTAAAAATCGCCTTTCCTTTCTTTTCTTTGTTTTCCCCTTTCTTTTCCTTTCTCTCTCTCTTTCTCTTTCTTTCTCTCTTTTCTTTTCTTTTTGATATTTGAGGTATACGTGTGTTTGCCTTCCAGTAATTTGGAGGAATTATAGTACATTTTTAGTTGACATTATTATTCATATGTCACACCTATGAATAATAAGTCCACTTATGTCTTAATTTAAGAAGTATAGATAGCATCTATAGACTCCATCTTCCTATTTTTGCCACCTATAATATTGTTTTATTGTGTGTGTGTTTATGTTTGTTTGTATGTGTGTGTGGTTCTTTTTACTATAGCAGTATACTTAAAAACTGTTTTTCTTTTAAATAAGGAATGCTTTATGAATTTGTGTGTCATCCTTGTGCAGGGACCATGCTATTCTCTGTATTGTTCCAGTTTTATTCTATATGCTGCCAAAGCACACTTACAACTTTGTTAAATTTAGAGAGTGCAAGGAAAGATCCTTTCTTATCTTCTTTGGTGATGCAAGGAGAGCATTCCCTGGTCCACAGCGATGATCAGTCTTCACCTCCCCTAACACTGACGTCTGACTGGCCCCAGCTTGGTCTCGGTTGTGAAGTATCAACACACAGCTTCCCTCCAGAGAGAGAACAACTTGATAAAATGGTAAAATACCTCCATCTGCCAAGTAAATTGCACTTGTTAATCTTATACTTTTTTTTATCAGCTTAATCTATTCTTTGGGATCCATGGTAAGTAAATGGTTTTTATTGCCATAAGATAAATGGGGGGGGGGGGGAATTAGAGTCTCTTGCATTGAAACTAATGAAGTCCTTAGAGAAACGGGTGATTCATGGTTTTGCGCCGACTGAGAAAATGCTATTATGGCCAGACGCATTTCACTGGTTTCGGCTAAGAAATGCCACTGTGCTGTTTTCAAGGTTTATTACGAGGTCCTGGATAGAGAATGTATCTTAAAACAACCCAGCAGTGAATACTTCCTTATATAGTCGTCTAACATTTATAGACTTTTTTTCCCTCTTAAAAGTTTAAATGTAATTCAGTGTAACTTCTCACAGTCAAAATCACCACTTCCCCCAATTTTCTCATTACTCCATCCCCAGCCCGCAGCTCACAGTTAATTGGTAGAATTCCCCCCTCTTTTGGCTGCTGTATCCATTTCTCTTGGTCCTCTGTGGCTGAAAATGGAGGCCCCCACGTGGGTGCTTGGAGAGACCAAGGAGCTGCTACTCCCTAATGGAGGCAGCAAACAAATCAAGCCCAAAAGTAACAGGGGAATCTCTGTTCAGCTGGTGCCCTGAGGTTAGGGGCCCTGCTGCTACCACCTTCATAAAGACCCCTGCATCCCTGAATTCCTGAATGGAAAAGAGAGGGAAATATTTGCAAATGAAGCAACTAACAAAAGATTAATATCCAAAATTTACAAGCAGCACATGCAGCTCAATATTAAAAAAAAAAACAACCCAATCCAAAAATGGACAGAAGACCTAAATAGACATTTCTCCAGAGAAGATATACAGATTGCCAACAAACACATGAAAGGATGCTCAACATCACTAATCATTAGAGAAATGCAAATCAACACTACAGTGAGGTATCACCTCACACCGGTCAGGATGGCCATCATCAAAAAATCTACAAACAATAAATGCTGGAGAGGGTGTGGAGAAAATGGAACCCTCTTGCACTGTCAGTGAGAATGTAAATTGATACAGCCACTATGGAGAACAGTATGGAGATTCCTCAAAAAACTAAAAATAGAACTACTGTATGACCCAGCAATCCCACTACTGGGCGTATACCTTGAGAAAACCATAATTCAAAAAGAGTCATGTACCACAATGTCCATTGCAGCTCTATTTACAATAGCCAGGACATGGAAGCAACCTAAGCGTCCATAGACAGATGAATGGATAAAGAAGATGTGGCACATATATGCAATGGAATATTACTCAGCTGTATAAAGAAACGAAATTGAGTTATTTGTAGTGACTTGGATGGACCCAGAGTCTGTCATACAGAGTGAAATAAGTCAGAAAGAGAAAAATAAATACCGTATGCTAACACATACATATGGAATCTAAAAAAAAAAAAAAAGGTTCGGATGAACCTAGGGGCAGGACAGGAATAAAGATGCAGACGTAGAGAATGGACTTGAGGACGTGGGGAGGGGGAAGGGTAAGCTGGGACGAAATGAAAGAGTTGCAGGGACTTATAAATACTACCAAATGTCAAATAGATAACTAGTGGGAAGCAGCCGCAGAGTACAGGGAGATCAGCTCGGTGCTTTGTGACCACCTAGAGGGGTGGGATAGGGAGGGTGGGAGGGAGACACAAGAGGGAGGGGATGTGGAGATGTATGTATGCATATGACTGATTCACTTTGTTATAAAGCAGAAACTAACACACCGCTGTAAAGGAATTATACTCCAATAAAGACGTTAAGAAAAGCTTTGCTTCTCTCAGGAGTTCTGGGCTCCATGTCTATGTTGCACTGGTCGTCAAGGCAACAACTTCGGGGAATGCAGGGGCTGCTCTGAGGGTGGGGGAAGCTCTCTCAAGGTGCTGAGATGAAGAGCTGGTGCAGATGGATCTTTACTGACAGATTCCATTTCATTCCAACCTGCCCCAGTTTCTATGAGCAGCCACGCCTCAGACCCCCGGTGTGACCTGGAGGCTGGGCGGCTGGTGGTGGCATGGAGCACCCCCTTAGGAAGAGAAGAGATGGAGGGCAGTCTTCTTATCTAGATTCTCTGGCTGTGCCAGTTGGGTGGCCCTGACTATGAGTGGGACCATTCCAAAAAAGCATCCGTAGGGAAAGCTAGAGTTGTGTTAGTAACAGCTGATGAAAAAAATCTGCTCTCTCCACTAATTTTTGTAGATTCTAGAATATTTACTATCTTTCTTTGAAAGAAATACAGTAAAATCAAGGTTTTTGTTCTGTTTCTTCTTACCAGTGGTCAAGGTCTTTAACAAGCACACCTGAGTGCACGTCCTTCCCCCACCTCTCCTGCAGCAGGCGTTGCTGGTGTCTTGCTCGTATCCTCTCAGTACTCATTTCTACACCCAAAGACTCTCTGCACTTGTTCTGACTGTGGCATATGCTCACTTTGCCTATCTGAGAGGCCAGAAGTGCCGGAGAATCAACACGCCACCTAACAACAGCCTTTACCTATGATGCATGGGTTTTGGTGGATACCTCAACTTCCTAGGCTCTCAGGTGGACTGACTCTGAGGCATGTCCTCCAGGGGTTCCAAATAGGATGAAACTCCACTTGCCTTCAGCACTAACTTATTGATGAAGAATTCTTCATGGGCAACTCACATTTCTAAGATATCCCAGCTGGGAAGCAGTGACTTATCCAAGGCAGAAAGACCTTTCAGGAGGCTAGGAGTAGACATAGGTAGACTTATCAACTCGATCTGAGGAAGAAGTTGGCTGCCACAGATAAATGAGGATGCAATGAATCGACCATGGGTGTAGTGAGTTCTCTGACTGCAGCAGCATTTAAATAAAGAATGAAAAGTTATGAGGCTGGAGTTTTGAAAAGGGGACTCAAACAGCAGCTGGGTAGCTGTAGCTTTAAGAACTTTTCCAAGAGTGAAATTCTCTAGGTAGTGTGCTTGGTGATGCATAAGGTAATCACCAACTCCACCTCTTTGTTTTCTCTGTTCTGTATTTACAAGTGTGAATGATGACCTTGAGTAGATACAGTCATGTCCCTGTGAAGCACTGGGACACACCTAGGGTCAACAGATGTTTCTCTACTCCTCCAAATTCAAACACTTTGGGCTCAGATCACTTGCAAGATTGTCATTAAAGTCTCTGTTTCTCTTTGACGAACATCGTCTTCACGCCTAGAATATAAACCGGGACCGTGCCATGTCTTCACTGATGTCATTGTCATCACCTTGCACTGTGACTGGCCCATTGCAGGTGTTGGTAGCTGTTTATGGGATGAAGGACAGTGAGCCCTGTGTTTGGCTCTGAGGATACAAAGAGGAACAGGCGACATCCCTTTTTCCTTCAAGGGCTCACATCAACAGATGATTCCTACACAACATCAAAGAAGGTAGAGAGCAGGGAGGTGGGTACACAAGGGTGAAGGGCATGTCAGGGAAGACTTTCTAGTGAAGCTGATGATGGAGATGGCTTAATGTAGTGAGTCTCCATCCTCTGTATGCCTGAGAATCCCCTGGGGATGCTGTGAAAATGCTGATTCTGAGTCAATGGTCTGGAGTGGAGCTTGAGATTCTGTATTTCTAACAAGCTCCCAGGCGACATGACGCATCTGGTCAGCAGACCACTCTTCAAGTAACAAGGTCTTAGAAGGTAATTAGGTTTTCCCCAAACGAGGGGGATTCCAGAAAGAGCAAAGAGCATAGAGACATAGAGATACAGACAGGAAGTGTCAGAAGATTGTTGAACAGTTTGGTAAGGGTGGAACTTAAGTTGTATTGAGAAAATAGCAAAAGAGAAAGTATATGAAGAGGACCATGGGCCATAGGTCATAGCTGTGGAATTTCATTGTTAACCTTATTCTTATAGGCAATAGCGAGACACCATATGTTTCTAAGAACAAAGTGGCTTGATTGGCTTGCGATTTAGATGGACCACCAGGTGTCTGTGCAGTGAAGCATGAGTTGGGTGGAAAAACTCAAGATCTTTGAATTATGATCCAATATAGCAATACAAATGAAAGGCAGAGAGGGATTTACCACGGCAAGTGTTGTGGTGATGGAGAAGTAGGGATAGATTCACACCATGTTTGGGAAATAGAATCAACAGTATTGATACAGAATCTGGGAGAAAGTATGGGTAGACTACAGTCGGCCCTCCACATCTTCAGGTTCCACATCGGCAGAGTCAACCAGTGGTGGATCAAAAATATTTGAAAAAATTCCAGGGAGTTTCAAAAAGCAAAACTTGAATTCACCACTCACTGGCAACTATTTATGTAGCATTATGTAGTATTAGGTATTATAAGTAATCTAGAGATGATTTAAAGTATATGGAAGAATATGCATAGGTTGTATGCAAATTCTGTGCTATTTTATATAAGAGAGGAACATCTGCAGAATTTGGTATCCACAGAAGGTCCTGGACCCCCTCCCCTGTTGACACTGAGGGATGACTGTAGTAAACAAAAATATCATTCAGATTTCTTGCCTGGGAGCTTGAGTGGATGAACTGCAGCATTGAACAAAATAGAGAATCCTGGACAGGAGCAGCGGGCTTGCAGGAAGACAGGGAATTCAGTTATTGATTTTGAGGGTCATGAGGAACACCCAGACTTGTGTACACATGTGCATACACACACACACACACACACACACACACACACACACATGTATAAGCATGTTGGCCAAGGGGGCGCCAGATACTGCCTTAACCAAATGATCAAGGTCGACAGCAATGGTGATGAGTCATGCTGACATCGTGTACCCGCTAATAGGATGTGATGAGGACACTACACCTCTGTAATATTCTTCCTCAGAACCCATACTCCCAATCTAACGATGAGCAAAACATTAGAAAACCCACAAGTTAGAGTCTGTAAAGTAACTACCCGATACTACTCAAAATCATCAAGGTCATAAAAAAACAAGGGAAAACTGAGAAACAGTCAACGCTCAGGAGACTAAATCCAATGGGAGATCTTAGCTTGAATCCTGGTGTTTAAAGAGAACATTAGTGGAAAAACTGGTGCATTCACACAAAAAATTTAGTCAGTAGTAATATACAAATGTTAATTTCTTAGTTCTGAAAACTGTACTATGGAAATTTAAGATGTAACTGTTAGGGAAAGCAGGGTGGAGGTATACCAGAAGTCTCTGTACTGTCTTTGCAATTTTTTCTGTAAATCTAAAATTATTCCAAAATTTAAAAATTTGTTAATTACTGTGTGGAATCTCAGAATCAGATAGCTTGTAATGTTTTCCATATTCCTTTGATTCTTAAAGCAATTATTATAGAATCAGCCTAAAATGTAGCTTATTTTTTTTTTGAATTGTTATTTACTGTATGTTTCTTAGTGGTTAAGTGATTATTAAAATTTTTATTCTAAAGAATACCGTACACTTTTTTGCACAAGTATATACTTAATAATAGAAAAGTTAGAAGAACTTACCAAAAACAGTTAACTGGTTTCATACTGAAATTTGTTTCTTATAACTTCCAAAGATTTCTTATTTAAAATAATGGCTTTTGTTGTTAATAAATGGATAGCGCTTTAGTATCTTCCCTCAAAAAAGTGTTTGCAAAACTCTGTCATAACACAGATTGCAATGTATTGTAAAATTTTAAATAAATCTCTCTTTCCCCTGCCAGTGAATGAGTTCCTTAAGGACAGAGAGAGATTGTATTCATATTTATCCCCTACCCGGTTCCCAGACTGAGACAATGTTGGGCACCGACAGTAATTTTGAATAAATAAATCCTGCCAAGCATATTATTCTTTATTCGTGCCCTCAAGAGGGCAGTTACTTAGACAATAGAAAGACATTTGCATCACGCAGAGCTGAGCTCACCCTAAGGTCAGACAGATAATGGCTGCAAAAGTGAATTAAAGACCATTTTTGGAAATTAACTTTTCAAACCGTGTGCTGTAAAGTCACAGTCCAGGTCAGGCAAATGTCAGGAATCAGTGTGACCTTACCAGGAAGTCAGTGGGAGGAGACCTAGAAAAGGGTGAAGGTCAACTAACTCATATTTCTCTGTGGCGGGAGCTGTTTTTGCAACTAGTCCCTGCTGACTTAATAAATGGGAAAGAAACTGCCTGACACTGCTCGTTCTGCAGACACATCCCACTTTGGCTCGGCCTTCCTCACCCCACCCTGGTATTACCTGCGTGGGTCATGGTGTTTCCATGGTGATTTTAATTAAATTAGTGGTGACCATTGTAACATGTTACCACAGCAATTGTTGGTGGTGCCAATGTTTACAGGAAATGAGCCATTGCGTTTAGCTCTAATAGATTCAAGCAGGAAAGAGAGTAAAACATGTATTTAGGGAATTGTTCTTGGGAGTCTGTGAGACAATGAGGGCTGTTTGGAGCCGTGACAGGAAAGTCAGTGAGAGAATGACAGGTACAAGCATGCTGGTTAGTGAGCCGTGGGCACCTCTGCAGACTTCATCACTCAAGTTAATCGTCCTTCTGGGCAGAAGTCAGAGGTCTAGCATGTGAGGACAAACTGAAACAGGAAGCAAAGCAGAGGACCACAAAAGTGAGGTCAAGAGGCCAGAAAGGCAATGAATATTTTGGTTCTGCCCAGAAGACCTACAGACAGGAGACTCCTTGGGTCCAGGAGGCACCCCCGCCCCTTCAAGCGTGGGCCCCTCTCCTCCCTGGTTTCCCCTGATACCCTGGCTCCCCATTCTCAGTCTCTGCAGAGATTTCTCTTCCCCCTCTTCCTTAAGTCACCCGAACTCAGCACAGTGTCTGGCACCAATGACAACTTTGAATAAATAACTACTGCTAAGTGTATTACTCTGTATTCTTGTACCCTAGACAGGTGTGTCATCACAAGGGTCACTGCTGGGGAAAGATGGGCCAGTTCCCACTGGAGGCTCAGAAGGGAGCACAGAGCACCTCTCCGAGTGGTGAGCTGAGGTGCTTTCCACATCTCCTCGAAGCACTGCTCACTGGTTCCTGGTGCTACCCACCTGCCCTGCACGCGGGTGTGGCTCCTTCTCACCCAGAGCCGCCCAGGGCAAAGTCGCTGGGGCGCAGGGTAGGAAACTGCCCGCACGGGGGCGGGGACGGGGGCACATGAGTGGATCCACTGCCGCATATTAACACCGCATATTCGGGTCGCCTCTTAGCTGTCCACCTCTAGGACTTAGGACAGCCTCCCTTTACAGGAGAAGCGGGCGTAGGGATGCGTGGGGGAGGCCAGTCTGGAAGCAGAATGCAGGGCAGGTCGAAGCAGATGGAGATGTTGCTCGGGAGAGAGAACTGGGTGGAAAATACACCAAAGTGAAAATACCGGAACCAGTGAGGGTCTGAAAGGCAGTGAGAGCAGGAACTGGGGAACTGGATGGGACAGAATTCATAAAAGACACAGTGACAGGATGTGGACGATTGTATTTAGGGGAGGGAAGGTAGGGAAAAGTCAAAGATGAGTCTCAGATGTTGAGGTTGGATAGACGGACTCACGTGGGAAACAGCAGAGCTTTGTGGTCCCTCCTAATCTGCCTGTGCTCTTGGGTGATCCCAGTGCCTGAGGACCTCTGCTTTCTCATTGTTTTCATGAAGACATCGGAATGTATTCTATTTAAGCTCTGTGCACCCTTACCTTGCCACGATCCTAGGTTTCTAAGAGCGGTTGGAAATTCATTTTACTAACTAGAGTGCTGGACCCTTCTCATTGCAAAACTTGCTCCTGGCACTGGTTCAGGCCAGCCACTTGGGGCATGGATCCCATCACACACCTGCGCTTCCCAATCAGATGGGAAATGTGTCAAAAGCAATTACAACCAATACAAAAATTGCCAAAGCTTGGGAATTATTTCCTTCATTAAAAATAGAGCTAATTTTAGTTATCGTTATAACAACATTACTCTCTGCTATCATGTTGACAAGTGCCAAGGATAAGTCCTAGGGGTGACGTCAGTACTTGACGTCACTTGGATAGAAAGGAGTTGGGCTGTGGTGACATCCAGCAAAAACAGTCTCCAGAGACAGATGGGAGTACAACTTTCATGTCCGCCCCCAGCCCCAAAGGCCCTCACCAACAGACACACAGCTGCGGACGTGGGAGGTTTCTGAAACTCAGACGGGCACTGCCACTCCCCAGCCCGAGGCTGACGCAGTCCAGGAAGCTGTCCTGCCTGGACCCACGATGGGGGTGGGTAGGTGCTGCCCGTCAGCGGCAGAGTTAGATGAGACCCACGTGATAGGGAGAGCGCAGCATCCAGGTCTCAACGGACAGCCAAAGAACACATGGCGTGAGCCCAGGACATCCCTGATCTCAGAGTGGTGGGCCTGGCAGCAGGGCCACCTCCTGTTGTTCCAGGGGGTCATGGTGACAGATGCTCAGACATGTCACAGAGTCTGCCTGACGGCTCATACCCGGGCCTTGCTAGAATGGGTGCGAAAGGGGGTAATGCCAGAATTTTCTTTCCTGCAGAGGTGCTTCTTGACATGTTCTTGCAGTTTTACCAGGAATGAAATAGTGATTGCAAGCAATTATAGTGCTTCATCCATTCACAACATTTGAGAGATTTTATCCCGAATCTGGGCACGCTCATGGGAGGGTGTCATCCCTGGGATCATAGTTCCTCCTACCTGTGTCTCCAGGAAAAGATTAAGACCCACTATGTCCACCATGATTTTCAAAACTAGGTGGTTGTCTCCATTATAAATGAAGATGGCATTCAGGAATGGAAAGGTACACCTTACCGCTGGGCCAAGAAGTTATATTCTCTGAGAGCAGAGAGAAAAAAGATGCCGCATCCGTCGACTTCCCTCTTGCATCATCATCTCTCTCCTCCCTGAATTGTATCCAGCTCCCAGCCAAAGATTTGTTGCTCTGAACATATCACCAGCCAGCTGACTAGGCAGACACTGTTGAAGCCCCACCTTTATCTCCTAGGCCAATGGTTCTCCAAAACTGGTTTCTAAACCAGAAGCATCAGCATCACCTGAGCTTGTTAGAAGGGCCAACCCTTGACCCCTCCCCAGACCTACTGGATCAGACCCTCTGGGGCAGAGGCCCTGCATTCTGTGTGTTGAGGCACCTTCCAGATGGTTCCAGGGCCCATGCAGGTACTCGCCTTCCCCTGCACACTCACTGCTTCCTGCTGCAGGCACCTGAGAGCTCGTTCAGGTGTGTGCAGACCACAGATGTGCAAAGACCACAGGCCACACATGTGGGTCAGTCCGGAAGTGCTGGGGACCTGGTGTCCTGGGATCAGCTCCCAACCAGCGACAGACAGGACTTGGAGAATAAAAATACGGCTTCTTCAAATGTCCGATGGGCATCTCTGAGTCATGTGTTACCTGGTTTCTCAGAGGTCCCCATCAGGACCGAGCCCCGGTTGCCACAGCTGCACCTGCTTATCTACGCACCTGTGCTGACTCCCTTCCTGTATCCTGTCTCACTCCCTGAACCCCATGCTTCCTGGACCACCTCCTAACAGGCCACTTGCTCCTCGTCCTTGTCTCGGGGTGTACTTCTGCGGAAGTCTCTTTAAGACTCGTTACTATGGATGAGAAATAATACTGCATTCTAAGTGCCTAGGTGCTATCACACCTCACCCTCACAATGACTCTGGAAGGCAGACTGGACAGGGCAGCAGGGTGACGTGCCCCAGCCCCAGAGTTCTCAGTGGTGGAGCCCAGATCTCCAGCATCTTGGGCGCTGATGGGAAACACCTACAAGACACTTTCACTTTGGAACTTGGGCTGACGAGACGAAGAGCAGATAGACAAGGGCTCCAATCACGGAAGGAGAAATCAGGATGGCCTGACCTAGGAGCCCTCACTGCTTTGGACAGTTCGGGGATCCGGTGGGTCTGATAATAACATCAGGATCAAAGAAACCACCACTGGCTGTGACAGACACTCGAAGAAATTAGACTTCCGAGGTACGGGTTACTAAAAAGACTCCCTTTGCTCCTAATTCCTTTCTCTTCCCAGAGTAAATGATGACGCTGTAATGCTTGTGGCAAATATTCATCAGACCCGTCACTGATAATTATTATGAAAAACTAAAGGGAAAAATGTTGTGACTCTTATAAAGCGTAACTAATTAAAGACAACCTATAAATAATGCATAATCTTTCGCAGACCAAAATTGGAACAATATGTCTATGGTTTTTCAAGGATCTGTCAACTAGAAGCAACTTATCCAGAGCCCAAGTCATTGTTCAAATAACCAAACATTTCTGAAACCTGTTTGCATAATGGTTGTTCTTAATTATGAACCTTTCTTGATCACCAAGGAAGAATCAAATTTTCTTCAGATGAGTTTTTATTATGAAGGGTGTTGAATATAGTTTCATTTGCAGTGTGTAATTAATCAGAAAGCCCATTAATTAGAACCCTGTACCCCCCACTATTAACGATGCAAAAAAGGTGAATATTTACAGCGCGTGGAAGGCAAAGAGAAGGAAGTCAATTCCACGATCCTTCCTCGGATTAGAATGTCCTGTCATTCCCATGAAAACCATTGTTAGCTAAACATAAATATTTCCAGTTACAAACAGGCAAGTATTCTTTGATTTTTGCAGCGGTTGTGAAATCAATAATGTTTGTAGCTTATGCTTGTTAAGGGCAAAAAACCCAGCTTGTTAAGGGGAATTTTATTTCCTTTCAATTATCGTAAAGACAAGTGAAAGGTGAAGTCAGCCCAACATCAAAAAGATCAGAGAGGAGGATTTTCTGTTGCTTTAATTAAGGTAATTTCAAATTGTCCTGCTAACGTTATGATCTGAGTCTTTGGTACTGACCACCCCTGTTCAAAATTTGGAATTTTGCTTTAGAGTGGAGAAATTCAGCCTTGTATGGACTCTTGGATTTTCTTTTTCCTCACATTTCTTTTAGCTATCTTCTTCAATCTGTATAAGACAATCTATCTTCTTCACTTCTTTATGGGGTAGGGGGCAATCTTTGCAACCCATACATTGTACTAAAAGTCAGGAAGAGAAAAGAAAAATGTCCAAAAAAGGTTTTTACACTTTCCATGCTGGTAAAGAGTTTTCCAAATGTCATTTTAAACATTTTTGAATAGGTTAACACAGGGAAGAGAAAATGAATGACCCAGTCCCCAACCTTCAAGGAGTTTACAGGATTGCTGAGGAGAAATACATGAACTCCTCCAGCACAAAGAGGTTCGTGAGCAATGAACTTGTTCAGGATGGGGTACCGGAGCTCTGAGGAGCAAGCCCTCAAGGCTGGAGAGGATGTTCTAGAAAGCTGCCTCGCAAGGGGGAATCTCTATGCAGCTGGGTCTCAGAGGATGAGTAGGAGGAGACAAGGTACGGGTGTCACCAACGAGGGATCTCCATCTGCCCCACAGCAACATCTCCCATGGCTCAGGCTCTTGTCCAAGGTGACCTTGACACTCATCCTGTCAAGAAGTGGAGCTATATCCCGCCCCCTAGCTCTGGGAGGGCTTTGGTGACTACTTTGGCCGTTAAGGTGTGCAGAGGGGATGTGAAGGGACTTTTGAGGACAGCTCATGAGAGGGAACTCAGCCTCCTCCTTGCTGCTGGAGCCCTGAGGCTGCCATGCTGGAAGGCGCCCCAGTCATCCCGTGTAAAGAGGCCACGTGCAGCAGCCCTGCAACTATGTGAGCAGAGACGGGGGCGGAGATGTCTAGTCAGCCCCCAGCTGCTCCAGTGCCCAGCGTCTCCCAGGTTTTTCCAGCTCCAGTCAGCGACTGACTATGGCCAGTAGAGATCCTGAGCCAGAGCCACCCATAGACACTATGAGAGAATAAAATGATTGCCACTGTTTTAAGTCATCAAGATTACAGGTGATGAGTCAGCAGCAATCGGACCTAGGTGGGAACCTAGGGAAAGATGTGGGGTTACTGAAGCCACTCCTTCCATCAGTGAGCCCCTGAGATCAGCCCATCCACCTTCGTCGGACAAGTGGTCTGCACCCAACTGAGCTGTCTTGGAAGACATGAACTGGTGGGGGATGGGCTGACTATAGGTATAAAGCCTGGTGTTGATGCATCTTGACTAATTTTCTAGTACTTTCAACCCTGTTCAAATGTAGAAAGAGATTTGAGCCAAATGCAGCGTAAATCTCTGTATGTCTTGGCAGAAGGACCTAGCATGGACTTCCACATGTAGGAACCAGAGTGATGGGCGTGGGTCAGGGAGATTCATCAGTGGAGTGATGGGGACAATGCACCTTGGGAAGGATGCTGTGTCAGGTGTTGCACGGGACCTTCCTAGGACAGCTGGAGGTTGTTTCATTTTTAAAGATCAAACCTTCCTCTTGTGTGAGTTTGGCTCCTAACCCACTCTGGAATTTCTGTAAAGATTTTTGCTGCAAAGGATATTTGAAATATCATGCTGATTTTTGTTAAATCAGAAAACAATTCTTGTTAGCTTTTGGAAATTCCTGAAAATATACAAAAGATGAATAATAAACAAAACATTATTAAGAATCCCATGACCCATTGTTACCATTTGGTTGCATTTTCTTCTGGCATCCTTCCGTGTTTATACATACATTGATACACGTCTATTTAGAGCAATGAATGCTCGCTAAATATTTATAAAGAAAAAAACGCTGCTATAACATCAAACCTAATGCCTGGAACGCAGTGCTTCATGGATGTATAGACCCATAAATATGATTGTTTATCTTCAGTGTAAGAAGTTTCACAAAATGAGTGTCATCCAAGTTGCTTTTTTTTCACTTCACATTATATCGGGAGCGTTTATATGGAATGAGTTCATGGAGGCACAGAGAATGGAAACTCAGAGCCTCTCATCTCTGACTTGAGTTCTGCTGCAGGTCCCCATCCCCTTTGCTCATTATATGAATCGTGGACAGGATGTATTTCTAACAGGCCCCATCACCCAGGGTGTCCCTGACAGTTACCTCTGTTGCGTAGGAAATTCCTTGATGCAAGGGTTGTCTCCACGTAACTTCCGGGCCGCTCTCTGTGAGGTCATGAAAAACACAGTGAGACGCAAGAGGAAAGAGTTGGGCTCAGTCCTGTGCTTTAGGTAGGGTGCCAGTCGGCCGGAAGAACCCCGCTCCCTGAATCCTCTGTAGGCAACACCCTCGGCAACATCCCTTTCCTGCTGATGGAGTGGTGATGAGGGCCAGAGTCAGAGGCTCAGAGGATGGGAGGTCTCTGGACCCGACACCCAGTGATTCCATCTGAGAGATGTTGGGGCCAGTGTGCCTGACTGGCAGCTGTGGCTCACAATGACCTGCCACCACCATGGCTGTTATCCATGTGTTTTGGCCAAGGGACACATGGGGCCGGAACGGAGGTCGTCAGATCTCGTGCACATGGATGCCTCCCAGGCCTCCCATTCCTTCCCATCTGTTTTCAGCAGCAGCACACGCTCTGCTCAATTCATCCAACTCAATTCAAGTGACTCACGGATCACCTGCTTCCACACTGACCTTTATACGTCTTCCTTATTTGCTTGTTTCTCTTATTCTAGGGCAGAATGGAAGATTCCCGAATAACACAGCAGGACAATGGCCGACTTGGGGAGCCCATTCATGGAGAAGTCTGAGCTGAGGGAACAAGGGTGGGTGGTCCCTTTCACCTGCTCAGAGGACCGCCCTGCAGGAGAGTGAGGGATGCAGGGATGGCCCCTCCTGGGCTGCAAACCTCTGTGAACTTGGGAGGCAAAGGCAAGAAAAGGGGAAGTCACTTGGAGGATTATTGGTAATGGTGATGTTTATTATTTTTAAAGTGTGGTTGATATTTAATTACAAAAAGAAGCTCATTGAACCCCTATCTTAAAGAATGAGGGGGCCAACTTGTCCAGCAAACGCCCATCCTGGGGCTGCTCCCAGGCTCTAGTACATCCAAACTGAGCTTGTCCAACCTTTGAGTTGACCTGGTCCATTGTGTCTCTAGGGATGAAATGGTGCCGACAGAAGAAGACCTGAATCTAAGCATCCTCCTGTACTTGAATCTCACCTTTCCTCAGATGAATTGGATAAGCAAAGGAAATATCCAGCAACTCTTCCTCTCCTGTGACGTTTCATCTTCAGCTTCCCTGGAGGGCCCTAGTTTCAGTTACAACAAAAACTAAAAGGTCAAGTCATCATAAGTTACCCACCGGGATATGTTCAGATTAAGGTTTAACTCCAGACTCAAAGGGCCAGGATAATAGAGTGCTATAATGCAGTCATTTCCCATCAAGGGCCATCCAGAAAAACCAAACTGCTTAAGAGAGGGGCTGGCGTCGAGGTTTATAGGATTGTAGAAGGTGGAATCTATGTAGACCCCCCACTTGGAGTAGGTTCAGGAAGGAGGGTGTTGAAGGGAGGACCTGCGACGATATGCGATATGTGTGTAGACCTGGGGGCCGTGGAGACGGGCAGCTCTGCAAGTGGGATTTCTGCAGACCCCACGAGGCGTCCAGGGCAGCCTCTGTCCCTGGTGGCATCAGGAACACTGCGGCATGTTGACTCCACAGCCAGGCGGGCAACCCGGCCCCGGTGTGCATCCCTAAAGCATTGGTGACCTTGGTTTCATTTTCATGGAACGATAAGTACAATCCTAACATAAATTATCGAACTTGACGCAAATTCAATATTGCCGTGGTGGCTCTGGTTCAAACACTAGCAGAAAAAGCATCTATAAGTCAGACACAATTACATTTTTGATATTTGAAAATACAACTGGATTGGATTTATCTTCGTGAGGCTTGTTGATTAATTCAAGGGGACAGCATAGGTGACATCGGAGGTCAACCATCTCTCAGGTGTACTGATTCCAGACAATCCGTCACTCACAGGGGCTTCTTACCAGCAGGCTGCCCATGAGGGATGGGGACCTGGTAAGTGTATTACCTGACAGCAACCAACAGCATCCTCTGAAATAAATTCCTTAATCAAAACTTTCCACCACAGTGAACCAAATGCAATGATTCAAAATAGAGCCTTCTCATATGTGTAATATAAAAAACTAACAAACAAACAAAAACCAAAATAGATGAACAAGTCAGACTGAACAAAAACAAACAGGTGGATGGCAGAGAACAGAGTAGTGGTTCCCAGAGGGGAAGGGCGCTGGGAGGGTGAAATGGGTAAAGGGGGTCCACTGTATGGTCATGACAGAAACTACAGGTTGGGTGGGGAGTACAGTATAATGTCCACAGAAGTGGAAATATAATGTTGTGCACATGACCCCTCATTGGTTATAAACCAATGTTATCTCAATCAATAAGTCAATAAATCAATACAATTTTTTAAAATTTAGAGGCTTCCTTACTCTGAAATGTAATTGTAGATATTAGAATCCAGGAACCTGCCTCTTTGGAACAGCCTGGCGTTCAGTGGCATTGTTCCTTTTACCCTTATACCCACCTAAGAATCTGGGCCTCCATTTAGGAGATGCGTGTCTTAGACTGAGTCCCCCCAGAAGCAGAGCCTGAGACAAGGAGGTGGGTGGGTGCATGTGGTTTATTTGGGGGGGGAGGGGATCACAGGAAGAAGGGCAAGCAGCGTCATGAAGAGTCACGCTGTGGACCCCTGGCTCTGTCCCGTGAAGGAAGAAGGTATAGGATGTGGGTGGTTCCACTCAGAGGCTGGGAGGCTGGGTGCTCACCCATCCATTCCTACCTCGTGGCCTGGGGCTGCCTCCTTGCCATCTGCCTCAGGTTATGGTAATCTGCCTCCATCTGGTGCAGGATTTTCTTAAGTGGAACAAAATCGGGGAGGATACGAATGGCTTCTGTGATTCTTCTGCCTCTGTTTCCACAACTGTATCGTAACACCTGGACTGTGGGGCTGCTTTGGGGCAGCACTAATGCTCTTAGTGTTTCAAGATGCCCTTTTCCCAAAAGCTTCCTCCGTGGTGGGAAGGACAGAAGATAAAATCCAAGACCGATTCGAAGCTTGGAACGATTTCCCTGCAGCAGAAAAAATAAGTTCAAGGCAAAAAGGTGGCATCCGGCCGGGATGAGAGCTGTGTTCTTAAAGCCTGAAATTGAGAGATGCTCGGAGAATGGGAGCATCACCGCTGCTCTGCAGCTGCTGGGGTGGCAGCAGGTGATTCGACCAGGAAGGGAATATCTCTTGCTCAGGCGGTGCTGAGAGCTGGGGAGCGGGAGGCGGCTGCACCTTTAGGGAGACACGTTGACAGAATAAGAAGCAGCTCACATAAACAAGGACCATAGAAACAGAAAACTTTTTTCTCAGAAAATATTCGTGGGCAGGGGAATTCCCCGGTGGTCCAGTGGTTAAGGCTCCGCGCTTCCGTTACAGGGGGCGTGGGTTCGATCCCTGGTCGGGCAACTAAGACCTTGCATGCCTCAAGGCCAAAAAAAATAATAATAATACATAAAATCAAAAAAAGGGGAAATATTCATGGGCATTAAGAAAGATTCAGTTATGGAAGGGCTGTCATGTACAGATGGGTGTGGATGGGCTCTGAGCGGCTTCAGAAGGTAAAATGGAGACAAACTGGTAACAAGCGGGAAGGCAAGTGTGAATTTAGTGTCAAAGGGCATGCTGACCCTCGGGCCTGCCTGACAAGGACTGAACGGTTTCTGGAGTTTCTGAAACACCCTGCTGCAAACCAGGGTAGAAGCTTTAAAGATGGGCGCCCAGAAAAGTCCATTCTTTGCCATGTTTTTGGTTGTTGTAGTTTTGTTTTGAGGAGGAAGGTGGGGAAGCCAGTGACAGTCTCTGGAGATTGAAACCGCAGTTTCCTCGAGGTGCATCCCCTCTACTCAGCACTAAGATTGCACTCGTATCATCAGTCTTTCGGAGAAGTGCGTCGCTGCTCTGTCACGTGGTCCATCATGAGCGTGGGAGACCCCGACATGCAATGACTGTCTCTCAGATGCTTCGCTGAACCGGGATGGACCGTTGCTACTTCGAGCCCCGCGATCTCCATCCTAACTCTCCGTGTGGCAATCTTTGTAAAGTACTGTCGCCTCTCTCCCCTTCTGGTCCCAAGGAGCTCTGGCACGGGGCCCTGCACGGAAGCAACTGGGAGATCATGTCGTAGTTTCTTGTCTGGCAAAGTGACAGATGGTAACCCCGCCAGTTCTCTTCCCACAGCCTTGGGATCCAACCGCCCTCCCTGGGAGTCATGCCGGGTGACCCTGCAAGTGAGGCTCAGAGACCGGGGGACACACGCCGGGGCAGGCGAGTTTACATAAACAACGGTGGTCGGCACCTCGGATTTCACAGGCTCGGGCCAAATGATGTTTTATTTCTCAGGGAGACGGGGGCTGAGGACAGGGTAAAAATTAAAGGGAAACCAAAGCTCCACGGTGTTGGGCTGTGGGGATGATCCGGCGTGTTCTAAGGCTGGAGATGGGAGCAGAATGTTTTAGGCCTCCCCTGGGAGGGTCTGCTTTGTGAGGGACTCAAAGATGAGAGGAAACATAAAGGAAAAGAAAATGGGCCCGCTGAGGCACAGATGGGGGAGCAAGGCAACCAGAGATGCGGCAGCAGAAGGGGGGCAGCCGGGCCTCCAAGGGCCCCAATCACCCTTCAGGGGTCAAGGCAGCGTGGACACAGACATGGAGACGCGGGACATTCTCGCATGCTTGGCCCCGAATGAGAATTTTAACGGAAGAGTCAAGGATTTTTTGTGTGTTTTTCCTTTCTAAAGCGAGTGATTTACATCTGCCTCTGCAGGCTCTCTCTGTGCGTGCATGTGTGTGCGTGTGTGTGTGTGAGTTGAGGGTAGGCTGGGACTGGAGAGACCCTTGGCATAGAAATAAACAAACTGGGGAGTCAGGAGAGAGTTCAGCCATGTCAGCCCATCACGTCTTTTTATCCCTGGTTAATCTTTTTGTCTCCACGGAAGAAAGTCTCTGTGCAACCTCAAAGAGCCTCTACGTGAGGATGAGAGGCCCCATCAACCCCGCACCCCCATTCTCCTGAGGACTATTGGAGACAGAGAAGCAGCCCCATGGGTGATCACCAACTTCCGGGCCAGGCAGGCAGGCTGCCCCCCTCCTCGCCGGGTCTGGGGGTACCCCGGAGCTCATGGAGGTGCCCCTGCAGAGGCGACAGCCCTGGAGGAAATGGAGGCTGACTCCACTGTCCTGTCTGCCGAGGGAAGGGTCCCCAGTCTTCCGAGCAGGGAGCCTTTCAGAGAAAATTCCCCGGTGATGGGTGTGAGAGGGAACCTGGTTTTCTGGATCCTAGTCAGGTGCCCACAGTCCTGCACACTCCACAGGTGACCTGACAAGAGTCACCTGTCCTCTGAGCCCAGGTGGAGTGGGCTTGGAGACAATAGGTGACGTCAACCATCAGCACAAGAATTCACCGGGGCTTCAATAGTCAAGTTCTAGTGAGAGTAAGTCTGGGGGGAAGAGGGTCGCTGAGCCCTGCTTGGAGCCGGTTTCCACTGCAAGGGGAAGACAGCTCTCACGGGGGCTGGGACGCTCTGCACCCCACAGTGATAAGCCTGGACTGGATCTTTGTAAATGAGATCCAGTTTTTTAAACTGTGGAATGTCTGATGCATACAACTACAATATGTACATACGTGTTGTAAAGCATAAAAATAAAATAAAAACCACATGCCCACCACCCAGTTTAAGAAACACATCATTAGCCTGCAGATGCTTCCCCTGGACCCGGTGCCCTACCTCCGCCCACCAAGGGAACCGCTGCCCTGAGGTCAGCTGTTCCTTCTCCTGTGGACGGACATGCAGGTTGTCTCCAGGGTTTTGCTGTCAGAGGCATGCTGCTGGGAACATTCTTGAACACGTGTCCTGGGGCATGTGGACAAGAATTTCACCAGTGTAGGTGACCAAGGCTTGACTTTATCAGGTAATGTCAAGCTGCCATAATTTCTACTCTAACAGCTATTTACAACGCTTCCCTGCTGCTCCACAGCCCTGCCCAACATTGGGTGTGATCAGGTATCTTAACTGCGCCAACGAGCATGAACGCAATAAAATGCATTCTTGTATTTCTCTGCTAACTAGCGAGGCTGAGCTGTTCTTAATGTTTCTTGGCCATTTGCGTTTCCTCATCTGTGAAATGCCAATCTGTGTCTTTGCCATTTTCCCCTTGGGGCTATTTTCTCATTTTAGTATCGATCTGAGTCTCTCTCTCCCCTCTCCCCTCTCTCCCCTAATTCATTGCTCTCTGTGTGGCACTTTTCCCATTTTCTCTATGAGGTCTTTGGACGAAGAGAAGCTCTCGGTTTAAGAAGCTGGATGCTTCGTTATTACCCCTGTGGTTTGTGTTTTTGACTTTGGTTGAGGGAATTCTTCCTGGCTCTGATGTTCCGAGTATCTGCTCTTATATGAACTTCTAAAAGTGTGACATTTTGCTCTTATGGTTAAGTCTTTATCCCACTGAGGTGCTGACATGAGGCAGTGTATGTACTGTTCTCCACGTGGATATTCAACTGTGCCTGACTGTCTATTGACTGTACAGGTGGGTCTGCATCTTGGATCTCCATTCTGCCCCACTGGGTGATGTCTCTCTCTCTGCTGAAACCTCACTCTAATGACCATGGCTTTATAATACCTCGGTGTCTGGAAAGGTGACTCTCCCCACTTTATTCTCCGTCTTTAAGGAGAGGTCCTCACACTTGCAGCTGCTAAAACAGAAGGTCTACGATTCCTGAGAAGAATAAGCTTCCCAAATAGCTGATGGTGTTGACACTTGTTCATCTCTTGGAACTCCTGATCTCACTTCATTTCTGGCACCAGCGTATTTCCCTACTTACTTTCTTGCAAGAGCTACCTTTCCTATCAAAGTGTGTTTTAAAATATTTTCCCAGCAGTCTCGCACATTTTACTGAGGACGGTTTCAGTCTACCATTGGCAGAAGGCTCAATTGATTCTGAAGTCCCCACGACCTGCAGATAACAGATGTCTTGGGAGAAAATTCCTCTGGGAGCAATACAACGGACTCATCTGCTCTTGTACTGGGCCTGGGGACGGATGGTACCATACGTGGGTAATGAGTTCTGGGCGACTCTAATGGTGCAGTGAATGTTTAGTGCTTGGAGCTAATCCTGAGATTTCAGCCAAGAACCCCTGGCATTTCTTTTTCATCACCTCCCCCAACTCAGGGGCAGCCCAAGCTTGGGGGAAGGTAGAGGCTCTCCCAGTACAAAGCAAGAGTCTCTTGCGGCACAGACTTAGGGAGAGGAAGGGGCTGGGGTCCCCATTGTGCTTGGTCGTACCTTCCTCAGAAGCCCATCCACTGGAGTCCCGAATTGCCTAGACCCCGTCTTGGGATGTAGTCTCAGCAACCTGCTTGTGGATCTGTCCAAAGGCAGGGTGACCCACATTGTCCTTGTTGAGACTTGACCTCCAATGACTGAATGCAGATCAGCCAGCATGACCGCCACCAGGGACCCACTGCAGCGCACTTGGCACCAGGATTGCGGTCGGTCTGTAACTCAAGAGGCCCCTCAAACCCATGCTTTTTAGGACTGGTCAGAACGTCTAGGGTTTGGCTATGACACCAAGCCTTATGTTCAGATGAGTCCTGGCTGATACTTGCTTTGACTTCATTATTTCTTTCTTGCCCCGTGGAGCTGGTTTCCACAGAGGTAACGATGGTCTTGGCAGGGCAACCACGTGCCCAGACAGGCCTACCCTGGACAGTCTGCCAAGGCCCCAAACATCTGCTCACAGGCCTTGCCCCAGACTACCTGAGGCCCTGGGAACCTGCCGTCTGTGGGCTTTCTCCACCTTGTTGGAAACCTTTGTAAGAAAATCTGCTTTAAATAATGTGTGATTTACCAACCTATAAATATTGCTCTGAAAAACTCCTATAAAATTCCCTGAGACATTTTAAAATTCCTGATTAATGGATTGAAGCTAGTGGATGGCAATAGGCATCGCTGGTCCTGTGGTCTTTCTCTCCTTTATTGTATGTTCTCAGCTCCCGAATGAAACCCCACTGTAAGGTGTTGTGAGGTTGGTAACCTAAGAATACTCTTCTGAAAATCAGTAGAAAACCCTAAGGCATTTTGAATTTCCTGCAGTTGGTGGCCTGAGGCCATTGTTGTTAGTGGATATAATTTCAGGGCCAGTTCTCTCTGGGCTGGGACCCTGCGTGTCCACTATTATTAACAGGGGTTCAGGAGAACTGACACATGCCCAAGGACAACTTTAAACTCTTTTCCCTGGGGAACCAGACATCCAAAGGACTTTGCCTCTATGCTTCGGGTGCCACTGAAGAATAATTATCTTATCTAAATAAACAAATGCTGCTCCATATTTCAGATCCTCATTAACCTTTTCCTTTGCCTCAAGGCCTCTTTGAAAATTGCTAAAACCCAACAGGGAAATGAAGGCAATTTGTGTTTTGTTCCCATCGGCCAAGGGCACCCTACAAGTGCTCTGCTTCCTGAGTCCTTAGCAACAGTCCAAGCTAGTGGCCCTTAGCAACAGTCCAAGGTCTCCTGAATTCAAGCTGAACTCCACGGATCTCCTTTAGACCATTTAGTGGGTTTACTCGGGGTAGGACGTCTGTCCTGGTCAGATTCCTTCTGGACCACACAAATGGAGGGTGGGATATTATTAAGTGCTGTAGGACTCAGGTATTATGCTTGATTTCAGATGATGAGCTCCGCTTAGACTTTTCTATGAAGGTCAGTGTCATTTTCCTCCGCCCTGCATTGCTCAGTCTGCAGACAACTTACATCCCAACCCTGGAATGTCCTTTTCCCTTTCTCCTTCCACCGTTCATTAATGAGGAGTCATCAAAATAAAAACTCTCCAACTCTGTTTGTGGGGGAAGGCTCCGTACATACTATCCCAGGACAGAAATGACAGTGTGCCTTTGTTCAATTTCTATCGTTATATAGCACCTGTACATGGAACGCAAATAGAGAGTATCTAGGTATTCATGTCTGTATCTTGCTCACCATACTGGGCTAGCTCTTTAAAAAGGTCCTTAGAGATAAGCACATGCCTTCCAAAGGTACCATTCCAGCTCCCCACTTTTCATTTCAGGGTTTTGGGGAGGCAAAGTTTTATCACTATCCCCTTTGAGATTTTTGGCCAGGCCTGAGAATTAAACTGACTTAAGGCAGAGTAATTGGAGAAAAACACACAAATTTATATTTTTTACATTACGCAGGAATCTTCATAAAGAATAAAGACCCAAAGAAATGGCAAACCCTGAATGCTGAGCAAAGAGAAGCGACTGTGAAAGTAAATAAACTCTGCGTGGACGCCAAAGGAAGATAAGAATTATTTTAACAAGGTCTGTTTTATATAATTCTCTCAGTCTCAACTTCTCATTTTTGATGATAAAAATGTTAGTTTCCTTCTGGTACCGGGAGGACATCTTTCACTTTAAGGGGAGGTTTAATCTCATGTTTCCAAGAAGAAAAGGGAAGATTAGAACGGGTCTGCTTGCATCTTCTACTTTTAAAGTACCTTTAGCTCAAAGTAACTCATGCCACAGTGGCATAATTGGGGTGGCGTGTTCTGTCACCCTTCAAGGGCCTCACTTTGGGGTCAACACCTGAGTTTACTTCGTATAAAATTCCATCCAGCTCCAAATGAAACATGCGTCCAAGGTTTTCCTCTGGTCTTGGTGAACTCTTCCATTGTTTCTGAGTTCCAACCATAGCTGGTGGCTTCCCCTACCCATGTGGGACGTCCCCTCTGTGTCCCCACGCACCACTCCCTTCCAGTCCTGGCAAGGTGACCAATTTCAAGCAGCTTCAGTCGAGACACCCTTTGGGGATTTTGTTTTTGTTCATTTTGTTCATGATTTTGTTTCATGAAAATTCTTGGATTGAATAATAAAAAATGAAAAGAGAAACAAAGTCACTCTCCTTCAAGGGTACGTACATATATGAGGACATTCGTTAAACATATTAGCATGTACCCCTATTGAGGAGGAGGAATAACTGTGGCAATAGGGATAAAGTGCAGAACAATGACGGAATTAATCAATGTAACAATCAGTGAATGCAGGACACGGGCACTGCATGGCCCGTGATGGCGCGGGAGCCACTGTGCTGAACTGAGCCCTCCGACCAACCCGGGAGTGGGGATTGTGAGGGGGAAAGGACGCTTAGAGACCTTCACACTGCCCCTTCCTCATTTCAGTGGGGACCGTTCCTTCCTTTGTACCGTTTTGAACTTGGAGACGTTAAGTAACAGCATTGACGTTGGCCCTGAGTCCTCTGGCTGTGTGCATGGTAACCCTGTGATCACCAAGTTCTGTGCCTATTATTAGACACCCCGTTGGTCCCCCTGCTGATAGCCACAGCCACTCAGGGTGGGCATAGGAGTGGGTGGAGTAATGGGGAGAAGAGAGGAGTGTTGATTCCAGAAAGGCCTCCACCAAAGAAAGTGTCCCCGTTGAACCCAGTGTAAAGCAGTGAGAAGTAGGTCAGCATTTAAAATTCAGCAGGCAGACTCAGAAGAGCATGTCAGCTCATACAATAAGTAACATCTTCTGTGGGCTCAGACCTATAAAGCAGAGAGGTCTTTGCAGAAATGATGTTCATTTATTTTCTGGTACATTTATTTGATGGGAATTGGCCTGAAAAATGAGAGTTGGTTTCTTTTTTTTCTCTTCTCTACTTCAATTCGACCCTGAATTGAAGGGTGTTTTGTGGTTGTTTTGTTATTACAGTGTATAAAACAAGAAGTGATTATAACAAAGAAAGGATTGCATAATAATTGGGTCCTATTTCAAATTTCAGAAAATAAATGGTTAATAGGCTAAAACCCTATTCTCAAATAAAGCTAATGGAAAAGATTGGGTGATTAAAAAGAGACACCAAATATACTTTATTTTTTAAAATAGTTTTAGTTTTGGTATTTAGTTTGCTGTTGGGAAAGTTGGACAGCTACATGCAAAAGAATCAAACTGGACTACTTTCTTACATTGTATACAAAAATAAACTCAAAACGGATTAAAGGTTTAAATGTAAGATCTGAAACCATAAAACTCCTAGAAGAAAATAGGCAGTATGCTCTTTGACAACAGTCTTAAAAATATATATTTTTTGATATGTCTTCTCAGGCAATGGAAACAAAACCAAAAATATACAAATGGGACTATATCAAACTAAAAAGCTTTTGCACAGCAAAGGAAACTATCAACAAAAGGAAAAGACCACCTACTGAATGGGAGAAGATATTTGCAAATGATACATCTGATAATGGGTTAATATCCAAAATATACAAAGAACTCCTGCAACTCAATATCCAAAAAAAAAAACAAACACAAAACAAAACCCAGTGGAAAAATGGGCAGAGCATCTGAAGAGACATTTTTCCAAAGAAGCCATACTGATGGCCAACAGGCACATGAAAAGATGCTCAACATCACTAATCATCAGGGAAATGCAAATCAAAATCATGAGATACCAGCTCACACCTGTCAGAATGGCGATCATCAAAAAGACAACAAAGAACAAGTGTTGTTGAGGATGTAGAGAAAAGGGAACCCTCGTGTACTGTTGGTGGGAATATAAATTGGTGCAGCCACTATGGAAAGCAGTATGGAGGTTCTTCGGAAAATTACATATAGAGCTCTCATACGACCCAGCAATTCCATTTATGAGTATTTTTCCAAAGAAAATAAAATGCCAATTCTAAAAGATATATGCACCCTCATATCTATTGCAACATTATTCACAATAGCCAAGATATGGAAATCTAAATGCCCAACCAGAGGGTTGTTTGTTTCTTTGATATTGAGTTGATAAGTTCTTTGGGGAGTCAGTTCTATTTTTTAAAACTATGTTTTATCTTCATTTAATTTGTTTTAAGCACCAGAACCAACATGGACACACAGTTTTCTGGTACAGGGTTTGTATTATTTTGACATCAGCCATCATACCTTGAAATGTAAAACTTCAGGCCAGAGAAGCTGGATGCAACCCAGCCTGGCCCGGGGAAGCAAGTCAGCTCAGGTCCTGCGCTGTAGGACTCTTTTCCTTTCTGCTCGGTCTTCCAGAGCTGCCTGACACCTGCCTCGCAGCCTCTTGGAGTGTGGCTGTCATCTGCTTCCACACCTCAAACCTCTTAAGCCTTGGGGGTGGATTTGGGCCTCTGTGGCTGCCCCATTCACTCCCCCCCCCCGTCGTCAGTCTCTGTGTCCATTTCTGAGTTCAAAGCCATCCCTGTCATGACCAAGTGCAGGAATGGGTCTTCCTCTCTTGCTGTCTTTTGACTTGGATTTGTGGAGTCGTCTCACACATGCATTTCCCTGGCAGAGCCCTGAGGCTCTCATCCACTCCAGAGACACTGGATCCTGAAGGCCCTTCCTCTCTGCTTGAGCCTCGTGCATGCTATTCTCCCATTCAGGCTGCGATAGTCCATAGGGGCTGCTATAACAAAATACCACTGCCTGCGGGGCTTAGAACAGAGGTTTATCTCTTACAGCTCTGGAGGCTGGAAGTCCAAGATCAAGGTTCCAGTATGGGCGTGTCCTGGTGATTCAGAGACAGCCATCTTCTTACTGTGTCCTCACATGGCGGAAGGGGCGAGGGAGCTTTGTGGAGTCTCTTACAAGAGCCCTGATTCCACTCATGAAGGCTCCACCCTCATGACCTCAGCATCTCCCAAAAGCCCCACCTCTTAACACCGTCATGTCTGGCGTTAGGATTTCTACGTGTGAGCTTTGGGGGTACACGAGCATTCAGACCGCCGACAGGGCACCAGTTAGTGTTGGGACAGCCATGTATTTTCCTCTGTTTTTCTAATAAACGACCATGAGATCAGAGCCTTTATACCTGAAAAAAAAAAAAAACACCTTTCTATGTCACAGGTTATCCTGCTTATCCCTGGGATGCCCTACCCAGTGGTTGACACAAGACAGTCACTTGAAAAGCAGATATTATAGAATGACTATTCCTTTTGGAGGGAAAAGTTTCAGGAACAATATTTCCAGAGGAGCTAGACAACTGGGGTCCAAGGGGTGGGGTGGGAGGGGCAGTGGGCAGCCAATGAGGAGAGAGTGGATGGCGTGGCACAGGACACAGCTGGACACCCACAGTCCTGCCCACGGTGGTCCAGCCAGCTTGTGCCTCTTCCCTTCAGAAGACATCAGAACACTCCATCCACGGCAAATATTGTAGCAAAAGTTGAACGGTCCCCAGGTTTGAGAACTGGCTTCCGGCCTAAGCAAACTGTCTAAAAGAGCCAATTCTAGAAATATCCGAGGGTGGCTGGCATTTTTAAGGGCGTTAGGCAGGAGCAAACCATGGGAGGGGTTAATTGAAAAAAAGTGTATTTTCTTACAGTGAATTTTGAGCACAGTTATAGTCAAGGAAAAAGGACTTTTTTGTGCAAATAATATAGCAAGGACCTTAAAACAGCAAAGGGACAGCCCAGAGGAGGTCAGGTTGGGCCAAGAAATACAGACAAGTAGAGAAGAACCGAAAATTAGGGAGAGACCATCTGATGGGGACAGGAAACATTTCTGGCCAAGGAAGAGCTGCATGCTGGTGACAGAACCCATCAGAGGCCCCTTTCATGGTTCTTGAATGTATTTATGCTTTAATTCATAGTATAGTGAAAAGCACACACCACATTCCCTTAATTCAGACGCTCAGATGGAAGATAAAGAATCAATTTAACAGCAGGGTTTTTTTGTTTTCTGTTTTCTGTTTTCAAGAGAAAGGAGCATGACATGAAATGTAAACTTTGTAAACTTTTCAGGAACATAAAGCATATGGGGGGAAAGGGTATGCGTTGGAATCAGAGAAAACACAATAGTTATTTTTTGCATAGTTCAGGCTCAAGTATGCTCTATTAAAAGTTTTATGATTTCAAAATATTCCAAGTTAAAAAATACGTGACTTGTTTTTCCCTTTCCTGAGCATTATAACAAGGACTCTCACGTCCAGACTGGACAAAAACAGGTAAGATGAAGCCCTTTGCAGAATCTCATTTTTTCAAGGCCTAGTCACGTCCGGGATTTTGTCTAATTAGAAGGGACAATAGTGATTTTCGTGTTGGGACTCTTCATGCAGGCGCCAGGAAGCTGAGTTGTGGAAGGAGCTTGAGGCCGTGGAGCCTGATTCCCGCCTGGTGTGTGTGTCTCCCGGTCTTGGATTTCCAGGAAAAGGCATCATGGGCCCTGGGTGTCTGCACCTCCAGCAAAACCCGTATTATCACAGCGTTTGAAGGCTTAGCACAGGCTCAGGACCTTCAGCACTGGATGTGTTTCCTAGTATTTGAATACTAACAGCCATAGACGGGGTGTTTCCACATAGGAGGTTATGTGTTCCTATAGCAGAGTTGAAAACCAAAGTATAATTGGCTGAAAGAAGTGGACGAAGTCAACCTGAGCTTCTGCCTTAGGTGCAGGACGCTGCGTAGTGTTCTGTGCCTTGGTGATGGTCTCTGAGGATCAGCGGCTTGGCTGGGGCCCCACAGCTGCCCACGACTACAGATGGAACTGATGGGCTTAGCCCTCGTGAAGGAAGAGGGACGGCATCAGAGAGCTTGGCATTGTGGGAAAATGGTGTCCAGGACTTTGTGAAGAAAACTGTCGTACCCAGAGATAATCCCTGCTTTTGAAGTATGCTTTAAATACAGAGGCTATCCTCAGAGATGACAGGAAGGACGAATGGTTTGACCAAATACCATTGTTAATATGCTGCTTGTTAACGATCACAGGCTATTGGTGAACAAATGAACCAAAAATCAGAGCCCTTTTAATTCTTACTTATCTGTGAATCCACGTTCCTTCAACTGAGCACTTAACTGCTCATCGAGACCCGTCCGAAGATGTTCTCTGACCATGTTTCTGCTGAGATCTTTCTATGGTAAGTTAGCCTCAGGTGTGAGGGAACATTGAGGAAATTTTCTGAAATCTACCCATTAAGAGCATCAGAACAACCAGAGTGTATCTGTCTTAAAATATAATTTTTATACCTATTTTGTAAGGCCTGGAATCCTCCTTGCAGGTAGAAGGTAACCCAGCCGATGCCCACCTTCATGGACCCAGAGAGGGAGGACCCCCTCTCTTCCTTGCTTTGTAGGAAAAGGTGTGTGAGCACAGGGAGTGGGGCCAGTTTCCCTCCTCTTCAAAGAGGATATTGATCACATCCTCTTCCTTTGGGTCATAATGGGGACGGGCTGTTTCAGGAAACGCGGCTCCTCCTTGCAGGAGCTCAGGACACAATTCCACGGCCAGGCACACACGCCGTGGCCCCTTCCGGTGCATCTTGCCAGAAGCCCTCTGGTCCTGCGAACGAGCAGACCTTGCCTGGCCTTTTGTTTGTTGAAAGGGTTAAGTCAGAATTGAGGTTTTTTTGGTCCGAAGAAGATAAACATTCTGCCCCCAGTGTGTATGTAGTGAAATCCACTCCCCACACCACTGCGAGAGAAGTTGTCCCAAGCACCTGTTGGCCGTCTGTGTGTCTTTTTTGGAGAAATGCCTATTTATTTCTTCTGCCTGTTTTTTAATGGAATTGTTTGTTTGCTATAGAATTGTATGAGTTCTTTATATGTTTTGGGTATTCACCCCTTACTGGATATTTGATGTGCAAATATTATCTCACATTCCATAAGTTGTCTTTTCATTTTGTTGATTGTTTCCTTTGCTGGGCAGAAGCTTTTTAGTTTAAGTTAGTCCCACTTATTTTTGCTTTTGTTGCTTGTGCTTTAGGTGTCATTTCCAAAAAAACTGTTGTTTCCCAACACCATATATTGAGAAGACTAATAAAATAGATGCAGAGACCAATGGAAAAGAGTTGAAAGAGCAGAAATAAACCCTTGCGTATATGGCCAATTAATATTTGACAGGGGAGCCAAGAAGACTCATGAGGGAAAATATAGTGTTTTCAAGAAATAGTGTTGGGAAAACGGAATAACCACAGGCAGAGGAATAAAACTGGACTCCTATTCTTACACCACTCACAAAAATTAACCCACAACGGATTAAAGACTTAAGCATAAATGAAACTGTAAAACTCCTGGAAGAAAACATAAGGGAAAACTCTTTGACATTGGTCTTGGCAACAGGTTTTTGGATATGACATCTAATTTATAGGCAAATAAAACAGAAAAACAGATAGAGACGTTCGGTTGTTCTCTACTTGTAAAAGCCCTTACTTAAGGATTCTCATTCTGTCCCACTTCTCCACATTACAGCACTCTCCAGCAGAGAAACACATGGGTTTTCCAACTAACTGTACCTTGTTTCGATTACTTTGGAATTACTTAAGACATGATGAATAGCTTCCACGCTAGGATAGGTAATGAAAAAGCCATGGTGGTGATGTCACCGTTACTCATTATGAGGCCTCAGTAGAATATTTAGCATTTGTCAGAATACCAGACGACGCAGTTTCTTACCACAGGGACTTCCGGGCTTGTACTGTGGCTAATGTACCCATGATGCAGGGTGAAACAAACCAGATACGTAGCAGAAAGGCAGCATTCCTCACTCTGGGTTTCCCACTCCTCTGAATCCTATTAGTGGTTCAATACAGACCCTTCATTCCAAATGCATGGGTAATCCTATAGGTGTCCCTCAGGGTATTTGCCCAGCTTGTCACTGGTGCATTCATCTCCCACTAACATCCAGGAGAGGGTCTCCTCAGCCTTGCATTTTATTCATGATAACCTCTCACTCCAGTCACGGGTTACTGCATTCCACGTGGACCCTCCCTCAGCTCCACCAACCAGGGGTCCCACTCAATCTGGGTGATCGTGCATGGAGGAATGGGGGTCGCAGCCTCATACCCACCAAGTCTCTAAGATCACAGAGAATGAGTGAGATGCCCAGAGGGAAGTGGTCCTGCCAGCCCTGCCTCTGGTTTGGATCCTTTATTAGATGTGGCCTTGGGCTGTGAGACGCACATTTGCCCTTTTGACCTAAGGTACCTCAAGGCAGCTGCTCCTTGAAAATTAAAAGTCCTAACTCGGTCATTCCTAATAGGATGTTGTGATAGAGAAAGACATTATATTTTGTTTTTTCTCCAGTTCCTGGCGCAAGGGCTTTAAAAACTCTCAGAATTTTCTAAATGATGGGGGTGTCAGGGGTGTCTTCTGTTATTCATAATAAGCCCTTTTCAACCCTACTGGGTTATGCTAACAAGGTGACTCCTGGTGGGTCCCTAGAGCGCTTCAGGATGGGGGCTGGTTGTCAGAAGAACCGGCCGGTGATTAGAGGACTGGAACTTTCAGCCCCATCCCCAACCTTCTGGGAGGAGAGGTAGGCAGGGGATTGAGTCAGTCGCCAGTGGCCGGTGATTTTATCAATTATGCCTCTGTAATGAGCCTCAAGGGGGCTCAGAGAGCTTCTGGGTTGGTGAAAGCACCAATGTGCCGGGAGGGTGGTGCGCCCCAAACTCCTCAGCTCCTGTGCTTGGGACCCTTCTGAACCTCACTTGATGTACCTCTTCACCTGGATGTTTATTTGTATGGTTTACAATATTCTTTATAGTAAACTGGTAACAGTAAGTAGAATGCTTCCCTGGGTTCTCTAAGCTGTTCTAACAAATTATCAAAACTGAAGAGGGGGTTGTGGGAACGCCTGATTTGTAGCCAATTGGACAGAAATGTTGGTAAGCTGGGCACCCACTACTTGTAATTGTCACCTGGACTCGGGGAGCAGTCCTATGGGGCTGAGTCCTTAACCTGTGGGGTCTGTGCTAACTTCAGGTTGTTAGTGTCACAATTGGGTTAAATTGTAGGACACCCAGTTGGTGTCTGCAGAGAACTGGGAAATTGATGTGGAAAACCCAACCAACCATGGTTTTCCTTTACCCATCGACTCCAAAATTGTACTTTCTATGGGAGAATGAGAGTTTGCTGGCTCTGGTCCCATGACCCAGCAGTACCTCCAGGTGGACCTCAGCCATAGCGCTGCCCACCATAAACCCCTCAGAACAGCTGCCCAGTCGCCACCCACCAGTCCTATCCTCCTGCTAACCAATGCCAAGAGCAGGCCAGGGAGGCAGTAATCTATCCACATAGCCCAGTAGTTAGGTTGCCATGGGCATAGTACCTGACAAGAACGTGAACCCTCAGGGCCACGTGTGGTTTGGCTTCTGCAGTGTTCAGAGAAGACCAGGAGCTGCAGCCCTACTGGCAGGTAGCCCTGCGCCCACTGGGGATTTGCAGGTCCTCTGTTGCATGACTTATAGCTCATGGTCCACACAGGGTGACCTTCATCCCTTCCAGTCCTTAGCCAGCTTGGTTAGCACATTGGTCATGGAGGTTGACAGTAACAGACAGAGACAGAGACAGAGACAGAAAATGGGCAGGACCTAGGACTCCACACTCCTCAATTCCTTCTTTATTTATTCATTCAACACATATTTTACTGTGTTCCCACTCTGAGCTTGGTACCTTCCTGGGCCCTGGGGACGCAGCAGAGGACAGGACAGGACAGGCTCTTGTTTCCGTGGAGATTTCCCTGCAGTGGAGACAAATATGAATGCAGCTGCTACTTACATGTGATGGGAAGGAAACTTGCTCTAAACTAGAGTGGAGGGTGTGCTTGGAGGAGTGGAAGGAGTCGGTGAGGAAGTGAAGCTTAGGACAGAGCCCCTAAGACGTGCAGGATTAAGCTGGGTCAAGGTGCTTGTATAGGGTTTGTATAGGGTGGGTGAGGGGTGAGCATTCCAGGTAGAGGCACCCGTGTCGGAGGGTGGCACCGACACATTCAGTCTCCTACCCAGGGCCACCAAGAGCGGGTCTGGGGACTTAGGAACCAGCTTCAACATGACCCTCCACTTTTCAACCCTGAACTAGGCCAAAGAGAGCCACAGGCTTTGGGAAGGTCCAGGGTAGAACCCATACTCTCAGCAGGTTGGATTCTGAACCTTAAAATGTTCTTCCATTTTTCTCAAAACTCAGGATGTGGTTCTGAAAATGAACGGGTGGGTATCGTCCGAGAACCAGCACAGCAGGAGCCTCCACGATGCCCACCACTGAGCCAGCTTCTAGGTCCTGAAGGTGCGATCCTGGGTCACCACGTTCTTCCCACGATGTGCCCTGGACACTGCTCTCCTGTGTGCTGGCCCTGGCTCACTGCCTTGACAGACTCAGCCGTTTCCAACCCCAGGGCCTTTGCACATATCCCTCCTCTGCCTGGAATGTGGCTTCTCCTCGCTGCCTTGCTGACCCCTCCCATCGCCTGGCCTCAGCCTCCTCGGGCCTTGCAGGATGGGTCTTCTCTGACCGTCTGATTGAAAGTAGCCTTCACACCACCCCACCCCACCCAACCCCCAGCCCTGCCCCACCCTATCATGTACCTTCCTCTCTGTCCTCTGCTTTTATTTTCAGTGTGCTAATCACGATTTCCAATGATCTTCCTCACTGGTTTGTTTACTGTTGTGTTTGTTGTATTTTTAATTTATATTTTTTTAGCTCCTGCACATGGACGCCAGCTCCAAAGGGTGTGAATCTCATCTGCCTTATTCCTCTGTACACTCAGCGCCCAGCATGCAGCACCTAGTGCGGGTGACAGGGCATCGTGCTTGTTGAACGAGTGAGTAAACCCACTCGCTCGCTCACATCCATCAGTGAATCTATCGTTGATGGATGATGGTGAGAGAGGAAGCCAGGCAATGAACAGGAAGGGAGGAGCAAAGCCGGTGCTGCCCACGTCTGTGTTGTGATTCTGACCTCAAGGAGCTTAGCAGCTAGTGGAGGGAGATGCCGACAAACAGCATGTTTTTCTGTGTTGATAGATTGGGCCAGAGGGGCTGTGCACGCCAAGGAGGAGCCCGAAATGTTTGTGTCCAGATCTGAGGCAATGCCAAATGTCAGGGGACCTCATCTTCCTCTTGGAAAGATATTTTAAAAGGACATTTTACAACTACTTAATTTTTGTGGATGTGGATAAACTAGTCAAAATGTACACTGATAGATTATATTCCTTAATTGCATTACAGATACATGTTTAAAGCAATATATTATTTAAAACATGAATGTCTACTGTTCATGAAATCATTTTTAAAACCTTTTATTTTGGGCACAGCTTCAAATGGCGGAGGAGTAAGACGTGGAGATCACCTTCCTCCCCACAGATACATCAAAAATTCATCCACACGTGGAACAACTCCTACTGAACGCTGGCAGAAGACCTCAGACTTCCCAAAAGGCAGGAAACTCCCCCACATACCTGGGTAAGGCAAAAGAAAAAACAGAGACAAAAGAATAGGGATGGGACCTGCACCAGTGGGAGGGAGCCGTGAAGGAGGAAAGGTTTCCACACACTAGGAAGCCCCTTCACTGGCAGAGATGGGGAGTGGGAGTGGGGGAAGCTGTGGAGCCATGGAGAAGAGTGCAGCAATAGGGGTGCAGAGGGAAAAGCGGAGAGATTCCCGCACAGAGGATCGGTGCCAACCAGCATTCACCAGCCTGAGAGGCTTGTCTGCTTACCTGCTGGAGCAGGTGGGGGCTGGGAGCTGAGGCTTGGGCTTCGGAGCTCAGACCCCAGGGAGATGACTGGGGTTGGCTGTGTGAACACAGCCTGAAGGGGGCTAGTGTGCCACAGCTAGCTGGGAGGGAGTCTGGGAAAAAGTCTGGACCTGCCTAAGAGGCAAGAGACCATTGTTTCAGGGTGCACGAAGAGAGGGGATTCAGAACACCGCCTAAACAAGCTCCAGAGACAGGTGCGAGCCACGGACACCAGAGACGGGCATGAGACGCTAAGGCTGTGCTGCAGCCACCAGGAAGCCTGTGTGTAAGCAAAGGTCTCTATCCACACCTCCCCTCCCGGGAGCCTGTGCAGCTCCCGAGATCCAGGGACAACTTCCCCAGGAGAACACACGTCGTGCCTTGGGCTGTTGCAACGTCACACTGGCCTCTACCATTGCAGGCTCACTCTGCATTCTGTACCCCTCCCTCCCCTGGCCTGAGTGAGCCAGAGCCCCGTAATCAGCTGCTACTTTAGCCCCACCCTGTCTGGGTGGGGAGCAGACACCCTCAGGTGACCTACATGCAGAGGTGGGGCCAAATCCAAAACTGAACCCCGGGAGCTGTGCAAACAAAGAAGCGAAAGGGAAATCTCTCCATAAAGCCTCAGGAGCAGTGAATTAAATCTCCACAAACAACTTGATGTACCCTGCATCTGTGGAATACCTGAACAGGCAACGAATCATCCCAAAATTGAGGTGGTGGACGTTGGGAGCCACTGTAGACTTGGGGTTTGCTTTCTGCATCTAATTTGTTTCTGGTTTTATGTTTATCTAAGTTTAGTATTTAGAACTTATTATCATTGGTAGATTTGTTGATTGATTTGCTTGCTCTCTTCCTTTTTTTATGTATATATATATATTTTCCCCCCTTTTTCTCCTTTTGTGAGTGTGTATGTGTATGCTTCTTTGTGTGATTTTGTCTGTATAGCTTTGCTTTTACCATTTGTCCTAGAGTTCTGTCTGTCCATTTTTTTTTTTTAGTATAGTTTTTAGCGCTTGTTATCATTGGTGGATTTGTTTTTTGGCTTGGTTTCTCTCTCTTTCTTTCTTTTTTTTATTACTTTTTTAAAATAATATTTAAAAAAATTTTTAATTTAATAACTTTATGTTATATTTAATTTTTTTCTTTCTTTCTTTTTCTCCCTTTTCTTCTGAGTCGTGTGGCTGACAGAGTCTTAGTGTTCCAGCCAGGTGTCAGACTTGAGTCTCTGTGGTAGGAGAGCTGAGTTCAGGACATTGGTCCACCAGAGACCTCCCAGCCCCGTGTAATATCAAATGGTGAAAGGTCTCTCAGAGATCTCCATCTCAATGCTAAGACACAGCTCCACTCAACAACCAGCAAGCTACAGTGCTGGACACCCTATGCCAAACAACTAGCAAGACAGGAACACAACCCTACCCATTAGCAGAGAGGCTGCCTAAAATCATAATAAGGTCACAGACACCCCAAAACACACCACCAGATGTGTTCCTGCCCACCAGAAAGACAAGATCCAGCCTCATCCACCAGAACACAGGCACCAGTCCCCTCCACCAGGAAGCCTACACAACCCACTGAACCAACCTTAGCCATGGGGGACAGGCACCAAAAACAACGGGAACTACGAACCTGCAGCTTGTGGAAAGGAGACCCCAAACACAGTAAGTTAAGCAAAATGAGAAGACAGAGAAATACACAGCAGATGAAGGAGCAAGGTAAAATCCCACCAGACCAAACAAATGAAGAGGAAATAGTCAGTCTACCTGAAAAAGAATTCAGAGTAATGATAGTAAAGTTGATCCAAAATCTTGGAAGTAGAATGGAGAAAATACAAGAAATGATTCACAAGGACCTAGAAGAACTAAAGAGCAAACAGACAATGATGAACAACACAATAAATGAAATTAAAAATTCTCTAGAAGGAATCAATAGCAGAATAACTGAGGCAGAAGAATGGATAAGTGACCTGGAAGATAAAATAGTGGAAATAACTACTGCAGAGCAGAATAAAGAAAAAAGAATGAAAAGAATTGAGGACAGTCTCAGAGACCTCTGGAACAACATTAAACTCACCAACATTTGAGTTATAGGGGTCCCAGAAGAAGAAGAGAAAAAGAAAGGGACTGAGAAAATATTTGAAGAGATTATAGTTGAAAACTTCCCTAATATGGGAAAGGAAATAATCAAGTCCAAGAAGCACAGAGGGTCCCATACAGGATAAACCCAAGGAAAAACACACCAAGACACATATTAATCAAACTATCAAAACTTCAATACAAAGAAAAAATATTAAAAGCAGCAAGGGAAAAGCAACAAATAACATACAAGGGAATCCCATAAGGTTAACAGCTGATCTTTCAGCAGAAACTCTGAAAGACAGAAGGGAGTGGCAGGACATATTTAAAGTGATGAAAGAGAAAAACCTACAACAAAGATTACTCTACCAAGATTGGTTCAAGATGGCAGAGTAGGAGGATGTGTGCTCACTCCCTCTTACAAGAGCACCAGAATCACAAATAACTGCTGAACAATCATTGACAGGAAGACACTGGAACTGAGCAAAAATTATAGCCCACATCCAACGACAAAGGAGGAGCCATAATGAGACGGTAGGAGGGGTGCAATTTCAATAAAATCAATTCCCATAACTGCTGGGTGAGTGACTCACAAACTGGAAAACATTTATACCACAGAAGTCCACCCACTGGAGTGAATGTTCTGAGCACCATGTCAGGCTTCCCAACCTGGAGGTCTGGCAACTGGAGGAGGTATTCCTACAGAATCAGACTTTGAAGGCTAGCTGGATTTGATTGCAGGGCTTCAACAGGACTGGGGGAAACAGAGACTCCACTCTTAGAGTGCACACACAAAGTAGTGTTGCATTGGAACCCAAGGGAAGGAGCAGTGACCCCATAGGAGAATGAACCAGACCTACCTGGTACTGTTGGAGGGTCTCCTGCAGAGGCAGGGGGTGGCTGTGTCTCACCATGAGGACAAGGACACTGGCAGCAGAAGTTTTGGGAAGTACTCCTTGGCATGAGCCCTCCCAGAGTCCACCATTAACCCCACCAAAGACTGGGTAGGCTCTAGTGTTGGGTCGCCTCAGGCCAAACAATGAACAGGGAGGGAACCAAGCCTCACCCATCAGCAGACAAGCAGATTAAAGTTTTACTGAGCTCTACCCACCAGAGCAACAGCCAGCTCTACCCACCACCAGTTCCTCCCATCAGAAAACATGCACAAGCCTCTTAGATAGCCTGATCCACCAGAGGGCAGACAGCAGAAGCAAGAAGAACTACAATCCTGCAGCCTGTGGAACAAAACCCACATTCACAGAAAGATATACAAGATGAAAAGGTAGAGAGCTATGTACCAGATGAAGGAACACGATAAAACTACAGGAAAACAACTAAATGAAGTGGAGATAGGCAACCTTCCAGAAAAAGAATTCAGAATAATGGTAGTGAAGATGATCCAGGACCTTGGGAAAAGAATGGAGGCAAAGATCGAGAAGAGCAAGAAATGTTTAACAAAAACCTAGAAGAATTAAAGAACAAACAAACATAGATGAACAAGACAATAACTGAAATGAAAAATAGACTAGAAGGAATCAATAGCAGAATAACTGAGACAGAAGAACGGAAAAGTGACCTGAAAGACAGAATGGTGGAATTCACTACTGCAGAGCAGAATAAAGAAAAAAGAATGAAAAGAAATGAAGACAGCCTAAGGGACCACTGGGACAACACTAAATGCAACAGCATTCGCATTATAGGGGTCCCAGAAGGAGAAGAGAGAGAAAGAGGATCCAAGAAAATGTTTGAAGAGATTATAGTTGAAAACTTCCCTAACATGGGAAAGGAAACAGCCACCCATGTCCAGGAAGCACAGAGAGCCCCATGCAGGGTAAACCAAGGGAGAAACACGCCGAGACACAGAGTAATCAAATTGACAAAAATTAAAGACAAAGAAAAATTATTGAAAGCAACAAGGGAAAAACAACAAATAACATACAAGGGAACTGCCATAATGTTAACAGCTGATTTCTCAGCAGACACTCTACAAGCCAGAAGGCAGTGGCATGATATATTGAAAGTGATAAAATGGAAGAACGGAATACAAATTGCAAAAGTAAAAGTAAAACTGTCACTTTTTGCAGATGACATGATACTTTACAGAGAGAATCCTAAAGATGCCACCAGAAAACTACTAGATCTAATCACTGAATTTGGTAAAGTTGCAGGATACAAAATTAATGCACAGAAATCTCTTGCATTCCTATACACTAATGAAGAAAAATCTGAAATAGAAATTAAGGGAACACTCCCATTTACCATTGCAACAAAAAGAATAAAATACCTAGGAATAAATCTACCTAGGGAGACAAAAGACCTAAATGCAGAAAACTATAAGACATTGATGAAAGAAATTAAAGGTGATACAAACAGATGGAGAGATATATCGTGTTCTTGGATTGGAAGAATCAACATTGTGAAAATGAATATAATAACCAAAGCAATCAACAGATTTAATGCAATCCCTATCAAATTACCAATGGCATTTGTTACAAAACTAGAACAAAAAAATCTTAAAATTTGTATGGAAAATGAAAGACCCCAAATAGCTAAAGCAGTCTTGAGGGAAAAAAGTGGAGCTGGAGGAATCAGACTCCCTGACTTCAGACTATACTACAAAGCTACAATAATCAAGACAATACGCTACTGGCACAAAAACAGAAATATAGATCAATGGAACAGGATAGAAAGCCCAGAGATAAACAAACGCTCCTATGGTCAACTAATCTATGACAAAGGAGGCAAGGAGGTACAATGCAGAAAAGACAGTCTCTTGAATAAGTGGTGCTGGGAAAACTGGACAGCTACATGTAATGAATGAAATTAGAACACTCCCTAACACCATACACAATAATAAACTAAAAATGGAGTAAAGACCTAAATGTAAGGCCAGACACTATAAAACTCTTAGAGGAAATCATAGGAAGAACACTCTTTGACATAAATTACAGCAAAGATCTTTTTTGATCCACCTCCAAGAGTAATGGAAATAAAAACAAAAATAAGCAGATGGGACCTAATGAAACTTAAAAGCTTTTGCAAAGCAAAGGAAACTATAAACAAGGCAAAAAGACAACCCTCAGAATGGGAGAAAATATTTGCCAATGAATCAACAGACAAAGGATTAATCTCCAAAATATATAAACAGCTCATGCAGCTCAATATTAAAAAAACAAACAACACAAAGAAAATTGGGCAAAAGACCTAAATAGACATTTCTCCACAGAAGAGATACAGATGGCCAAGAAGCACATGAAAAGCTGCTCAACATCACTAATTATAAGAGAAATGCAAATCAAAACTAAGATAAGGTATCACCTCACACCAGTTAGAATGGGCATCATCAGAAATTCTACAAACAACAAATGCTGGAGAGGGTGTGGAGTAAAGGGAACCCTCTTGCACTGTTGGTGGGAATGTAAATTGATACAACCACTATGGAGAGCAGTATGGAAGTTCCTTTAAAAACTAACAAAAGAAATACCATATGACACAGCAATCCCACTACTGGGCACATACCCAGAGAAAACCATATTTCAAAAAGACACATGCACCTCAATGCTCATTGCAGCACTATTTACAATAGCCAGGTCATGGAAGCAACCTAAATGCCCATCAACAGATGAATGGATAAAGACGATGTTGTACATATATACAATGGAATATTACTCAGCTATAAAAAGGAACAAAATTGGGTCATTTGTAGAGATGTGGATGGATCTTGACACTGTCATATAGAGTGAAATAAGTCAGAAAGAGAAAAACAAATATCATATATATTTTTTTTCCTGAAATTCAGATGATTTTTTTGTGTGTGTGTGGTATGCAGGCCTCTCACTGTTGTGAACTCTCCCGTTGTGTAACACAGGCTCTGGACGTGCAGGCTCAGCGGCCTTGGCTCACGGGCCCAGCCATTCCGTGGCACATGCTATTTAACCTTGTTAGGATTATTAAACAAACTCTGAAGCCGTCATCCCCGCAAAATCTATGGGCCACAAAGCTCTGGTCCAGCAACAGGCTGATCTTCACCCTCGGAGTGGTATCCTTTCTGTCACTAATTTCAGAAAATTCTCAACCATGAGTAAGTCAAATATTTCTTCCAGTCTGTTCTCTCTTTTTTCTTCTGGTATTCCAATGACACACATGTTACATCTCAGTGTGGGAATTTCTAGTGACATATCTTCATGTTCACCGATTCTATCCTCAGTCACGTTTAGTCTACAGAAGAGCCCATCAAAGGTAGTCTTCATTCTGTTACAACGTTTGTGATTTCCAGCATTTTCATTGGATTCTTTCTGAGTTTTCACCTCTCTGTTTACTTCACCCATCTGTCCTTGTAAGTTATTCAGTCTTCCCATTAGAACCCTTAACATATTAATCATGGTTATTTTAAATTCCCTGGTTTGATCATTTTAAATTCTATGCCATATCTGAGTTTGGTTCTGATGCTTGCTTTGTCTCTTCAGACTGTGATTTTTCTTGCCTTTTAACATGGCTTGTAATTTTCTATTGAATGACAGATGTAATGTATTGGGTAGTAAAAACTGAGTTAAAATAGGCCCTTAGTATGAGATTTTATGGACATCTAGCTAGGACTTGGGCTGTGTTTAATGTTTTATGTAGCTGTGGGTGTCTTTGGCCTCAAGTTATTCTAACGTCCCTTTTTTTGTCTCCCTGTTGTATTTGGGTTTCTCTAAGAACCCCTTCTTGAATAGAGTCTGCATCATGCAGCTTTTCAGGTCGTCCTGCTGGGGAGGTGTAAAGTCTGGGGGAGGGCTTCATAAGAGTTTCTTAACTTTTTTTTTCTGTCTTAAGTGAGACAAGAAGGCTAGCAGGGGCTGGAGGTGGGTGATTTCCCTTCCCCCAGGTTAAAGAACCTGCTGAAGCGTTTTCCTGTTGAGTTGGCCTTTTTTATGGAGAAGGCGCTGGTCTGTTTTAGGTTGGTCATCCTTTTCCTGCTCCCTGCCAGGAACTAGAGGGTTTTTTTCCTTTGGCTCTTCTCTTTGAGAATCTGGTGGGGTTCTTGGAGGTATAAACCACAAAACTATGGGGTCCTCACTAAGAGTGAGGTCCACAGAGGTTTCCCACTCTCACACTGGTCCACACTCAGCCTTCAGCAGTTCACCAAAATTACCATTTAAATGTTCTTACTGGTTTACAGCTCCAGCAGCTTCTGCTCTAGGTGAGCAGACCCCTCTGTGACCCTCCAGGTGAGACACCACTCTGCATGCGCCTGTCTTTCCTGATTTGAGGTGGTGGGCTTGCCCTGTGACCTTGGTTCTCCGATGGGCCCAAGAAACATCAATGCTTTTCCGTTAGCTCAGGGTTTTTTCTTGTTGTAAGGATTGGAGTCACAACTCCCAAGCTCTACGTGGTGGAGCTGAAACCACAAGTCTTTCACTTGTGTTTTGCTTGGAAGGAATTATCTCACTCCCGTGGTCACTGCACCTAAGGCCTGGTCTCTGCATGAGACTGGGTTTCTATATTTATGAAACTAGTTGAATTATTAAGGGCACCGTTTGAAGTGACATGATCACCCAGGCTCCTGACATCCTCTTAGGGCCCCTCTGGCATCTGGTTCTGTTTGGTCTCTAGGTCTCAGCTCGGAGTCACCACAGAACCCACCTGAAGCTCCTGGGAGTGGTCCTGGGGCTGACTTCATCTCCCCGACCTGCATGTATGTGCCAGGAGAGGAGGTCCCTGGTCCCTACACGTCCTCTGTGCCCTCCTAGGAGTTAGGTTGGTGTTTCTCCTTCTTCTAGATACTGGTGAAGGGGTGAGAAAAGGAGGAGAGTGGTGGTGAGAAGGGGCAGGAGGAAATGCTGGGGAAAGGAAACATCTTCTGACTGCCTGTGTGTCTCTGACATCAGGTGATGCTGTTGTCAGCGGGCTCCTCAGGGAGTTATGTTTCTAATACAAGAGTGTGGTTATTTAAGGGCTACTGCAAATAAACTGGCAGGTGCAGTGTCCTTAGCTCTACCAAGAACCATCTGCGGTGGACATTCCTCTCCACTTCGTGTGCAAACGCCCAAGTGGACTGGAAAGAATTTCAGTGGAAGGTGGTATCATAAAACAGACCATATCTCGTATTAAAAAGGCAGTGTTTTCCATTTCCATGTAATCATATCAAGAAATGGCTCTTTGTCCAAAATTCCTTCTGTGGGTCCGCTGGTGATTTAGTAAATAGAGAATGCGCTGGTGTTTACTTTAGAAAAGCCACTTTCCTTCATTTCATGAAGGTTTGGAAAAGTGAATGATCATGTTGCCATGAAAATAAGACATATTATCCTTCTGGGTAATGGGCCATTTTGAAGGCTCCGGGCATTCTTCATTAAAAAGAGAGCACTGGCCCTTCTGGGCGTGGCTTCTGACATTTCTAAATTGCTTATTTGATGTTTAAAGTTTATTTCTATCAGGAGACTTGGTACTTTAGTTGAGCATTCTCGAAGAGATGAATCTCCCCGTTTACAGTGTGCTCCCTGCTCACCAGTTAGCATGTGTGTGGCTTCTTGAAGGCAAGCCCCGCAGAGACCCAGAGAGGAACTCCCAGTTGCTGGACAAGGAGGAAAGGAAAAGCATCCCCCAGTTTGCATTCTGAGGGTGGGTAACGTGCTGAGTTTAAGCAAAATCCTGCTGCTTCTCAGAGCGCAGCCCCCAGGGCAGGGTCAAGTCAAAATAAACGCCAGTTTTATCAACATCAGGAACATCTGCATGGGACCTTAAGCATCCCACCCATAAAGACACAAATCACTCAGTCAAGTAAAAATTTGAGCGGCTTCCATCTTGATCTTTGTATCATAAAAGAATGGTAAAAAAAAAAAAAAAAAAAAAGAATGGTTATTATTGGCTCGTGCCTTAAACTCTATAGGGTCTGCAGTGATGGAGAAATACATTTTTTTTTTTTTTTAGGGAAGCCAAGTTACAGGTCCATCTTTGTTTATTTCTTTCCAAACTGGAAATATCTTTTTGGAATTTAGTGCTGAAGAATAAAGTCTTAGGTGTATGTGCTTTACAGCTAGGAACAGCGGGCTGACGATGAGGTGACAGGGCACGTCGGAAAGATAGTTGAGCTCTTCTATGAAGCTGAACCATGACTGCTGTGGGCATTTTACCACCAAACCCAGCTCTACGCTGCCGTCAGCCCGAGAAGCGTTGCTGGTTTCGCTGTGTGAATAAATACCGGCAACCATGAACCCAAGGCTACTATAAACATAATTTGCAAAGTATTAATTGGCGTTTTTGCCTTTCCCTTTCAAGTAGGTGGCATGATGACACTGGCCTATCTGTGTTGATTCGACGAGATACATATTTCCAAAATCTGAGGCTTGGAAAAGACAGATGGTAGCTCAGAGGTGTGACTCTCAGCTTTCTTTCCACCGTGGGATTGTTTCAAAATTCCCATAGCTGGTAAGAGAACACAGCACAGCTAATCCTTCGAAGATATACACTTGTAGTCATAGAATTGTGAGAAAATGTCTTTGTCAGAGTTTCCTTTGTCATAGGTTTCAGAAGAAACTTTTTAAAGGTCAAGTCATAGGTTTTCTTTGAATTCTTGGATACAGGCAAAAAAAAGAAAAAAGAAAATGTACTTACCGGAAGGAAAAGTGGCACTAACCTCAACAAGAAAGACACTGAGTGATCAAATGGAGCATGTGGTTTTAAGATATGAACTGTAAAGTTACATTTTTATCCTTTAAAATTGTAGGCTTTACGTCTTTACAGCAAGCCTGATGCACTTACCCTGCCTTCTGCTAACTCTGTCTCCCTCTGTCCTTTTTATTTTTTTTTTAAGCTTCCTAATACTCTGTAAAACTTCCTTGTTTTCTGTCTCTTTTCTTCTAACACTAATTCATACTTTTGTCTTTAAGTAGTAAAAAACAATCATTTTCTTTAGCTTTTCTTTATCTTCTTTCTATTTTGTCGAATGCTGACATGATAGTGAGTCAGTGTCTTCAACAGCTGTTGAAAAACCGTAAAATAAATGAAACACAAGCAGGTCCATTCACAGCCAAGCCCAGCTGGGACTCCAGCAGACACTGATCTAAACGTGCCTGTCCCTCTGAGACAAGCTTGATTTTATGAAGGTCATGACCCATTTTAACTTCTTTTATTAGGGTAACATGAAGAAGGACCCTACTGGATACTCGACAGAGGGTGTCAAGTTCATTATCTCATTTCTCACAATGCGATGACAGGCATTAGTTCCCGGTTTTATATATTCAGTGATTGAGCTCAGAGATCACAGCCCAGAGTGGCCGTTATTTGTTCTATAGCATTAAATTTAAAAATGGATACAATTCACATGTTGTTAATGTGCTTCTGTTACATTGTGGTGCACTTTCTCCCCAGAGGTTATTGTAAGATGGAATTCGTTAATAAGGATCTAGCAGCTGTGAGCACTTATCTCACACGTGGGAGACAGGGATCCCCACAGGCAGGGCTGGGCTTTGTTTGGTTCTTTTTAAAAGTCATAAGGAGAAAAGAGGGACTCTTTAAGATATTAACACATGCAGGGGTCATCAGTGTGAAGGGGTCACTCAGGCTAGAAATGAGATGTGATTCCGGGAAAGAGAAGAGGAAAAAGTGCTGGATTCTTCACTTATCTAGTCATGCACCGTCACAATTGTGCAAGTTTCCTAATTTAACACACACCTGTATTCCCTGAAATCCTCTTCCTAATAAATATTTCCCAAGATACTGGCAGCAGGCATCCATAAAATGCTAGAGTCCACCTCCAAAATTAGTCTATTAACAAAGGCTAAAAGAGAAGGAAGAGTCTTAGTTACCAGCTCACATCTCTCAGAGAGATCATAGGTCCCTCGGGTCCTCTTCCAATGCCAGCACAGCCCACCATCCAAACAGCCTCTGTCTAAACCTAATTCCCATGTCTCTCCTGCCTCCGTGAAAGGAGCAGCTGGTCAGCATCTGTCCAATAAGACCTTCCTGTTGGAAGATGTCGTTCATTTCTCAAGGCTAAATCACCCTGGCGCCTTTGACCTCCTGCCTAGGTCTAACTTTAAACCATCTAAGGATCTACAATCAACTTGCAGAGCAAGGAGGTCCTGATGTCACAGCGAATGGGAGCCAGGAGTTGACCCTCGACCCTCATTCTGCCTGCGTGGACCGGGCTGGCAGCATGACCAACAAAAATGGTTAAAACCGTGGGACCCCGTCCTTCCCGTCCATCCCAGGCAGAGCCATCATTCGGGCAGCCACCAGCATTTATGCAGGGCTCTGGGGGTCAACAAAGCGCCAGATTTCCCATCAGTACTTTCTGAACACTTTCCCCTGTGAAGCCCCCGAGTGTGAGCGGCTTACGTAGGTACTTTTGCAAAAAAAAAAAAAACCCAGTTCTTCAGTCTGTCCCTTATTCTTTTTTATTTAGGCACATTATAAACGTTTTGAACCATGACATTCAGGAAGTAATTCAGCTGTGTCTTGGTGATAGAGTAGCATATCTTACTGCATTTTATTATGCATTAGAAAGTGGTCACTTGTGCTCAGCAGACCGCAGGGGCATTTTGTAAAGAGCTGAGGTAGAAAGAATGCCCACCTGCCTTCCGTACTTTACACCTTAGGAAATAATGTGCTACAAACAGGTGTCAAGGTGAAGGGTGCTTTGGGAATGGTAGTTTTGAGCCACTGAGCAACAGTTCACAAATGGACGGAAGTGGGTGGGATGGGGTGGAGCCCCCCTGGCGTTCTGCACAGGCCGAGTCTGGTGACCATTTCTGGGCCAGGCAAAGGGAAGTAGAGGTGCTGGGCAGCCCATGTTTTGGGCGGCCCCCAGAGGCAGGTCCTGGTTTATTTGGGAGTTGATCCAGGAAGCGCCAGTGGGGGAGTGGGAGGTGAGGCAGGGGATACAGTAGAGGGTTGGGGTCCAGCGAGTTTCTGCTGTGGGCGACAGGAGCTTAATCCCACTGGGGGTCGGGAGGGGGTTTCAAAACATGCCACAGGGTTGTCCTACTCCTGGGTATTTAGCCATGATTCCCACCCAGAATTGATTGAGGACTGTTCCCACGGTCATTAACTCCTGGCCCTCTGGCCTGCCTCTCACACAGGGGGCTCGGCCCCCTGCAGCCAGAGGATAGAGTCAGGCAGATAGAGTCAGGTTTCTGCCGTCGGGAGCTGTCCACGTGTGCAGAAACAATGTCGGCCGTGGGCACATGGGCAGAAACCAGCTCCTTCTGCTGGAAGCAGAGTCAGCACCTGCCGTCGCCCGCTAAACCCCAGCCCACGTGGGTGGACACTGCCCTGCCGGAACCTCACTGGACCTTGCTGTGTTGAGGACTAGTTTGCTGGTCCCCGAGCAGGTCCAGGGAAAGGAAAGCTCTCAGCACGAGAGACAGAAGTCAGCGACTCTAGTACGACAGTATGGAAATGTGCTATTGATAAGGGGTGTGCAAAGAACCATCAGTCCCCAGTGGGTGAACATTGAAGCAAATGTGGGAGGGAGAGGTGGTCTGTATAAGCTTCTTAAAGGGAGGTGTTTCCTGGAAGTGTTATCCTAGATCACGTGGCTGGCAGAAGGATGCTCTGGGCACTTGGGTCCTGTTAGAGCTTTGTGTCTGCTGACTGTAGGCGGTCATCCTGTTTTCTATTTTTCTGGCATTGCATTTGTGGCTCTCCAGCACGACACCATGGATGGAGAAGGGTTGGGGCAGAGGGGCCTGGGGCAGGGGGCTGGGGGAGCACAGGGGAGAGACCTGCTAGCTCAGCCCAGGATCCTCCAACAGTTTTTTTCTACAGCTTATGGGGAGAGCACACTGTAAAAAACTGTCACTTATTAGAAGATTGCTGGCAAGTTTGTTGCTCATCCATTGTTCAGCAAGTAACTTCCATAGGCTGTGGCTCTGTGTCACCCCAGATTTGCAAACTGTCAATTGGATCCTTCCTTCAGAACTGTCATGCATCAACTGCTAAGCAGTTACAGAGGGTACAGGGTATGGATTCCACCGTGCAGCTGAAGAGATGGTCCAAACTCTTAAGGAGAAATAAGTTTAAATGACAGGGAGTGAAAGAAGGCCAAGAGATAATTAAATGTTGCAGGAGAATTCAGGGACCACAGACAAAGCAACAGTCAGAAGGGAGACAAGGATGGAAGGTTTACAACGTCAGTGTCTGCGGCGGGTGCTGGGATGCACTGTCAGATTCTCCTGATACCGTTGCTTCCAGAAGTGTTATCATAGCCATCCGTGGCCGTCAGCACCCACCCACCCCCCCCGCCCCACGCTCAGGGTCCCGCCTCCCATTGCCTCTGGCACTGACCATTGGACATATGGATGGACATGTGAAAGTCCAGCCCCTCATCCCAACGTGGGACAATTCTGAAGGACCATCCCAGGTCGAGAGCACCCTGGAGACGACCCCACAGCCCAGCTGCTCTGCCCACGTCCTCCGTCTTCCCCTGCTTTCCTTTCACAGGCATTGAACCCAGGATCCTGACCCAAGACCAAGTTCCTAGTCAACTTCCTGTGCACGTTCCCCACCTCAGAGTCTGCTGTTCCTGGAACTCAACCCATGGCAGCATTGCTTCAGAACACAAACCTCGTCTTTAGAAGTCCCTGCTTAGATCCCTGGAATGTCTTCATGTCAAGATCTCACCCCTCAGCTTGGCCTGTGAGGCCCAGTTAGATCTGACTCCTGCTCGAAGCTCACCCTGTGCTGGTTGGCAGGTAGCTGTCCACGCTCATCCTGCCAGCCTGGTGGCCAGCCTCCAGGACTCCTGGCATCGATGCGAGATGAAGTGAATGAGTGCTTGAAGGACTGCATGGAGGAGGTGGGCTAGGGTGGTCCTTCCACGAGGCTGTCCCCTCCCCATTGAGTAGCGGATGGAAGAAAGCATTCTGCACGAGTTCCATGGTGCTGTGTGTCCCCTGCCGGCTGTGCCGCTCTGGGTGCCTGGGAGACCAAGGTAAGTGGGAGATGGGGCGGCCAGGGAGCAACTCACGCAGGGCCCAGCTGCTGCAGCTTCTCCTTGGAGCCAGAGCGAGTGCCTGGAGGAGGTGCCTGGGAGGAAGCGGCCTCAGGCATCAGTTTCCAAGATAAAGCCCAGAGGGTGTCCTACGTGCAGCCGGGCAGGGGGAGTGGACTCTGAGTTCTTCTGGCTTCCCTGGCAGCAGGCTGAGGTCACCTGCTTGGTCCAGGTTTTCAGGGATGACATGCGGTCCCTGCCCTTTCATTCTTTTGGGAATCCACACGCAGCTCCCCCTGAACCAGCCCATACAGCTGTCTCCTGCAGTCAAGGGGCGGGCCGGCTGTGTGCTCTCACCAATGGGCAGGGCTAGTGCCAGGGCACAGCTGCCCCAGGTCAGGCCCCACTCCCCACTCCTGAATGCCTGCCAGCGGCAGACTTGCTGAGGTTTCCTACGTCCCCCCAGGGCGGCCAGAATGCCTTCCTCTCTCTCTCCCCGCAGCCCGTGTACTTCACGATGTGGCGCCTAAACACAAGGACATTCTCTCACGTCAGAAATTATCAAAATTAGTAAATTAAGACCTATTCGAACCTATTATCTAATCTACAGACCTTTCTTCAGATGTCACCAATTGTCCCAGTAATGTCCCCGTGGTAAAGGGAGCTCTGGGGTCTGCGGCCCCTTGAGCGCAGACAGCTCCCCACCTTCCTCTACACCCCATGGCCTGGGCATTTCAGCCGACTGAGGTCAGTTTGCCTTGTGCTGCAGAAGCCTTATTTATTTATTTATTTATTTATTTATTTATTTATTTATTTGCAGTACGCGGGCCTCTCACTGCTGCGGCCTCTCCCGCTGCGGAGCACAGGCCCCAGATGCGCAGGCCCAGCGGCCACAGCCCACGGGCCCAGCCGCTCCGCGAGAAGACTTACTTTTAATGGATGGCCCTGAGAGGTTTGAGGACCCTCCTAGCTGCCGTAGGGGCTGGGGTCCTGACGCACACATGTCACTTCCAGGCCTGGGGTCCCCTGGGGGTTGTCGGTGCCTTAGTGCTGGAGGCCTGATAGTTTCCATGTGGAAAAATACATCCTTAATGGTCACTCAGAAGGCTCCTTGTCGCAGGGCCAACTGCTGGGCTCTGGGATTGCTCTTGCTGGGGACTCAAGCAGCCTCATCGAGGGGCAGAGGAGAGAAAAAGAAAACAGTTGGCTGGGAAGGGCGGGGGTGGGTAGGAGGCTGCTGTGTTTTCACGAAGATGAATTAGCAGAGCCCTGGACCTGCCAAGGGTACGGTCCTATTCCTCTATCAAAATAGAACCAGCACCTGGAGATTTAGATAAGACGCCTGCCAAATAGGGCAGCACTGTGGGTGTACAAGAGCCAGGATTTGCCTATATGCAAGTTTAAAAACAGCCTGCCCAGACTCAGAGCCTTGCTGTAAAACTGAGAGCCGTCATGTGAAATGCCCAGGCCGTGGGGTACAGAGGGAAGCGGGGAGCTGTCTGCGTCCAAAGGGCTGCACACCCCGGAGCTCCTTTCGCCCTGGGGCGTTACTGGGACAATGGGTGAAATCTGGAAAAGGACTGTAGATTAGAAAATAGGTTTCTGCAGTCGCCTCCCCCCACCCTTATCAGAGGGTGGTACATTCCAAGACCCCCAGTGGATACCTGAAACCTAGGATGGCATCGAACCCTTCATATACTATGTTTTTCCTATCCATACAACCCTATGATAAAGTTTAACTTATAAATTAGGCACGGTAAGAGATCAACAAGCATAACTAATAAAATAAAACAATTATAGCAACATATTGTAATAAAAGTTATTGAATGTGGTGTCTGTCTCTCAAAATATCTTACTGTACAAATTTAATGCCTTTTTCACCTTAGCTAAGCACTTATCAGGCACCGTGGCCATAACTTTTGCAGTTTGAGGTGTGACAGGCAAACTAGCATGAATTTCTTTTTCCTTCTTCACAATTTCAGACAGAAGATTTGTTCTTACCGTAGATCTTAGCAACCTTGGCATATGACTTTTTTTTGCCCTTTTCTTATTAAATCAAGAACTTTCACCATTTCCGGAAGCGCTTGACAGCTTCTCTTTGGCATATTCGAGTTGCCAGCATCACTATTTCTGTACTTTGGGACCATTATTAAGTAAAACAAGGTCACTTGGACATAAGCACTGTGACACCTTGATCTGATCACTAAGTGGCTACGAAGTGACCAACAGGCAGGATGCAAAGGACAAAGGGGTGATTCATGTCCCGGGCAGAACGGAGCCGACAGCACAAGATTTCATCACATTACTCAGAATGGCATGCAATTTAAAACTCACGAATTGTTCACTTCTGAAGTTTTCTTTTAATATTTTTGGACCGTGGTTGACCTTAGGTAACTGCAACCAAAATAAGTGTGTGTGTCTGTGTGTGCCCCGCCCCCACCAACACAGGCCTCCGTGGTTCACTGCAGGGCCTTCTTATTCTTCCTGCTATTCCCTGCCTGACACACAGCCAAAGTCCAAGGCATTATTTTTTAGAGCGGGAACGTCGAAACAGCCTTCAGACAAATGCTTGCCTCTCAGCAACACAAGGGACACCATTAGAGCATCAGACATGGGCCCGCTGTCACCCCGAGAGCAGTTTCTCTGCCTTGCGAGGCACGTGCCTGGGCAAGGGGTGGAGACTCTCACAAGAATGACCTGTGAGCAACTTCTGGGCTCATGGCCTGCCTGTAGCCCTGGGAGGGGTCAGGAGATGGCCGGGGAGCCCCCCAGGGCGTGGAGGGCTGGCGACGGGGGCTGCAGGTCTCAGCTCAGACCCTGGGACTGACGCAGGATCTCCCTCCAGGAGAGAGAGAGGGAACGTGGTCAGCGGGGCCTTCAGGATGTTAGCAGAACCACCGCCTGCAGGAGACTGAAGAGGGTGACAGCCCGGCAGGGGATGCGGGCATCCCCAGGGCCCCCGGGCCATTGGTTTTGAGGCGAGGCTTGAGTGTGACTGTGACCTTGCTGGTCAGCGTGAAAGAGCAGAACAGTGATGGTAATGAAAGTCACTCTTAACCCTGCTCCCACGATAACAATTATTAGCATATAGTGTGTTTCCTTCCTGTTTACTCATGTCTATAGATACACAAGTGGTGTGATTTGTTTTTGTTTTTTTTTTACAGGCTTGAAATAACATGCACCATCCCCAGATTCTAATCTTGCTTTTCCCCTTAACATTCTAATGAGCATTTTCCCATGACAAGATGAAGTTTTCTCATCAGAGCTGAATTCTGATCCAATAGCAATGGAGAAAATGTCTGGCGTTTGCAAACTGTGCAGGAAGTTTGGGTGTGAAGGGAAGAGCCGGCAGGGTGTGTGTGTGGGGGGGTCTGGAGCCCCAGCTTTTACCACACTTTCTTGCTTAATGACCAAGTCAGCTGGCTTTGCTGACCTCAGCAGCTTCCTCTGTAGGGGGGGTAATCAGACGTCTCCGCCAGTGGCCGTGTCACCTGCTCTCAGAATCCTCTGCACTCACTCACTCACCCAGAGCACATCCATAAAGACAGTGGCCTGTCCCGGGGAGGAGGCTGGGTTGGCGTGGAGGACAGATTTAGTCCTTGCCTCCAGGACACTATTTTTATGAAAAGCATGATCCTTCGGGTCCCCTCAGTACACAGGGATAGGGAAAGAGGAGACATGATCTCTCATCCCTAGTGTTAGACGTGATCTGGCCAAATTCTGTCTTATCACAGTGAAAGCTCAGACCCTGGGAGTTTGTGACGTGCTCGGGGTCTCTCTGGAGACGGCCTGCTCTTGTTCCCAGTGACAGGCAGTAGTTTGTGGCAATCGTTCCTGTGTCTATTGCTGATTTTTTTCTTTTTTACCCTATTGCTTATTTCTTATTTTTGCTTATTTCTGCCATGCTAAAAAGTGTTTCTCAAAATGTGTTCCATGAAGTGCGGACGCATGGAAGGGTGAAAGGTCATGGTAAGAAGGGGCTCGGGGACCGAGTGAGTCGGGCCCACGCTGGGTTAGAAAATGGAGTGATTCTCTCCTGCAGACCTCGGATGACTAACGGGCAGCACTTTCCATGGAACCGTCGGGGGGAAGGGGAGTTCGTGCATCTGTTTTCCAAAATCATTTCGCAGGACATACGCGAAGCCCAGTTTGGGAAAGTGCTCTGGGATTGCACTGCCCTTTTACAGTTAAGCTTCTCTAATTCAAACAAAATTGCTGAAAATACCATTTGAATGACAAATTGTTTCTAAAGGAAATGATTATTATTTTTAAAGAACACACAAAGCATTTTCAAGTTGGAAAGCCAGATGGGCTCATCCAATTAATAAAGAAATTCCTAATTATAAACGCCTTTGGTCTATTAGGACCTAAGAGTAATTTGCTAGTGTCTTAAGAAGACCGAACGTGCTCTCAGCAGCTACATCTTATGCCGCTTTGTGTTTGAGAAGCAACTCATCACCCAATATTTATTCTTTCATTCTTCCTGTTATTCATAGAATCCCCGAACCCCAGACATTCCCCAGCCTCTCTCGCTGACAGATGTGGCCATGAGACTGTGTCCTGGCAAGCGGAATCGACCAGAAATAACACATGCGATGTCCACATCGCATCCTTCAAAGGAAGCTGCTGCCCTGTGTGTTCTCCTTCCCCCCCCCCACTGGCTGGAACGCAAATGAGGCAGGAGATGCTGGGCAGCTTTCGTGGGCAGTGGAGACACCACTCAACGGCTACGCAAGCGAGGCATTGGAAGGAGCCTGGGTGCCCAGACTGCTACCTGTCTTCTATCACTTACATCTCCATCCCAGTCTTAGCACGTGGTTTCCCAGCTCAAGCTTGCATTCTGGATGCTGGTGGCTGCATGAGGCCATGGGACTAACTTGTGTCCCATGAGTGCAGGCGATAAACGCAACTTCCAGGGTGTGTGTAAAAGGGAGCTGTATGCCTCTGCCTTCTCCTTCCCAGCCAGGAAGTCAGATGTCGGGGGTGGGGGCATCTCCAGCCAGGCCACACCCTGCTTAGTGCCTGGACCATTGGGGGACCAAAGTCATGCTACTCCACTGGGCCACCTACCCATGTGGACTTATATGCGAAAGAGAATCAAACTTCCATTTTATTCAAGATGCTCTTGTCTGCTCTCGTTTAAAGCATCCAGGCCTGTATCTTAACTAATATACCTTCCATCATCCTCCATACATTTTGAGATGATTTTCTGGCTGTTCTCTCTGTATGCTTTGAGCCTGGCTTATGGATATCAATACAGTTACTTGAAGCCATGAAAAAAAATCACCTACTGTCTCTGGCATCTTGACAGTGGTGCTGTCTTTTTGCGCTTGAATTCAAAGCACGTATCAAATATACTTTAAAAATCTTACCCAGGCCTCCTTTGCATGGAGTGTGCGTTTCAACCACCATAAATTGTCTCTGTAAGCACGACCTCAATTAGATCATGTACTTCCCCTTCCTATTTGTTTTTACATTTTTTTTTTCTAGGTCTCAAAAGAGCTTTAAAGGCTACAAACTTGAACCAAGCATTAATGAGGGTCCATTTAAATGTTTCTTCCTCTGTTTTCCAGCCAACTTTTCATTCTTGCTAACTAACGCTGATGCAGTGTTTTCCTCTAATAACTGGTTCATATTCCTTGAGTTCTTTTCTTGGCTCGTGAAAGTGGGCTGCAGCTGTTAGCTCATAAATTGCCTTGCTTTTCGAGTTTATTCTTCCTTTATGTACATAATTTACCCAAAGCCAGTTTTCATCCTAATTGCTCCCCTTGCTTTCTGTGTCCCTCAAATTAGAGGCATTTCTAGTCCCCTTCTTTCCAGAGTACACATTGCAAGGCATGATGTAGATGGAAGTCTTTTGAGGTCAGGACTGTTTTCACTATTCTTGGCAGGACTCAGCAGTGTCCGGAGACAATGGCGAGGTCTCCAACCCAGTGGAGACCTTGTTTACCAGTAGAGAACCAAGAAGTCTAATTTCAGCCACAAAGCTCTTCCCTCCCTCCTTCTATGTAGCGATGCAGGCAAGAGCCCTCACTTGGGAACCTGCTCAAACTCGCCCGTTTTGCCCCTTGAGCTCCTCAGCCACAGACACCGGTCGGGTTTCTCCTTAAGCCCTGACCTGCGCTCAGGTGGTCTGGTTAAGCTTTTTGGTTGCTTTGTGTGTAGAACATATTGTTTGGAGCATCAGTGTTCCCCTTCCAATAAATCTATAGGCCCTTTCTCCACGTACAAAAGTAACAGCCTTAGTTTCACTTTTTTTGGCTGCTGTCACATTGTCCAGCACGATGGACGCGGAGCTATGCCTCCAGTGCCCTCCTTCGGGACTGAGACCTTGCGTCCCCGACTGCCAGCCATGCTGCTACCTGGCAACCCCCAGCCATTTGTGCAAAGGAAAGAAACTCAGTCTTAACCTCTGTTGTGAACGCACTCCTTTGCCATCTTCACTCTGGGCAGGCAAAGGTTTCTGGGCTCATTCTGAAGCCCCAAAGTCATGACATTCTGTGTGTGGTGGTTTCTCCTTCTCTCCGTTTTGGCTGACTGGTGCTAGCAGCGCTATGGGTCCCCCGTCACCACCCCAACTGCAGCCTTTCCTCCCTACTCCCTGCAAAGATGGGCAACTGCAAGTTCCCTCCCTCTGCCCCACTGTCCTGCCTCCTTTGACTCCCAGCGTTTTCTGCAGGCAGACTAACAGCCTGGGGCTGGTTTTCAAGCAAAGGACTGTCTCGAGGTTTGCCTTGAGTGTGTGCACCTCTCAGGAGGACTTGTCTCTGAGGAGGGACTCTTCGTCTGCCCTGTTTTCACGTCCACGTTCATATAAAGGTGTGTTCGATGTTACTGCAGAACAGATAAGTGTTCACCGCGTGCATCGCCACGTCCTTGCTTCCTTGGAGTTTAGGATAATGTCCCACTGGGTCACCGGCAGGCACACCTGAGTTTGCTTTCCTTCTCCGCCCCCCTTTGCAGAATCACTGGCCCGTCTCTAGGATGAGGGATGAAGCCTTCCCCGTGCACTGGCGAGGTCCACCCCACCAGACGCCTAGTGCTTCTTATTCACCGGACCTGTATTTTTGTTGAAATCTAAATCCAGAGTTCAGACTCTTAACCACGAGCCACCCTCTCCAGGAACCACTCTCTCTGGGCCTCTCAGAGCACAGACTCCCATTACAAGTAACTGAAAGCAAAAGCAAGCAGAATATCGTCCATTTCTCTTTGCTCTTTGGTTCTCTCCCAGCTCTGTTCCCATTAGTGCCCTCCTGGTTCATGTGGAGCCTTGAGAAGGCTTCTGCCTCACCCTTCACATTCAGCTCAAGACTGTAGCCCCGGAGCCACAGAGAGGAGCCAGGATGGAAGGTCGTGCTCGGGACCTGCTCCCCAGGAGAAACGCAGAGAGACTTCGTGGTGAGCGTGCAAGCCCAGGAGGGGGACGCCTGCCGACTGTCCTTCTGCATCCGCATCTGTGTCCTCATCTGTGAAGGGAGAGGTTTGAAAACAGTGACTGGCAGGTCTGGTACCTCTGTGTATCACCACATGGCTGACGCTGCCTTTTCCTTCCAAAGACTGGCCCTCCAATGGATAAAAACCACTGGGCTGTTTAGGGAGGACATTTCGGTGCTGATTAGTAGCAAAAAATGAAGGGATATAAAAGATAGTATTCAGCCTGGGCTGCTGCTCAGGGAATATTTATAACCTGAAGCACATGCTTCGTCTGTCGTCACGGGTCGTGCTGCGGATGCAGTGTTGTCCTGTGGGTAGGGTGGTCTGAGAAGGCCTCACAACAATCTTAAGTATCCAGAGAAGTTGCAAGTACAAAATTAAGACTTTTTATTCCCGAGCCTTTTGAGAATAAGTTTCGGACGTGACGCCCAAACCTCCTCCACCAGCCTCGAAACCGTACGCAAACGTCGAAACCAGGAAATGTGCGTGGACACATTACACCCACTTGTCCTCGGAGCCCGACTGAGTGTCTCCCGTTGTCCCAGCAATGTGCTCTGCAGCAAAAGCGTTCAGGTAAGTATCGGGGGCTGCATTTGGCTGCCAGGTACAGTTAGCCATCTTGTCTGAGACATCTGGGTTTTCCCTGGCTTGCCCGACCTTGACACTTCTGCGGGGGACAGGCTAGTTATATTGTAGAGTGTGCCCCAGTTCGGGTTTGTTTGATGTTTCCTTGGGATTAGATTCAGACTATGCATGTTGGGCAGGAATATCTCAGATATTCTGGTTCTTATCTGGTTCTTATCTCGGCCTATCGGGGGTGGGCAATTTTGACTCACTCCTTTGCTGATGGTAGAACATTGTGAGGGCTTGGTGCTCAACCCCCAGGCCTTCCACCCAACCATCCATCCATCTATCCCACGCTCGGAACAGAGACTTGCGCTGCTGTCTGTCACATGCATGGCAGGACTGTGCGCTTCCTCACTGGGACATGAGGGAGGGGACAGTGGGAGAAGATTACGTGGCACTTGGGCATATTCTCTACTTAATGATCTAGTCCAGAGGCAGTGGACTTTCAAATGACAGAACAGATGCTGTCCACAATTTACATGCTCAGAAATAAGAGGCTTGCCCACTTCACGTTCTGTGAGGGCTAAATGGCTTTGACAGGGACAGAATAACTTTAACACAAAATACACTGTCAGATTGTCAATATTGGGTTCATTCCTATTGATTTGCATTTGTAGCAACAACGTAGATAGCCGTTGGGTTTTTTCTTTAAGAAAAAGAGAACGTGCCTTGGTTTTAAAATTTAGAGTGTTCTTCCCAAGAGTGGGAAAGCTGAATTCAACATGAGTCCTGGACTCTGACATGGAGGGAAACCAGCAGGAGCCCAAACCATGAATTAACTTTCAAAGAAAAACATTTCCAACAGAGCCAATGAAATATTCATTTATTGTCAAATGATAGCCCCACAGAAAATCTACCATCTAGTCTCCTGAAATAAGATTTCTAGGACTCCTCAGTTTCTGGCATCCAGTGATCAAACCAGCAATTTTTCTGAGTATTTGGCTAGACTCCTGGAAAGTTATACAAGTGTACAATTTGAAATGAGACAATATGATTGATGTAAAGTCCAGAGTAAAACACAGGGAATGAATTGTCTTTTAAGGGCTGGACCAAAGCAAGTTCTTCTGTTACTGGTATTATACTGAAGCAAGAAGTACTTAAGTTACTGGGCAAAAGAGAAATAAAAGTTGCATTCAGCCACCATGTCAAATGAGTTGGAAGTGGGTCTGTCTCGTAAATATGATCCTTTTGAGTCTCCACCTTGGGCAGTGGATCAAGGAAGCAGGATTCTGGCCCAGCATTGTGTCTGGGGCATAATAGGCATGAAATACACCCCTCGATCAGTGAATGCATTGATCATCTTCAGTGATGAGGGCAGTGAATCACCAGGGAGTAGAGTTACTTTTTGTACATCTTGGAGCACTTAGTCTCCCGTTCCTGTTTGCAAACAACTAATTAAGCCCACAGCTGTGATGCTTGTAAGGCGCTGGTCCTTTTCTTGCTGTAGAGATGTAAGGGGATAATCAGACCAGTCCCCTGCACTTGAGGGATACAGTATCTGGACGTGTACAACAGATACGTACAGGATACCAAATTACAACTGATAGTGTAAACGCCCAAAGTAAAGGATAAAGTCATCCTGGGGAGGGAACTAATATCAACAGCTGTAGATTCAGGGACCCACCTCGTGGAGGAAGCAACATGGAAGAGTGTCATCGAAACTTTGGGGTCATCTGTCCATGTCCTGACCCAGTTTCTTGACCATGACCATCTCCTCCCCTGGGAGGTGGGCTCTTGGCCTCCATGTTCAGTTTTTGAGACCCGACTCCCTGGCCACGAGGGTCCAGGCAGGGGCTGAAAACAATGTTCCAGTGACACCTGGGAGACCTCCTGCTCGGACCCCAGAGCTGCCCTCCTGAGCATGGCTTTCCAGTGGCTCCCAGCCTCCACGAGACACCCCAGGGTCCTGCTTGAAAATCTCCCCTGCTGTTGAAGCTTGCTTCAAGTTGAATTTTGTTTCCTGCTGGCAAGAATCGAAGGTTGATTAAGTCCAAGAGGAGGAGAGAACCAGCTAGCATTTATTTATCTCCACCTGTGTGACAAGCACTGCATTTTTCATCCATTAGTTTGTTTACTGCTCCATGAAGTTGCTGTTATTACTCCTACTTTTATTATTATTATTGTTTTTTGCGGTACATGGGCCTCTCACTGTTGTGGCCTCTCCCGTTGCGGAGCACAGGCTCCGGACGCGCAGGCTCAGCGGCCATGGCTCACGGGCCCAGCCGCTCCGCGGCATGTGGGATCTTCCCGGACCGGGGCACGAACCTGCGTCCCGTGCATCGGCAGGTGGACTCTCAACCACTGCGCCACCAGGGAAGCCCACTCCTACTTTTAAAATGCGAAAACGAAGCTTGCAGGATTAGAACAACTAAAGTGCTTCCAGGGAGAGGTAGCGGGGGAACGCAGCCCCAGGCTCCGAACATGGCGTGTCATCCATCTCTGCGTCTTCTGGGTAGCAGGTGGGGAAGGGCACGGGGAAGTTGTTTGCCAAACGCCACCAACTTAAGAAACACAGATGTGATCTGGCTTTTTGTAGATTTGCCTTGATTTTTTTTCTTTTTCATTCATTCTTTTTTCACCGTACCAATATTTTCCAAGAGTTCATCCCGAACTCAGGCCATTCCTTCCGAGTCAGTCGGGTTCTGGGGCTGCAACAGTGACCAAAACAGTGACCTTCCAGAGCTTAGTGCCAGGGTGAGACGATGTGTCAGTGTAGGGTTACCAGGTGCTGCCAGTGCTATGGAGAAGGCTCCAGGGGCGCAGAAGGAGATGAAGTGGGAAGCGGGGAGGGACCCGGGCGGGATGGAATGGCCGGCACAGGCAGGAGCCTGTTGTCTGAGCTCCGGAGACACAGGATCCCCAGGTGGCGTGGCTGGGACGGGCCCCCTCCCCCGGGCCTGACTGGCCCAGCCCTGAAGCTCCAATGCGCTGTCCTGGGCTCTCAGGGGTCAGTGCGGTTGCGGAAGGGCCACAGCCGGCCATGGTCCACGCCACCCCAGGCCCTGCGATGTCCCCTGAGCCCCGTCCTCCTCTCAGCGCCCCCGGGCTGTACCCAGACCACCTTCTGGGCTTCTACAGGCAGCTCGTTTCCTGGTGGGCTTCCAGCCTTTAAGCTTGGAGTTTGCCTGCTCTGTCATTCCTCATAAGCTCTGGAATTCCATTTCCCAAAGAGTGGAACTAGGTCTCGTCTTTCTTCATCCGGCCCTGTCCAGAGCATGTCCAGGTCCTGCTCCAGTGTAGACAGCCTCAGCCCACCCAGCTACTCCTTCCTGAGCCATGTGGGGGCCCTCTGACTCCCGTGCCCACCGTGATGATCACCCCAGCTCCACCCGGTTTGGAATGACCCCGGACAGCCAGTCCATTCTCTCTGCTCTGGTGTGGCTCCTGGCCTGGGCCCGCTCCCTGCAGCTTGCGTGAGTCCCGGGACACCTCACGGCTACGGCAACTGGATTACAACCCACCTTTGAGCCCACGTCACAGACAGAGCTGGGGAAGGAAAGGTTTGGAGTCAGACGGGGTTTCTGAGCCTGTGTGGCCAGATCAGCATGAAGTCACATAGGAGCTACGTCTGATCCCATGCCATCACCAATGCAGTTCCAGCTCTCGTTTGACCAGCCCTACTGGGGCCACTGGTCACAGGCACATGATACTTGTTAAAGTATTCTGAATCCGAATAAAAGCCATTCTTACAGGCTGCGTGTAATAACCATGTCCCTGTCCACTCTGGCCCCGGCAGCTGGTGGCCAGATGCCTTGCGTCTCCTCAAGGCAATGGCAGGCTAGTGGGGGAAAGGTCTGTGTTAGTCCCGTTCTGCTGTGTCACCTAGAACCTCACAGCCTCCGCCTGTGACTAGAAGGCCGCACGCTTCCTTCTCTGACTCACAGACCAGAGGGTTGGCTGGGGTTCAGCTCTGCTTGGCTGGCCTGCAGGCTGCGCCCAGGGCTGGAATCAGCGCCACTGGCTGAGCCCAGCCTCCAGAGGACGGGAAAGGTATCCCACCCACTCTGGTGGGACTGCTGTGCGACCCCAGGGGAGAGGGCCCGGGATGGCCTTCCCATCCACCACAGACACAGACACATGCGGGGCGTAACGATGCCATGAGGACATGAAACCCTAAGACCACACTCGGGGAGGGTCAGTGGCTAACCCTTATGGTCACTGTGGTGCTTTTGCAAGCGAGGCCTGATGGAGCCCAAGACAGAAGCCCTGGGCAGGATGCATGGGAGACCTTCTCGCCAGCTTGCGTCACAGCGTCAGCAGGAATTGCATCAGCAGGAATCCCGACATGCGTGGAGAGAGGAAAGCACCGACTGCAGCTAAGGAAGAACTTGAAGTGTCAACACTGATGGCTTTCATCACCTTTTATTTATTTAGTTTTAACTAAGTCTGATCCGCCAGATCCTCTTTTCTATGAAAGAAAAGAATTCCAGCTTTGGTCTAGAGGAGAAACAGCTCGTGCTGCACAGCTCAAAAGAGAAGAAATGAGCTTTTCTGGCCACTTTTCTCAAGGCGCCGACGGTCAGTATTTCACTCAAGGTCACTTAGAAGTATTGAAAGCAGATGTCCTTGCCCTGTTTGCCACCTACTTGGCCTCCGGTGATGAAGAAAACATCTTGCGTGGTCAAGTGGTTTGTCAGAGTAAATCCAAAGTTACCGAAGGACAGATGTGACCACAAAAGGAAGTTTCACAAACTTTAATTTCCATTCACTCCTGGGCCATCAACCTGTCAGGGATAGTGCTGAATAGTTAGGAATAAATCAGGAGATCTTTGAAAAGGATGGGCTTCCCCCATAGAGCTCAGAGCTCCCTGGAGACTTAGCCAACAATAAGACCAGTTATAGCAGCTAACAGAATGTATGAGTGCGTCCCGGGCACATGGTCCCTGTCACATAGCCCTCAGGACAAAGCTCCGTGGTAGGTACTTTTATTGTTCCCATTTTATAGATGAGACAACTGAGGCCCAGGAGAGCTGAGATCATGGTCACACATCATCCTGCAGGGAAGTGAAGAGACTCTGAATAGAGCTTTTCCTCATGGAGGCAGGAATGCCTTCCTCCTGAAGGCCAGGGCAGCATATCTATCCCTCTGAAAGGGGCGAGACCCTCAGTCCTTGTGAGCACCTACCTCATCAGCAACACGAAGCGGGCTGGACCAGCTCTGCCAGCCTCAAACCAGGGCTTCTGAAGACAGGGGCTGTGTGTATGGCAGGCTGAGTAAGGACCCGCCAAGATGTCTATGTCCTAAACCCGTGGATATTACCTTACATGGCAAAGTCTCTGCAGGTGTAATTAAGGGTCTTGATGTGGGGACATGTTCCTGGAGTATGTAGATCGGCTCACAACGCTATCACAAGCATCTCTATGAGAGGGAAGCAGAGGCAGGCCACGTGACCACGGAGGCAGAGATTGGAGTGATGTGGCCGTGAGCCAAGGGATGCCACCAGCCCCCAGAAACTGGAAGAAGCAAGGAATGGATTCTCCCAAAGCCTTGGGGGCTGGGGGGTATGGTCCTGCCAACCCTTGATTTTGACCTAGTGAAGCTGATTTTGAATTTCTGGCCTCCAGAACTGTGAGAGAATAAATCTATGTTGTCTTAAGCCACAGGATTTGTGGCAGTCTTTACAGTGGCCACAGGAAACTAATACATGTGTATGAAATAGATTCTGATACCCTTTTATTCAGCAAACATCCTCCAAGGGCCAGGTGTGTTCCAGGAATTAGGGATCAGAAATGAGTGAAACTTAACTCCTGTGTCTTTCCTCTGGGGCGGGGCAGAGATCTGGGGAGGGAGAGAGAGCCCAGGGGTTAGGGGGGGTGCAGACTTGTGTAGAAGGGGCTCCACTTGAATTTCCACTGATAACCCTGAAGAGAGATGAGCCCACCACTGATATTTGCATCAGAAATCTGAGTCTGAGGCCTAATTCTGTCACCCAGAAGCTGTGTGACTTGGGAAAGGTCACCTGGTCCCACTAAGTGCACTTATTGAATCTGTAAGATGAGGATGGTAACACCTACCTCACAGGGCTTAGGACTATTGAACAAAAGAACGAGCCCAGAAGGGAACCTGACTCAGGGCAGGTGCTCGGCAAACATTCGGGCTTGAATGGCTACACCCACGTGGTGTGACCCAGGCTGCCACACATGGGATGGAGGTGGAGCCAGTGCCGCTGAACTCGGAAACTCAGCCTTAGTAATTTACTTCTTCAAGTTCCTGTTTGGAATCAAAGTCCTGGGAGATGTTACACCTTCTGTCATTAACACCTAAGGGTGGGAACCCAGCACCTGCTCTCTCAGCCACCAGCACAGGAGATGAACCAGGCAGTTAAAGATGAGGACAAGATAGAAGGGCAGGGCTGGACACACTGCCCAGGGCAACGTCACAGTGGCTGGTGAAGGCCATGCAGTGTTAGGTTATCTGGAGTGAGGGTCTCTGGAGGGGTGTTGAAGGACCGACTCCTTAAGAAGAAATCCAATTTTCCTATCCCTTTGGTTGCCTGGGGTGACCAAGAAAGTTGTCCATGTTTGCATGCCGTGGGCTAAGAGTCAATTTGATAGCAGGGAAGGAAAGTGAGGGCCCTGGCCTAGGTTGGACGGCTCCCCATCTGGATGGACAGAAGCAACCGGCAGGGGAAGGGGAGCGACAGCCCCATGTTCTGCTGTACATGCTTTTAGAACTGAGAGATCATGGGTGTCTCCGAGCCAAGGAGATCAAATTCCCCAGCAACCACTGGGGTGTACTTGTGTCACGTTTCAGCCTCACAGAAGGCTCCATGCGATGAGTGCCAGAGTCAGAAACACCATGGTTGTGGTTCAGCAAAATGCTTTCACAGGCAATACGCATCTCCAGCCTGTGTGTCCACAGGTGGTGGCACCCGGCAGGGTCCTGGGGGGTCATTGAAAGCCTTACGCAGAGAAAGGAAATCATTCAAGTGGACATTTCTATGGGATGATCCGTGGGCTAACTATGATCTCTTGCCCTGGATGGATAGAAGGCAGAGTTTTCCAGAATCATAGTCCAATATCTAGAGTTGAGCTCTGGTTAGATTGGGTGTCATGGTACTCAGATCCAGGCAGTAGTATCTGACGGTCATTCACTAGGAAAAGGAGGGTCAAGGCTCCAGTTGAAAGTCCAGCTCTCAGGAACTTCTTCCCCCGCACCCAGGGAAACATGATGGGAGAGCAGGTCTTGGAGGGAGGAGGCCAATGGAAAGAATTGCAAGTACACAGGAGGATGCCCCTGTCGAGCTCAGAGACCCAAATCCCCCACGTGCAAGCTGGCTGAGATGCAGAAGGCCTTCTGGCGGATCAAGACCAGATCCACACTAGGAGAGGCAAGCGTGCTGCAAACATTCCATCACACCCTTTGCACGTCCATGGGAGGCATCATCACTTAATCATAGCAATCTTTCCAGCTTGGTCCCGTCACAGCCTCAGAATCCTTCTTAACACATTGCCTCCAACCCTGTGCCCAGGGGAACTATCCATGGTGCTGCCTCAGTCCCTGCCCTCAAGTTCTCCCTATTCTGCTGTTTTGCTTACTGAAGTTGGCGCCCAGCTGTTCTTGCAGCTGGGACCTGCCTTGACCTGTCCCTTCTGTGTGGTTTCAGCAGGACCTGTCCTGACACCACCTGGTTCTGAGCCTTTCACCTGAGCCCTGCATTCCCATCTCAGCCTGTCCTCTCATGAAAATTCTGCCCCCGTTCTTTTGGGCTGCCTGACACATGTTACCCCTCACCCACAAAAGACAAGTTTCCTCATTCACAAAACTCCAGTGGGAATGGGGGCCCACAGCTCCATCTGGACAGCTGCCACTCAAGTCAGAGTTCCAGCTGCCTGGCCCATTGACTAGCCCCAATCACACAGAACACCGGCCCTGCTCTGTGTCATGTATCCCCTGCCCCATTCTAAACGGGACCTGGCGAGGCTGCGTGTAGATGTCATCCCAGCGTGGAGCTCAGCTGCCAGCTCTGAGGAAATGTTCTTCTTTTTCTCCCTCTGCTCTGTAGCTTCTACAGACGGGCCTGAACATCTCTCTTTGCCGCTGGGTCTCTTCTTGGGTCACACTGGGCTCCAAGTTCCTCATGGGCAGGAAGGAAATTGTCCAGAGTCTTTTTAGCTTAAAAAGAATTCAACCAGCCCTTAATCTGTTCCTACTGGGGCTGATGCAGCTCTGTGTAGCTTTACGTTTTTTTCCTCTTTCAGAAACTCCCCCCCCACCCCACTCATGTTTCCAAGAAACATTTACATTCTAAGGAAACTGGATGTTTTGAAAGGATTCTGGACTCAGACACTTGAGCCTAAAGTGATTCCTAGGGCCCCCATGAAGTCAAGCTAACACCGAATCAAAACACACATAACATGGAAAGAAAACAAACATATTCTAAGAAATAAGCTTAACAGTAAATGTGTTCTGAGCAGCCCCCGACTTCACATTCCATCGTACAAGCCCTGCACTGATACTCCGAAGTGATTACACAGCAACACGAATCAAGGCTACGACTGACGCTGTTCTGAAAGGTTACAGGTCCACTTCCCGGGGCTAGTGCAGCTGGCTTGCCCATCTGCGGGGGAAGAGCGCAGGCACAGGGCCCCCCCAGACCACCACACGACACTCAGCAGAAACACTGGGAAGTTCAGAATCAAGCAGATTTGCCAACCTGGCCAAGAGGACCAAACGTAATGACTTCTGTCCGAGGGAGGGAGAGTGAGTCTCCCTGACTTTGCTGAGATCGCAGATGGAGGTGAGAGTGACCCTTCCCGAGAAAATCCCTCCCGCACATCAAATCAGACCACGGGGCACAGTGCTCCCGCCTGGGGGGCCTCTGCCTTTGCTCAGGGACTGCTGGCCCCCACTTGAATCTTCCTTCCTAACAGATTCCAACATCTGCGAAAATACTGCTTCTCAGAGGTCAGTTTCCTGTCCCACAAGAGGGAGGTTTGCGGGACATCAAATTGATCCCACAAGTGAGATCAATTCCCTTTCCATCCTAAGAGTGCCCTGGTTATATCCAGTTTGTATTCAAGTCTCACTGGGAGGTCGCCCAGTGATACAGGAGGATTCAAAACGCAGTGCCTTTGCACCTCACAGGCCATTCCAACTTGTTCACGATTGCCTCTCAAATGGTCCCCACGTGCCAGCAGTAAGCGGAGCAAGGCCACTGCCCGGGTGAGACATCCTCCAACAGTAGCTGCCTCTCCTGGTGCTGCGCCCGGTTTCCTCGGCTCTGGCACCAGGACCCGCCTCTCACTACCCCCCACCCCTCCCCACATCTTTCCTCTTAAAGACTTGGGTTCAAATTTGCTCACTAATCATGTCATTCACACACATTAATTTCTTCTGCCCATTTCTCAGGTTAGAAAAGTGAGGTCCTTTGACTAGCAAGTCACAGGACCTCACTTTTCTAACCTGAGAAATGGGCAGAAGAAATTAATGTGTGTGAATCTCTGATGGTTTGTGGAGGGTAGGCCCTCCACTAACACAGGTTCCTTTTCCTTGTAAGTTGAGGACAGTGAGAAACCGGCTCTTTATTTCTGCCTTGGGTTTTTTCTTGGCGTTGTTCCAAACCAGGGTTCCACGTGGAGCGTCTCAACCAGATCTGCTTTCACCTCCAGCCCTTTCCTCTGCCGTCTGACACCGTCGTGAGCTCATGGAAGTTCCGGGGAAACACAAACGATCCTTGTATTGGGACAAAGTAAGCCATTGGGAACGTGGATTGTTGGGCTGTAGTGAAATTCAAATCAGACCAAATACTGAACTGTGAGCAACGGGTGAGCTTGAGCAGAGCTCGGACTCCTCAGCCCCCAGTGAGAGTGTGAGCTGCCTGCTGGGTCCCCCGAGGCCGGGACTCTGGAGGGTCTCGCCCTGACCCACCCTCCTCTCCTTCTGCTCTGCTGTCTCCACCCTCTCCCTCTCTCTCTCTCCTTCTCTCCCTGCTCCCTCCCTCTTTGCACCTTCCCTCTCCTGCCCCCTTACTGTGCCTGGTGCTCTGAGATGAGATCAGACTGCCCGGGGAGTCTGGACGTTCTGTGACGTCTGGGGCTAGCCTCACCTGAATGAGTCTCTCCTCTCATGGTTGCTCCCCCCAGCCACTACCCTTCCTCCTACGCAGACCCTGCAGCTGGTCCCCTAGCTCCTGCCCCTTCTGCACCCCGTATTTCATTTACACACAGGAGACGGCTTGACTTATTGAGGTGCAGAGTGGACCCGTTTCTTGAACTTGCCGACGCTGAGAACCCACCATCTCCTAGAGGATAAGCTCAAACTCTCTCCTCTGTGTGCAAGCTGACTTCTGCCAACTTTCAATTTCACCACTGAAGAAACTCAGGCCCAAAGAAGCAGTCTTTCTTCCCATTTTAACTTATCAATATGAAAACCAATAAACCCTGGGCCACACCGATAAGTCACACCAGACTTTGAAAAAATAATGATGAATGTTAAGGAATATTCAAATGTCAGAACTCTCGGAAAGGGGGCTCTAATCATTGGGAACAAGCAGGACAGAAAAAAGAAGTTGAGAACATGCTCACTAAATGGCAGAGGTGGAATTGTCATAAAGTTGGCTTTGAGGGAATAGAACTGAAAGGTCTAGGAGGAGAACTTGTCCTGATGAGTCAGAGGACTGTTTTTGATGCTGTTGCTGGTTTTTAGTCCCCAATTATGAGTTACGGCCCACAGTCATTGTTTGGAGTATCCTAAGCGCCTCTCTCCATGTACTAGGGCAGTTAATTTGAGCATCCCTCTTTTGGAAATCTGGCACTAAATGCTGCAGAGCTTGAAGCCCAGGTTCCATCCATCTGTGGTTTCCCAGAGGCTGGGCATCCAGCGACCACAGCTGGAAATCATTAGGCTCTCAAAAGAGCGCTGACCGTGAAATTGCAGGCCACCCTGATTGTTCTGATGCTGACTTTGTCAGTTGCATGAGAAAGAATATTATTCTCTGTATGTCTTCTCAGGCTCAAATCCCTGTTCAGCTGAGACTGAATACCCAAGTAGGCAGAAGATGGACCCTTGGATACGGCAGAAGCCAGTCCTGTGATGCAGGACAGTGACCCAGACCTGAGCTTCAGCGCTGCCACTCATCAACTTTGGAACCTGACACTCCCACTTCTCTGGGGACCGAGCGTCCACATCGACAGGCAGGACCTCTTACCTCACTGGATACAGGAGAAAAGTAAATAAGAAAATGGATGAGATTGAAAGGATGGGGCTAGGGAAGAGGCAGCAGCTGGAAATGAAGTTGATGTAGAAAAACTCATGGGGTACAGTCAACACTTTGTTAGGAATGAGCCAACATTTGGATTTGAGTCTCCAGCAGCTCGTGCAAAAACAGAAACAGTATAAGGTGACCAGCACCCCGAAAGCACTCCTGTGGTCTCTTAACAGCTCTGCTCTGGGGCCTCCCTTCCTGGGGCCATCTGCACACTGTCCACTGGAGTTGCAGCTTAGGTGTAGACGGATCATGACCCGGAAACAGTCCTCCACCAGGCCCTCCGCAGGCTTCTCCGTCTGGGGTCATCTGCCCTGTAGATCAGATGTTTTAACCCAAAGTGCCAGGAGAAAAGCAATCTGTTGGTGCCATAGAGCTTGTGGGTCTGCTGTCTGGGCCTCCAGGCTAAGGACAGACGGTGCACACCTATGAAATCTGGGCTCTGCCTCAGGAACTTGAAGGTCTGTGCATGGAGTCAGGACAAGGTGGACTGGCTTTAGCCGTGTGAACGTGATGGCTTAGGTTGGGTTCTAGGAGCCGTGTAAGCGGTTTGTCTGGGTGACCCCAGGAAGCACAAGAAGCGTGACGGAAGTGAGTCAGGGAAGGAGGCCAATGAATCCTGCATTCCCAGATGCAAAGGACAGTCATTGCAAAATGTTGTAGACAGGAATGAAGGAAGGAGGGTTAAACAAGAAAGGATTATCCCCAGATACTCTTACACAATCAGTCCTCCGGTCCTGTTTTTTTTTTTTGTTTTTTTTTTTTGCGGTACGCGGGCCTCTCACTGTTGTGGCCTCTCCCGTTGCGGAGCACAGGCTCCGAATGCGCAGGCTCAGCGGCCATGGCTCACGGGCCCAGCCGCTCCGCGGCATGTGGGATCTTCCCGGACCGGGGCACGAACCCGTGTCCCCTGCATCGGCAGGCGGACTCTCAACCACTGCGCCACCAGGGAAGCCCACCCGGTCCTGTTTTTAACCACAACGTCCATGGCGGAGAGAGAGGAGAAAAACCAAAGGCAACCTGGTGGCATGGGACAATTGAACAGGAAACGGGAAGATGAGTGAGGTGCATGGGTGTTGGTTACGGTAGGAAGGTCAAAGGGAGTGACTTCTGTGAGCGTCCACCAGCTGGGAGACTCAGCCAGCTGAAGCGCACGTGGTCAGTGCCAGCGCCCTACTCCTCAGACCCAACTATTGCAGGTCCTAGACAAACCAATATTTAAATAAAGTATCTGTGATTCTGTGAGCTAAAGACAATCTTTGTTTTAATGGGTCCTCATGCGGGCTAATTCTTTTTGTATCATATTATCGGGGAAGAAAATGGATTTTTCTTTGTAAACATTTGGTGAGCATCTTGACAGATTTCGTGTAAGTTGCTTTCACACACATGATGTCTCTAAGCACCCTGTACCTTTGGTCTGGTTCTCTGCCCACCAACATCCTTTTTACCTATTAGTTTGGTCCCAGATGCTCCGATTTTGAGACAGAGTTGCCCACTGGGGAAGGAACACTGCTAGTGGGGAATGTAGAACAAGCTTGGGGACTGGAGTTGAGAGCTAGGGCGCAGCAGCATGGCTTTGGCCATGTCTGCCGATTCCAGACCTGGGCAATTACCTAACCTTCCAAAGCCTTATTTTCTCCAACTGTAAAGTAGGATAAACATTCCTAGCTTCAGCCTAGGGTTACTTTGACAAGTTCGCCAAGAACGCGCTGAATTTGGTATCTGGTTCCTAACAAGGGCTCAGTGAATTAGAGTGGCATTCTCATGTATACAAGAGGATTTTATAAATGTGATTATTACCTTTGACTATGATTAACCTTTGATCTAATAACAGAACCACAAAGCATCCATCAACCATTATAGTAGAGAAAGGAAAACAAACACGAGAAACCCCAAACCTGCAAGAACAAAACAAGAATGCTTCAGATGGACTTTTCATGTACAAGGAAAGATAAATTTCACAACCGTGCTTGCAAAGTTATCACCGTCTTGGCATCTCCCTACAGCCCAGCCCTGCAGCATCTTAGTGCAAGCTTCTTTGACTGTCTCCCTGATGGCTTTTTCTGGTCCCCAAAGCATGCTCAGCTTGTGTGCTGGGCAGGAGGAAAGTTCGGTGGACTTACTGCTCGAGGAGCAGACTTCAGCCCATGGAGTCTGCAGGTAAATGTCACTGCTCCTTCTCCCCCAGGTGGAGCGACTCCAAGACATGGTCTACACCCTCTCTGATGGGTCTCCCTCAGGACTGAGCCCCACGTTCCCAACATAGTCCCCTGATCATGAACACACCCGGGACTGGCACCCTTCTCTGCCCTGCCCTGCATGCCCACACCCCCATCAGAGTGGGAGCCATGGGACAACCTCCCACATTCAGAACTTGCACCCAAATCCTTGACAGAGGGTCTGCTTTGGGTGGGGGGAGACCCAAACTAAGGCAGATAATTTGTTCATTGAAAATATTCAGGTGACCACTATACAACTGGATTCATACTAAGAAGTATTTCTTTTCCACTCAAATAGAAGAGAAAAAAAAAAAAAACTTCTTGGGTTGTTTTTGTTTTGGGTTGTTTTGTATAGTGTTAAGATCATGTGTTGTCCATGGCAGACCAACTCTGCTCAAATCCATGCTCTATAACATACTAGCTCCACGATGTTAGGATAATCGACATAAGATAGTGAGCAGAGTGCTTGTCATAGAATAATTCTTATGGATTTTTAAAATCACCTCTATGAAGGTATAATTTACATGCAATAAATGCATACATGCTAGTTATACAGTTTGATGAGTTTTGACAAACACACACGCCTATGTAAATACCACCTCGATAAAGCTAACGTGTCCATAACCTCAAAGTCCTTATGTCAGCCTTCACCCCATCCCTGCCCCAGGAGACTCCTGATTTGCTTTCTATCTCTATAGGTCAATGGACTTTGATTTGAAGACACAATTAATGGTTGACTTCAGTAAAATAGGTAATAACAGTGTTTGCGGGAAAAATCGCTTATTATGATCTATGATTTTGCATCAAAATTTTCTGTATTCATCACTTCTGTGAATGATGAAGAGGAAAAGAAAGCCAGTTTCAGAACTGAAGGGTGTTCTCCTGACTCTCAAATCCAACGAGGTGAAAAGCAAGAAGGAAGGGCAAATAAAAGGTGGAATCAATTTGAAATTTGGAATGACTTCTGCTGTGAAAGTTCCAGAAAAACAAATCTGAAACTCATTCATTAAATTAAAGAAAACACCTTCAATTGTAACTTGAACTTCGTTCCACTTGTTGGAACTTTCACAGTCATGTTGTATCAAGGCCAAATCTTCAACATCTTATCCAAGTGAAGCCCCAGGAAGCGGGGTCCAGGAGGGATGCTGGTCTCTGAGTCACCAATTGCTCAACAAACATTTACAGGGTTTCCCCTTTGCACTAGAGGCCATCCCACACCCTGAACAGACAGACACTCACTTTTTGTGTAGAAGAGAGCACATCCTCACGTAGACAGAAAAGCAAATTAATGCATAACCGAACACAGAGGGAAATGAGTGCTGGACAGAGACGGAAACAGAGCGCCAAGGCGGAGGCATCACTTTAGAAGGTGTCTCTGGGAAGGTCATCTTTAAGCTGATTCTGAATGACATAGAATGAGCCAGAACAGCACAGTTTATGGGAAGCATGACAGGTAGAGGGAACCGTCGCACAAAGACCTTGAGGCTGAAACAAGCACGGCACCTTCCAAAACTCAGTGTTGCCAGAGCTTAGAACTGGTGGTGGGAGGGTGGTGTGAGATGAGGTGAGAGGGCAGAGTGGGACCAATCCTGGGGGGAGGGGCTAGGGTTTATTTTATATTCTTTGGGAAGCCGTTAGTGGATTTTAAGCTGATTTCTATTTACTCTGAGGGCTACAGGGGAGATTAGATTTCAGAGGGGCAAGAGTTAGAAGTTGGAATCTGCTTAGTCACCCAAGTGAGACATGAAGATGCCTGTTGGATCAATGGCACAGAGAGAATGGGCAGGTTCACAGCTATTTGGACACAAAGTAAACAGAATCTTTTGATATCAAGGATAGCATCCACACCTTAGAATAAAGAGTATATGAGGTGTAGGAAGAGGTAATATGAGGGATGTAGGTTGGGCATCCATCAACATTTACATGGATTTAAATCAATGGACCAGATGAGGTCAGTCAGGAAGAGTGTTTGGAAGCACAGGAGGAGGGGACATTCTGCATTTACAAGACAAGGAGAGACGGCGGACAGCAAAGGAGAGCAAAGGAGTCACCAGTGGGGTTGACGCAACATGAGGAGCTCATGAACCTTGGAAACCAAAGAGTAAAGTATTCCAAAAAATATATATTTGGAAAAGAAAAGTCCAGGAAGAACGTCTGTGTTTAATAGTGACCACTATCAACTTGATGAGAGGGCTTGAACCAGGTTGGTGTAGCATCAAGCAGCCTCAACAGAATTGACTTCAATGACTCTCCACGTCGCCATCTGGTTCAACCTCCCAGATCCTGTGATTCTGCACCCACCCTGAACTTTCCTGGTTTTCTGCTTGGCACCACAGAACTTCAACATTTGCTTATTTTCCTCCTTTTATTCTGCCCTTGTGTCTCTGGAGAAAAGAGGAGATTTGACATAGTTACCATACAGCCAGTGCTTGATTGGCTACATGATCTCAAGCGGCAGCACTGGGTTTAGTTAGGAGTCCCAGAGCGTGCGCTTATTGGGAGAAAATTTCCTGGGTCGGCCAATAGTCATTCCTGTTTCTTTTTACATATTTGCTCTCAAGAAAACATTCCCTTATGCAGCTCAGAAACAAAGAAACATAGGAAGTCACAGAAGAGTATTTTTTTAAAAATAATTCTTGTTCAGACATGTAGTATCGTTCCAAAACCCTGGCATTGTTTTCCTCCGCCATTTGTGTTTCACTTGTCTAGAGTGAAACCTCTCAGCATTTTCTCAGAATCCACTTAGCCTAAAAGATTAATGCCAAGGACGAACAGAGTTTTTCCCTACCCTTTTTTGTTTCTAAGACATGTCTTAGGCAGCCACTAACGAGATCGTCAAATTCGCCTGTCTCCAGGTTAGAACCGCTTTTATGTCCCCATCCTTTATTATCTTTTGAGGGGAAGTCTATTTTTTCAACATCCAGAGTTGAACGTTTGCTTTATTGATGATCCTTTAACCGGTGACACAAGCCACGTGATGTCATCCCAGAAGAATGCGAACCTCCCGGCAAAACACTGAGCTTCTCCATCTATATTTGTGCAACTTGGAAACAATTTTGCCAGTATGATTCAGCTACAAAAAATTAACAACATAACATTCCCGGCGGTGGCCTTTGCCCTTGTGCTTGACTTTGCCTTGGTTCAGGGACGTGGGAGCTGCTGGGCTCCTCTGGGGAGCCCGAGACCATCGCATCACCTTGAGCCAGAGGAAGAGGTTCTAGAGATGGACCATCCTCCCTACGTGCTCCCTCTTCCTCTCCCCCTGCAGGTGGCTGCCAAAGGCTGAGTTTGGCTACTCTTCACTCTGTTTCTATAACAGAGTGCTACTTGCTGTCGGAGGTCATGGATGAAAGGGCAGATTGAAGGACAAGGCTTCTTTGCCCCACCTTGACTGCTTCGCAAAGATCATCACAGCCTCATGACACCCAGTGGCCCTTCTCAGTTTTCACCCTCACGGTTCCCTGAGGCACTGGACGTTCTCCCCCAATGCCTCTGGCCACTCTCCCACTCGTCCCAGGACCCCTCCTCTGCCGGCCTCTCCTAGGTCTGTCCCTGAGATTGTGCCCAGGAGGCCCTCTCTTCTCACACACAAACCCTCGAGGGGATGTCCACCCCTGCGGCTCCCGCGGCTGGCCTGCAGGCCTCGGTCTCTCTCCACATCCAAGTTGTATACAAATGTCAGCTGATCATCTTTCCCTGAACCCACCCACTCATTTAGTCCTTCACTTGCTCATGTATTTAATTAACATGAGCCAATGCCTGCTGGCTGGGGCAGCAGCGACACCGTGGGGAAAAGGGCAGGCAATCCCTTATCTCAGCTCAAAATGATCACGGCTGAGCTCAACATCTTCAGTCTTGGAACTGCCCCCCCCCATGAAGGGTCCCAGCACTCCAGGCATGAATCCCACCAACCATTGCAAGCCTTGGCAATTCTCTTCTCTGTCTCTGGAATTGGCCACTTTTCTCCACCCTCATTTCTGCCGGGTTAGGTTACTCCCAGCTCTTACCTGAAGATGGTGACCACGTCCTGCTTTATTCCTCTCTGTGACTTTCTGTCTCTTTGACATGGCCTGCAGCTCCCAGGATCTGGCCCTGTCTACCTCCCAGCCCCCGCCTTCTCATCCCCCAGTCAGACCCCAAGGTGGCCACACTGCCAGCTCCGTGCCTGGCTCTGGTGGCACCTTGTCACATGGTGTCACCTCCCCCTGGTGAGCCCTGTCCCCACTCCACCCATGCCCAGTCCTTATACCCTTGCTGACGCCTGCCTGTCCGTCAGGTCCAGAGCTCTGTATCGCTCTCTCTACAAAGTCTCCAACTCCCCAAGGCTGAGTGGGGGGCATCTTCCAATTTGCCCCACCCCAAACTCCCCTAATGTGGTAATGCTGCTGACTGCCACCTGAGCGCCTGGTACAATGTCTCGGTCCCGTTGTAACACGGTGCCCGAAACATAGGATGTGCTGGGTAAACATTTGCTGAGCTAATGAATGAGATAATTTTTAAGCCAATACCTTGCTGGGTATGAAGGAGCAAAGAGGGGTGTGCATTTGAAAGTGAGGGGAGACTCTGGAGGAATAACAATGTCTCCAGTGACCTCTGAGAAGTGGGTTAGATGACCAAGCCTTCCTGGTTGGTCTTCTTACCCAATCCGGTAAAGTTCAAATCATCCTTAGGGTCACTTGGGAAATTCCTGAATATTAAGTAAAGTGATGTTAATTAGAGCAATCAGAGAAAGCTGCAGAAACTTGTCCTGTTGATTAACCCACATTCACAAAGTGGGCATCTAAACATTATTTGATATTAATCAACTGAGCTCTTAAAATATACCTGCTGGTAGAAATGCTCAGCTTTTCTAGGAATTTGGTGTCAGAGTAGATTGAACTGAAATTGGCTGCCCTTGAACTGGAAAAATACCTGGAACAATCTTCATTTACAATAATGTGAATTTGGGAAGAATTAATGTATTATAAATACATATTTTGTAAAGTAGTTATAAAATGCCTTTAAAATACGTGCAACTATTATTTTTCCTTTGGCTTATTATTTTTTAAATTTATTTATTTTTATTTATTTATTCTTTTTGGTGGCGTGGGGTCTTCATTCCTGCACACGGGCTTTCTCTAGTTGCCGCGAGCAGGGGCTACTTTTCGTTGCGGTACGTGGCCTTCTCTTTGCAGTCCGTGGTCTTCTCATTGTGGTGGCTTCTCTTGTTGTGAAGCACGGGCTCTAGGGTGCACGGGCTTCAGTATTTGTGGCACACGGGCTCAGTAGTTGTGGCTCGCGGGCTCTAGAGCGCAGGCTCAGTAGTTGTGGTGCACGGGCCTAGTTGCTCCGTGGCATGTGGGATCTTCCTGGACCAGGGATCGAACCCGTGTCCCCGGCATTGGCAGGCGGATTCTCAACCACTGCGCCACCAGGGAAGCCCTGTGGCTTATATTTAAATCTTGAACTTTTGTGCTGTAAGTTTTGCACCAACCAGTTTCCCGGGATAAAGAAATATCATTTTTCCTATGTGATCATTTTTCCTACGTGATCCATCAGCCAGGGCAAAAGTACCAAGGAGCTGGGCTGAAAAGCAGGACTAAGGGAATCCTCTCAGGAAATGTGTCTCCTCCTCAAATGGTAACTGTGGGGAGGGTGACCTGGGATCCTCCAGGTCCTCCAGGAAGTAAGTCTGCCTAACGGTCGTCCAGCCGGGAGGGGAGGTCTTCTCTGGGTAATTCTGAGGCTGATGCCAGCGGCGATGCATGGCGCGCCCCAAACCTGGAAGGTGAGGTCCCGGGCAGCGCTGTCACAGGTAGGCGTGTTCTTCTGATGGACTCACCACCTGTGACCAAGACGGCTTTCTAGACTCAGCCTGCACACAACACTTCCATTTGGTTACTTTTGTCCCTGATTCTAAGCCATACTTGTGGTTAAACTACTTCCCAAGGTTCCCAGTTTACATGAATAAATACAGCATCTAGAAAATCAATATTCGCTGAGACAGGGCATCAACTGTTCTATGGCCCTTACACTTCACAAAGGGCTTTTTCTACAAATCATCAAATGTTAATCTTCTCTCAATCCTGCGAAGACTTCATATTGTGCCCATTTTAGAGATGAGAGGAGTGAGTCTCAAAGAAGTTTCTTGAGTTGGTCAAGATCATGCAGCAGTAAGTAAAGCAGTGAAACAAAAAGTTCATTAGCTGGATAAACAGCAAGGTCCTACTGTATAGCACAGAGAACTGTATTCAGTATCCTATGATAAACCACAATGGAAAAGAATACTAAAAAAAAAGAATGTATATAGATGTATAACTGAATCACTTTGCTGTACAGCAGAAATTAACACAACACTGTAAATCAACTATACTTCAATAAAAAACAAATAAAAATTAACATTTAAAAAGCTCATTAGCAGCAAATGACACACAAAGTAACAAAACAAAAGATGTAATCAGAGTGATGACTTGTCAAGGAGTTCCACTCAACACGGGAGACAGTGAGCCTCTGAGCCCCCAGCTGCCCCCTCTGCTCCATCTTTACTACTCATGTTGGAACCCACTCCAGCGTAGGCCTCCTGGGGAGAGTCCCGACATCTCCAGGACAAGAGCCCTTTAAACCCTCTCCTTCCTTCAGCCGTCAAACGTTCACTTGACCTCACCCCATTCTGGGTTCTCTTTGGAGTTAAAAAGTTGATGTTTGCCTGTGATAGGACGTTGATCCCAGGTCTTTGTGAAAACTTTCCCAGGATGTTGCATAAGTCTTGGCTGCTTCCAAGGATCTGTCTCCCAGCTGAGCACAGAAGGCCTGGAATGCTCTCCCTGTGCGGACGTGCTCTTCAAGCACAGCTATGGGATGAATACTTGGGTTCTTGTTGCAGGGACGGCGAGAAGCTGACAGCCCGTCGGGGGGCCCTTCAGTGGTTATAATGGGGGGTGCGAGCTGAAGGTCTGATCTCAACCCTTCATTGTGTCATTAGAGAAACAGGGACTCAGGGAGGCTGAATGACTGTCCAGGGTCCACAGTGAGTTGGGGCAGAGCCAGAGGCAGAGCTCAGGAGACCGTGCTGACCACTCAGGGCTCACACTTCCATGACTTGATCTGCTGAGCTTGCCTTTTGTTTCTGTTCTGATCAAGATACGTTCGCTGTCACAATTTGTTAGATTAGCACCTCTTATGGTTACTGGTGGCATATTTTTAACCTTTCCTCTCTGCCTGATCACTCCTGCCATCCTGTAAGCATCTTGTCATTTCTCCCAACTGAGAAACCCCTGTCCTAGCCCATCTTCCCCTCCAGCTGTTACCTGATTTCCTTGGTTTCCTCATTTCCTCCTCTCATTTTCTCCTGAGCAAGCTCAAAGCAGGAATGTGAGTCAGGCTCAGACAAGCCTGCCACTCAATCGTTTGGTACCTCTAGACTCTAAGCACCGTTAGGTACCAGAAACAACGCAGCATCTATGTCTCTGAATCCTGGCCAGGGCCATCCTCCCCTCCTGACCCATCAGCGTCCCCTGGTGCGGTTGGTCATACGACGCCTTAAACATTCCCCACACTTGGGCGCTGGCCTCTGGGTTCCCCTTCTCAGTTTGGTTTGCTGGTTTTCCCTTTTCTGTCTAGAACCAGCTCCTCTTTGCTCACCACGCTCACTTTCCAAGTGATCTCATCCAGCCTCGTGACTTTGGAAACTACCTGCCCCTTAGCAACGCCCTCGGTTACGATTCCAGCCTGCGTGTCTCCCTTGAGCTCCAGACTCGCGTGTCTAACGAACTATCCAGTTGCCACAGTTGGATATTACTGGGCATCTGAACCTAACTTCTCCAAAACGGAACTGCTTGCCTCCCCGCCCCCTCTACCTTCTCTTCCTTTGTGGTCCCCATCTCCTTAGTGCAGTGGCTGACTTTGAAGTCCCAGAGGCATCCTGGACTCTTCTTCTTTCCTCACAACCACAGCCAATCCAGCAGCAAAAGCTGTTGGCTCAGTCTTCAAAATATACCAGAATCAGATCCCAGCATCGACGGGTCGACTGGCCCGGCCCCCATCACATCCTGCCTGGTCCCCCTTCACTGCGCACCTTGTCCATCCTCCACACAGTAGCTAGAGGGACCTCAGAGGGCACCTGTGCTCTGATTCCTCTGAGGCATCTGTCTCACTCAGGACTGATGCCAAAGTGCCGTGAGACCAGGATCCCATCCTTGGAGCTCACCTCCTCCTCCTGTCCTCTGCATCCCAGTCACTGTGCTCCAGGCTCACCAGCCATTCTCCCCTCCAAGGGCCAGCGCACCGCTGCCCCTGGGTCGAGGACACTCTTCCCCTGATGCTGCTGGAGGTCACATCCTGCTCCCTCAGGTCCTGGTGGAAACCTCACCTTCTTAGTGAGGCTTTTCCCAACAGCTTTATTTAAAACAATGGCTTCCACCTCCACCCCCATCAGCCCTCCAAATCACTCTGCTTTGCTTAATTTTTCTCCCTGGCACTTGTCCCCAGCTAATCACACTATGTATATTACTTATTAAACAACACATTGGCTGGGCCCCCAACCCCCCAACTGGAACATGAGCTCCACGGAGTCAAATCTTGCATTAGCTCCTGCTATGTTCCCAGCCCCTTGCGGGGTGCCTGCCCCAGGGTGGGTGTGCAGTGAACACGCATTAGAGGATCAGGAAGCATAGAAAAGTGAGAAAGAGGGTGTAAAGGCCACCGTCAGGGCTACTGTCATGAGCTGCTTTTCTTGTTATTCTTATTTCGCTGATTCCCTTTCAGATGGTTTCTCAGCATACTGTAGCTAAAAGTATTGTTATACAATTTTACCATGCTTTAAAGTATAACTTTTTGGGGCTTCCCTGGTGGCACAGTGGTTGAGAGTCCGCCTGCTGATGCAGGAGACACGGGCCCATGCCCGGTCCGGGAAGATCCCACATGCCGCAGAGCGGCTGGGCCCGTGAGCCATGGCCGCTGAGCCTGCGCATCCGGAGCCTGTGCTCCGCAACGGGAGAGGCCACAACAGTGAGAGGTCCATGTACCGCAAAAAATAATAATAATAATACATATATATATAACTTTTTGATAATATATTTGTAACTGCATAATAATTCATCCTATGGATCCACAATGATTGAATTTGATATTTCTTTTGCCATTTTATACATCTTTCTACATAAATCTCCTACACTTTTGTATCTATGTCCTTGGGCGAAGTTCCTAGAAGTAGAATTACTATTACTAGGTCAAAAGTTCTCAACATTTATTTTTTCAGCCAGAGGTAGAGCCCAATCAGTGTTATGTGTTTGGGGGAAGTTTAATTCCAGGACATGTCCTCCAGGCAGTATGGACTCGCTGGACCTACATCACTGTCTACAGCTACATGATACAGCGAGACTCCACATATAATACAACCCTGCATGAATTCAATAAAGTCATTACAGATTCATGTTTCTTCACTGTGGATCAAGGTAAGGAAATGAACTCATCCATTTAGATATAATTCCTACCTCTATGTAAGAACAAATAGAATTTCCTGATATTCCTCAATAAGGAAGCACAAAATCAGAGAGTGGCCCTAGTCCTTCTGGTCCTCGCTTGCTTTGCTATTTATTGGACCTACAGCCATGTGGTCGGGGATGGGTGTGGGGGGGGGGATGGGGGGTGTCACGTGATCCCTCTGTGTCGCAGCTGCCTTTGTCTTAAATGATGAGGTCGGGCTAAATGACCAAGCAATCCCTTTCACCTCTGAGAGGCCATGAGTCTACCAGAAATTTCCATTTTCAAAATCACTCCATTCTGTTTCTCATAAAGTTATTCATGCATCCACCCAGCAATTCCACTGTTAGGCATTTACCCAAGAAAAATGAAAGCATATATCCACGAGAAGTTTTGAACAGGAATGTTAATAGCAGCCTTATTCATAATAGCCCCAAAGTACAAGCCTCTCAAATGTCCATCAGCAGGATGTATGCATGGACTTTTGCAGTGGAAAGAAACAAATTCCTGACACACGCAATGCTCTAGGTTAAAGCATCCTAACACGCGTTGTGTGTTTCCACTTATGCGAAGCTATAGGACCCGCAAAGTTGATCTACTGAAGTCAGACTGTGGGCCTTGGGTTGTGGCAGGGGGTGCTCAACTGGGAAGGAACACAGGCCTCTGTCTGGGCTGTGAGGGTCCTCTACCCTGTACTCAGTCCTGAGCACACACAAGTGTATACGACTGGCAAAACTCATGGAACCAATGAACCAAAGAACCATGTGTCAGTGTATGTCAATGATATCCGCCCCCCCGAAATGTTTTTTTAAATCCTCATCCCATTTCTAAGCAACGAGCCTAAATTCAGGAATGAAGAGTGTGTTGGATATCTGGGGGCAAGCTGCCTTCCCCTGGAAGCACGTATACATGGGGTCGTGGGTGCGCCAGGCATGGGAGCAGAGATGTGCGGCCTTAGAGCCTTGGGCCAGGTTCTGCATCCGGGCCCAGGCCCAGGCCTTCCCGTGTACTTGGGGCAATAAGCCTGCTTTCAGCGACAGAACCGTCTCGGACCACTGTGAATGTGCGGGTGAGAAATAACCCTAAATGCAGGGCTGCAAAACAGACTGGCTGTCTGAGGTGCTTTGGAAACCCAAGGTGAGCGCCGTGAAGCCTTTTCAGAGAAAACACCAAATGCATTTCCAGAATGGATGAAGCTGCTTAGTCGTTCCAAAGCCCAGTCTCAGCTATTGGCTCGCGGAAGTCCCAAAGCTGCCAGTGTGCTTTATCTCAGTTTTACAAGTGCTAAGTACTAGAATTTAAAGCCAAGAACAATCCTTTCCGAGGACGAGAAACACATGTTTCCCAACGTAGGGACCAAAGCTTATGACCTTTGAGGAGAAGTCTGCACAGATGCATGGTTATCTGGGTAATTCACTGCTGGGAAGGAGATGTGGAGACCCAAGGTATAAATCCTAAACAAATAAATACCAATCTGGGTAATTCAAGTAGCACTGAAAAATCCATGGTTTGTCTGAATTCTTCTTCCTGGGAGGGAAGCAGTCTACCTGGAAACAGGCGGCTGTGTTTCTGCTGGCTCTCGGTCAATGAAAATGAGCAGGACACCAGCTCCAGCACCTATAGACAGAGGAGGTCCCCTAATCACTGGGCAACGTATGAAAGCACGGGGGAGGCTTCAGAGCATGAGCTGGCTCTCCCACAGGGGCCATCAGACCACAAGCTGTTTCCAGACTCTTATCAATACATCAGCAGAGGTCATTAGTGTGGAGTTTTGAAACTCACCTCTCCAGCTTTGTTATATGGCTTGTGTTTGTTTTACAATTTTTTTCTAATATTAAGACTGATTCATACTCAGTACATTAATGTTGAAAAACAGAATCGCTCAAATGAAACAGAAAATCCCTCGAAATCTCATCGCTTAGAGATGGCTTGGGTTAACATATCGATGTATGCCTTTGATATGCACGTAAATGTGAAACATTACAAAAGTGTCACCACATTATTCTACTATTTTGTAGCTTACTTTTTCTCGGTAAATATATCATGAGCATTTTCCCATGCCAATAAATGTTCTCCTATAAATAATTTTTCTATTGGTAACACAGTATCCCTTAATAATGAATCACAACTTACCTAATTAATCACCTACTATTAAACCATAGCCTCAGGATGAATTGATACAAAACATGAGATTTGCTATTTTGAAATAAAGAGTTTTTTGTAAAAAAAAATCACTGACTTAAAATCAGATTAAAGTGGTAATTCTAACATTTTACCAATCAAAATCAGGAACCTCTGAGTAAAGATGGAGGTTAAGACCAGATTTCAAAATCTTTCTTTCTCTAAAACATAATGCTACCATCATCATCAAATGGGTGAACACCATCACTGAGCACCCCTCACCCCTTCCACCATGTGAGGACACGGTGAAAAGCTGGTCTTCTCTGAACCAGGAAGCTGGCTCTCACTAGATACCAAATCTACCAGTATCTTGATCTTGGATTTCCCAGCCCCCAGAACTGTGAAGAAGAAATTTCTATCGTTTTTAAGATCCACCCCAGACTATGGTCTTTTTGTTACAACGGCCCAAATGACTGACAACCTGGGAACAGTTAGTGTACAAAGTTAACGCCCCGATTTACAGAAATTGAAAGTACAGGCAATGCCGCCTCCTCTACGATGGACTCTCCAGCCACGCTTGTCCTCAGTAACCATTCCTCATTCTCAACTTGAAGACTTCTGATTTCATCAATTCTGCCTCCAGCAAGTGGCGTAAGTGCTCTGAGCTTCATTGCTTTGTTTCTGAACCTGGAGTGAAATCACAGCTACAGTGAAAAGTCGTGAAAGCACCTGATACATATTGTTATTGTACAATATCATACAATATTGTTATTGTATCATACATATTGTTATTGTACAATACCAACATATTGGTATTGTTTTGGCTCTTGGTACTCATATTGTTGGACTGTATTTTAACTTTCTGTATGTGAATGGCTTGTTTCCCCTGGAGATTGTGAGCTACTTAAAGCCTGGGAAGAGTGTATGATCCTCCTTTGTGTCCTATACAGTGTTTTTGGTAGCTTCTCAATAAACACTTAACTGCAGATTTAATGAACAAGATACTCTGATCGTCCCTGTATTCCCAGGTAGAGAGATTTCCCTACACTACGGGATGACAGCATTCTCTGGTGTCTGGAGGTCTTCATTCATCAAGGGTCTCTCAAGTGACAGGGACACAAATCAAAGACCCCCCAGAGCCATGGACTCTGATGCCACCAGGAGCATCTGGACACTGGCATGGTAGATTGCTCCAGGGAAGGCCCCCATGCAGCACAGCTCCTGCTGTCCACCCCTGCTCTGACTCTGCACTTGGCTGCGTGTCTTGCTTCAGCCAATTGTACATCAGCAAACATGATGCAAGCAGCTCATTAAGCTCTGGGCTTGAGCTCTTGGAAGGCAGCCACCATGAGCTGGTCCCACACAACTCGCAGCTGAATGTAGCATTGTAGGGGAGCCAAAGGAAGACCAGAAGGAGATCACCCAGTCACCAGAGGGCTGAAGAAAAAAGAGGGTGTGGGCGTTTCCAAGCCAGTAAACCCCGGGCTGACCTGTTACACAGCAGATGTAAACTGAGTACCTGGCTTTGTTTCTCACAGCGGGGCTATGAGCCTGGACCCAAGCTGGTTGGCGGGCGGATTGTCATCTTGTGGCTTGTAGAAAAGTCCTGGGGGAGGCCTGGAGTCCCTCCGGCTCAGGCCTCCAGCCCATCGTGGTCTGTTCTCTAGGGGCCAGGGCTACAGGATTCTGTGTTTGACGTTTGAGATACCTGGTAACATTTCTACCCCGTGAGGTCAGACGGTGAAGCATTTCAGAGAAGGATGAAAAGGTGGGTTGAGAGGCACTTGACAGAAAAAGCAAACACCCACCCGCAGGGTCCTCGTGCCCCTGACTCACCAGTGAACTGCTTCATTGGAATTCATGAGTTGCCCTTCTGCTGTGCACCAGGATGGTACTGTTTGCACTCTGTCTTATCAGCTACTCGGGAATGAGCCATTCCTCTTGGAAAAGCTCACGGGACTGCTTGCGCTCCGGGACTTCTAACCATTTATCATTTCCTTTTCCTCCCATAGTCTTCATGGCCAGTGTTTCTTGGACATCCACAAGGAAAGCCTCCCTCTGGAATACTGCCTTTCACTTGATCGTGTACACTCACCTGCTGACTCAGACCTGAGGGCACAGAAGGTTAAACACACTCCCTTCCCACCAGAACCTGGGATCATGTCCTCAGCTTTCTTTTTAGAAACTTCCATCCACTCCTTTCTCATTCCCCCATCCTGCTGTGTTGAACTGAACATACACACAGGCAAAAGCACAGGCACACAACCGTGCACACACGTGCACACTCACGGTAACACACACCAGCCCACATGCAGAATGCAAGTGCACTGGGTTTCCCTGGTGGCGCAGTGGTTGAGAGTCTGCCTGCTGATGCAGGGGACAAGGGTTCGTGCCCCGGTCCGGGAAGATCCCACATGCCGTGGAGCGGCTGGGCCCGTGAGCCACGGTCGCTGAGCCTGCGTGTCCGGAGCCTGTGCTCCGCAACAGGAGAGGCCACAGCAGTGAGAGGCCCGCGTACCGCTAAAAAAAAAAAAAAAAAAGGATGTGAGTCTCTGTGGATTTGGGGGCCCAGGGTTTCTTGGAACCAATATCCCAGATATACCAAGGACCAACGGTACTTCCATTTATGTGTGAAGAATACCAGTTTCAGGACAGCAAAGTCAAGCATCAGAAGGTGGCCAACTGCCCTGCTTGTCTTCTGGGCTCTTCCAAGTCAACATGGCAACCCCCAGGGACCCACCTTCAGCACAGACCCCACACTCTTCTTCATCCTGTCCCTCCACCCCGGGGCAGCCCAAGGTCACTCTTGCTGCTGAAGCAGCTTCTTAAATGGCCTCCCCACGAGCTCGCCCTCTGCCATCGTTCTACACACAGCGACCAAAATCATCTCTCAGATGAAGCAGAGATGATCTACCTTCTGAGATGCCGCCTACAGGACAATAGCACAGTGTTTCCCCCCTCCCGAGAGGGTTCAAGTTTCCTTACTTCCTCCAAGAGCTTTGGCTGCAGCTGCGGGAGCATCCTATATTATATCATTTTCCCCCTTCACTCTTCTCCATCACATTCCTCCTTTTTCAGTACATTACTGGAACAGTTGCCAGGCAATCCTGCTTTGAGTGTGGCAGCCTCCTGGCCTCAGAGAAATGGGGTCAAGTTCATTCTTCACCTTCCCAAGTCTTCCTGCAACCTCCCTTTGGGAAAGGGGATCAAACCGCTTCCTCTGCACCGGCCTTGGCTCGTTCCAGTCCTCATAAGAAAACGGAGGTTGGAACAATTCTGCAAATATTTATCAAACGCTGACTTTGTCTCCTCTTGGAGAAGAGATCCCACCTTTCTCACGGCACACACTTACACCTCTCTCTGAGGAAGATTCTAGCCTCAAGAGGGGTTATAAGGAAAGGAAACCCTCCCCCATGTTAACTGTGTAAGCTTATCTCAAGTTGAATACTATTAAAGCGGAATTTAATTTTTATGATAGAAAATCTAAAGTAATCGTGATAACTTGCAGCTTTCCTTCGGGTCTGCCATCGGACACGGAAGTTTCTGGAAGGATGCATGGAATGACCATGAAAGAAAGAGACTGGGAATCACAAGCGTGAGCCTTATTTGAGCTTGTGACCTAGTAATTCTGTGACCTTAAGCATAATACTGTCAAAGTGGTTAAACAAGGAGGCCATTGGATATGGCCGGCTGCGATGCCTTGACAGCTCACATCATCAACCGAAATCTAAGCCAGAGACAAGGCACGTGAATGTGAAAAGTGAAAATCAAGAACGACCAATTGCAAACAGCCACTAGGCTTTCCCTAATAAGCAACTGCTTAAGCCAGAGAGTCGAATAACTTCCTTGCTTGGCTCCCGCATCTTCTCCCTGAAAATCTCTCCCCTGGCTCCTGTTGGAGGAGCACTCCTGATCACTTCTGGTTTGATTCAAATTGACATTTGCTCAAATAAACTCTTAAAAATGTGTATGTGTCTCCGTGTATCTTTTAACAATTCATAACCAACAAGGACCTACTGTAGAGAACAGGGACCTCTGCTCAATATTATGTAACGACCTAAATGGGAAAAGAATTTGAAGAAGAATAGATACATGTATATGTATAACTGAATCACTTTGCTGTACACCTGAAACTAACACAGCACTGGTAATCAACTCTATGCCAATATAATGGCTTGGCCCAAAAGTTCATTCGGGTTCTCCTTAAGCTGTTAAAGAAAACCCAAACAAACTTTTTGGCCAAGCCCTAAACTAAAAAGTTAAAAAAAAAATTCATATGCTCTCTAAGCCTGTTTTCTGATCAGTAAAATGTAGCCTAATCACCCTATGATAAGGGTTTATGAGCAGATCCAACAGTACATGGGAAAGCACAGCACAGGATGGACAACCAGTCATGTGCGTAGTTACCGAACTACCCAGGTAAGTCCCTTCTGCCAATGAAGAAACGGTTTCTGTACTGTTCATGTACGTGTTTAGTAAATATCAGTGAATTGTACATTTTTTATGATAATGGCAAAAATATATATTCTTTGTCTCCATTGATGGTCTGAAAGGAGTAGCATTCTGGAACTCTCTAGGGGCAATTCCAACAACAAAAAAAGGAGACTTCTCAGGGCTGTCAGCTCTTTTCAGCTTCCCTTTGTTGCTGGGTGTTCCACTAACTCTTGTTGAATGTAATCTTCTTACTCCCTGGCATCCCCAAGACAGTGGCTATGGAAGATGTAAGTACTTTTTCAAAAACCTTCCATTTCCCCATCCTTAAGACATTCCTTTGGAATGATCAGGAGTCATTTGCTCTTCCCAGGTGTTTTTTCATTTGATTTTGCTTGATTTCTCTCACCTCCAATTTGGTGTTTGTTGTTTTTCTTGCTCTTTCCTCAGATTCAAGATGGGGATCTCCTAATATCTGCTGAGAGGGAAGGCTTCTCATCCCCCCAGGCTATAGTCTGAAGACTTCTCTTCCTTTTAGGGATGGAGGAAGTGGGGCATTGGATCAAACTACATGCATTCAGGTTTTCTCCTTGGACTTGTTTCCTGAGAGGAAATGTCAACGTTTGAAATCCTTTTCTTTGGTCACTGTTCATCTTGTCCTTCTCTACTCCAGCCACACCAAATCACACCTGCCCTCACAGTCACAGCCTGCAAGGTGCTAACTTATTGTAGAGTAGATAGAGTCTGGACACCTGAGAGTGGACTGGCCAGATGTCCACATGGATAACCAGCATGGTGGCGTCTTCTAACCGCAACCTCGAGGTGGAGCGTGACACCATGATTGTTTGCTCTGCTGGGGCCAGCTGCTTCCTCTCCAATCTTCCCAAATCCCTGGCTCCCAAGCGGAGACTGTGCCTCACCACTCCCACTCCAAACCCCAGTTGGCTACTAAGGGTTCTGGTCCTATAATTAGTCCCTGCAGGCTTCTACTCGCAGGGTGGTCCTTTTGTGGGATTTATGTTAGACCACTTTAGATGGTCCTTCTTGGTTTATGAACAAGACACCTACTAGGACTGGGATGTCTGTTTCTGAATCTACCCTTTTCAGTCCACACACCCCTAGAGCAGTCAAATCCATAGGGACAGAAAGCAGAAGGATGGTTACCAGAGGCTGGGGTGGGGATGGAGAGTTGCTGTTTCATGGGTATAAGTTTCAGTTTCTCAAGATGAAAATTGTCCTGGAGCTTGGTTGCACAACAATGTGAATGTACTTAACACAGAGGGAGACTGAGGCGCCTGGGTGTTACTGCTCCAAACCCATCACTCAGCCAACAGTGGGTGGGTGTTGTGGGAAACTCCTCAGGTTCCGACCCCTCAGGGAGGGACATTCTCCACCATCTCCCAGAATTCCCCAGCAGGAATGAGCCCCAGCTGCCCAGAACAGTAATCAACTCAATGATACTCCCTTTACTGGTTTGTTTCCCTTTCCCAACCGATTTCCTCCCTCCTCTCCTGGTGCTCCCTGGGACCCCCTCCCAAAAAGGAGGATAAAGACCCCACTCAGGTCTTTATCATCTCAGCATCTGCTTCCAAGGGAACCCAACCAAATGACTCCTATGGAGCACTCGTCTCCAGCATAGGGTGTGGGATGATACCCAGGCTGGCATCTTGGGAACCACTGGTGCGGTGGGTGGAACCTGGTGCAGGATCTGGATGTATCAAGGTTCAAACTCCCATGGTGGCCTGTGCTCATGGCTTGGTCTTAAGGAAATTGCATAATTTCTTAGAGGCACAGTAAAATGGGGACAACGGACCACTCTCAAAGGTTGTAGCGTGCACTTGAGAAGACATGCAGAGGGTCCTGGTGCAGAGCACGCATTCCACAAATGCCAGTCATGGTTTCCAAGAGCCCCCGCCACAATATACACTACTCTTCAGTGAAGTGTGAGACTTACAGGTGACCTTGGAGCTTGCCAGCCGTTCTAAGACTACAACAAGGAGGGGATAGCCGGCTTTGCACATTAGACTCAATTGTCTATAAAAATGAATCTTATTACAAATATGCAAGTTGGCATATTAAGCCAGATAAGCTGTCCATTCAAGCCAGTGCTCTATCCCCAGAAGGGAGTTGGGAAATGACCACGAAAGAAGCTGCTTACCAGCTCTTAGAGACACCTTCCTTTCTGCCACACACCACCATCCTTCCTCTTGTGGGACAATACTGCCCCCATCTCATGGAGGAGGGAGGCAACTCAGTTCTTTAATTCTTCCCCTCCTCTATCCAGAACAGCTGCTTCCCCGGGAGCAGTGCCCAAGCCCTTCTCTTCTGAAGGTTGCTCTCACTTTTATTCACCCAGCTCCCCTTTCTTCTTGGTAGCCTGGGGTCCGTGAGGAAATGACTGTTTATCAGTGTCTGCAATGACCTCCTCCCTCCGAGCCTCTCACGTACCCTCTTAGTCTCCTAGACAATGCGTTTCCATGCTCTGTGTCCAGATCTGGGCACACCCCTTCAAAACAAAACCAAACCAAACAAAGGATGCTTGTAAAAGCACCTGTAATTTTTGCAACTGGTAGAACAAGCAACCGCCCAGCTGTAGGATATTCACCAGTGACTCCCGGTTGAAAAAACACAAACACAGAGGCTCCTTATCTTCCTTTGCTTGGCTGTATAAACAGCCTCTGGTACCCAGAGAACACTTACCTTGACGTAAAACTTGCCTGTATAGCAGAGCTTAACCTCTGTCCGCCTTCTTGTTTGTTTGCTTTTGGCGTGTATTCCTTGGTTTTTGATAACAAGTAAGCAAATAAGATATGATCATCAACTCTTTATTAAATTGGTCTTGTTATCAACCTTATATTTAAAAATACAGGATCAAGCAGAGGAAAAGAGGGAGCAAAGGATCTTAGTGTTGTGGACAGCGAAGTGTTGTGGACAGCAAAGTGTGCCAGGACTGTCCTGTGTAGGGTCCCCCAGAAGCAGACCCCGAGACAAGGATGCAGTGAGGGCAGCTTAGTTGGAGGTGGTCCCAGGGAGCGCTGGTGGGGAAGCAAGACGGGGAAGGGAAGACAGGCAATAAACAGCTCATTAATGGACAGGTTACAACCGTGGGCAACAGTACCCCTCGCTCTGGGGACTTCTGGGTGACAGGGCAGTACCCATACAACCTCAGAGTCATGCCACGCGTGGGACAAGGAAGCTGGGCTATGGACCCACTAAATCCCATTTGTCCTAGATTCAGGGCAGATTGTGGGGTGTCTTTAATGGCCCTGCACAAGGACCAAGCACGCTCCTGTATCCAGAGGAAACCTTCAAGCAGGGCGTTTCACTTATGTGCAGTAGAGACGCCTGCAGTGTGTGCAGGGTCAGTAAGCGCCGGAGCGCCGTGGAAGGGAGAATGCTGACAGCCCGGGTTATACCCTGACCCACTCCGACTCTCTGTATTGCCAGGATATGGTCTTTCTCTTTCCTTTCCTTTTTCTTTACCTCATTTGCTCTGTGAATGTATGTTTGCATGAAGGCATGTATGTGTGCATGCATGTGTGTCTATATGTAGGTAGTGTGTGTCTATACATATGTATATATGTATTCACATTTTCCACCATACGAGCAACCATGCAGAACCCAACCTAACACAATTTTTGGACGATGCCAGGGTAAGTGGTACTTAGCTGAGTGTCTGTGACCATTTACACCAAGGGTTGACAAACGTTTTCTGTAAGAGGCCAGAGAGTACTTTTAGGTTTCACGGGCTTTAGGGTCCCTGTTGTAACCTCTTGCCTCTGCCTGTGTAACAGGAAAGCAGCCACCTTCGTACACCCGTGGGGCGTGGCCTTATTTGGATTTGCTCACCTCGGTCTAGATCGTAAGGCGCACATTCAGTCTGCTCTTAATTCTCAGCAGCGCCCCCCAACACAGCCCCTCTCCACCAGAGTTTTCCCCTGAATGAAACTGTCTTTGGGATTTGAACACCCAACTTCCAGTTTCTGAAATGGAATCTGCACCCGGGTCCCAGCTGCCTCCTAAGATGGTCAAAGTTCCGGCCAAACACAAGCTCATGCTTATATTTTTGTGTGTGCTCCTTCATATACAGAAGGATTTTATAACCTTAATATTATTTCAGATGTAGTCAATTTCTGGCTTTCCCTCAACATACAGAACCATCATTTTTCTCCTTTCCTTTATTTGGTTGTTTCTCTTCAAAGGTCACAATTCTTTATCTTTGATCTTTGTCAAGCCGTCGTCTTTTCTAGACAAACCAAACCAAACAAATGCATATTCAACTGGCTAAAAAGGCAGGGACCAAGTCCAGCTGTTGACCCAGCGCTGAGCTCAGCCCCAAGCTGGGGAGCTGGGCTGGTGGAATCTAGGAGCCTAAACGCAGAAGCCCACCTCTCCAATTCCTTCCTCCTCTGCCTTCCCGGTGCTTCCTGTAGGACAAGGGAAGGTGCTCCTGGCTGCCTGCGAGGGGGCGTCCCATGCACACATGTACCGGCCAGGCTTTCTTTCTCCCCTGGCCAAGTCCTGCTGGCCTGACTTGATTTTCAAAATTTGGATTCTTACAAAGCTTGGAGCCAAAGGACAAAATTCTACCAAGGTTGCACCTGCCCAGGAGCCCACCACCAAGTGTCTTAGCAGCTGGAGGACAGGCAAGTTGTATTTCAAGACATTGAGATGAAGTTTGTGGAATTCGAGGTTTGTGGAATTCACGTGTGATTTTCAGAACACAAGCTGTGCTGAACTTTCAATCAGATTGATGCTAAACCGTGCCTGGGGACCAGCCATGGCACATTGGAACGCGATCCCCTGATCTACGGACGTGCGCGGTGGCTGAACGGAAACTCCAGCTTCCCAGAAGCTCAGTAATTTGTGAGATTATTTTCAGAAGAAAGAGACCCCTTTCTTCACCTCCGTGACAATGAGTAACACGAATGCTGTCCCCCCCAGGGAGCTCCAATCCTGGAACAAGCCAGCAGCCAAATGAGAAACAGCACCGACAATAACAGCGAAATGTCACCCTGCCATTCACGCGGGGATGCACACTATTTGCTTTTCTGCCCTCTATTTTCTCCTCCTGCATCCTCGGGGCTTTGTCTGTTTCCGAAATCTGTCTGGACAGCTTCTGAACTCATCTCTGCTCCCGGATCCTGCCAGCCTTCTTTGTTCTCACCGAGATAAGCTTCCACTCACCAATTATAAGGTTGCTTCCGACTCTCCCCTTGGAAGTTTACTGGTATGAGGGTGAGTTTGCAAGTGGGGCTACGTTGCCAGGAGATATCCTTGGTCTTTCTGAGCAGAGCAGGCACATCTGGCCCCCTCTGCTTCTCCCTCACCACGTGACACCCACACACCAGCACGCGGCTTACCTGGACACAGGTGTTCACGCAGGCACCCTTGTGGTTGTTTCTACGACTACACAATCAATTACCCTCAAACTCAGCCACGTGCTCACAGTCTGCAGGCCAGGGGTTCAGGACGGGCTCAGGTGGGAAGTCCCCACTTGGAATCCCTCAAGTGGTTTCTATCAGACACCTGCCAGAGCTCCTGTCTTCACCCAGACTCCATGTTCCAAGGTGACTGGCTTGGCAGGCAGGCAATGCTCACTGTTGGCCAGGAGCTCAGCTGAGGCTGCCTGCCAGAGCCCACGCGTGCCTGTCCACGCGGCCAGCTTGTTACGTGGCGACATCCCCAGAGGAATGTCCAGACAGCAAGTGTTCCATGAGACCAAAGCCAAGCTGCAAGATGTCTTCTTGTCTGTCCTTGGAGGCCACACAGCATCATCTACTGCACAAGTGAGTCGCTAAGCGGAGGGGACCCGGACCCACCTCTCATTGGAGGTGCGTCTAAGAATTTGCACCATCGTCAACCCACCACAGGGCCTGAGCCTTACTCCAACCTGCTAGGACAGCAAAAGCCAATCCAGGTTGACCGGGAGGGGTCCCTGTCATCAGGGGAGGAAGTGACTTGAGACCTAGTCTTCCACTAACAGGCTGTGTGACCCAGAGCAGTGATTTAACCTCTCTGACCCCCAGTTTCCTCACCTGTAAAAATGGGAATAATGCCCTTCCTGTAGCCTGTTTTTGGGACTGACTGGGATTAGGTGAGGAAATGTCTGCAAAAGAGATTCCTGCACCCCGGGCCCTACATCCACAAATGTACTCACACGTCGGGGAGCTGCCACAGAGCAAGGCCATGGGGACGACCACAGCCCTGCCGCATCTGATCTCCTCTCCTTACGGGCTCTGGAGCTGGGGGCTCGTGACAAGGGCGTTAGAAGGAGAACATCCCTCTTCTGCTCTCCCCGCTCATGACTTTCTCTCTCTCCCCATTCTCTTGTAGTCTTCCTTCTCTTGATTGTGCCCATTCCTCCAATTTTAGGATGGCAGCTCAGAAATCCATCAATCAACCTGGGGTGCTCCAAGTCACCCTTCCCTTGGGCTTTTCTTGTGGCTTCCAAACCAGGTCCCCACTTCAGCTGGTCCAAAGGGAAATAAGCCCTGACCAGGCACTCCCTGGCTTCCTCCCCCTCCTGCTGCGGCCTGTCCCTGGCACACGGGCAACGTGGGGCTGTGGAGGGAGGTGTGAGCACTGGATCCCAGTCACGGCACTTGGTGGGAGGGTGATAGCACACTGGCCACCTGACCTCATCTTGCAGTGGGGAAAAGAGTCGTCAGGAACGATGAGTGACAGCAGAGGAGGGCCCAGGCTCGCACCATCCAGGTCCGCAAACAGGTAGGGTGACCGTGACCCTGAGACTATGGCAGTCACCCTGGACGTGGCAGGAAGGCGAGCCCTCATTTGGGAACTTCTGCTCTACGGAGCCCAGGCATAGAGGTGAGAGACGGGCCACCACCAACCAGCTAGCGGGGACCGGGGTCTTCAACCACCCCGAGGAGATAGACCCTTCTCTTTGTTGAGTTTTTACTCAGGGAACCGAAGCCTCAGCTCACGCTCTGGGGGACCGTGAGCCCTTGGACAGTTGTCAAGAAGGCATCATGGTCACAGCCCCGCCCTGCACTCTGGCCACATCCCAGAGGGCGCAGAGGGGCTGCCCCAGCTACTCCAACCTCCCACCTCTGAACAATTGTCTTGCTTTTATTGAGCTGTTTCCCCTCAACACAGCCCTTAAAATAGCATGGCTGCTCTGAAAGGCACTTTGGTTGGCCGGCCTGGAATTTCCTGGAGCCGCCCAGCGTGGGCACTCAGCCCGCAGCCCCCTCCGGCCACCCAGCCGAGCGAGCACTGCCCGGCCCTGGCCCTTCCTGCTTCCCGCCAACCCCACCCTCTGCACCGGGCAGAGGATTTGGTGCTGAGTATACCCAGGAGTGTCAGCACACTCCCTGCCCTGACCCCGGGGTGGGACAGAATGGGAAGGTCCTTTGGGTGTCCCCTCGCAGACTGGCGGGAGCACATAGGCGGGGGCCACAGCTGAGCCTGGGCATCTGAGGTCACAGGGTCAGCAACACTCTCTCCATTTGTGGAATTTCTTTTTCTTACATTGCACTTTCTTACTTGTAGGATACGATTCAGAAATTGCCTCAAAGTACTTCTTTTCCAGGGGAATCGCCGGCATTGGACTAAAAGCATGGCGAATGCTCCAGGCGTTTCCGGTGCCCCACCTGGTCAGGCCAGGAAGCTCATCCTTTCAAGGCTTCCTCTTGTCCACGCCTGGGGAAACCATCTCAGCTGAAGCAAAACAACCAGCCCAAGAGAAATCAGAGGGACAGACAGGCAGATGCAGAGTAGACAGAGGGACCAGACTGTGTGCCAAGGAGTCCTTAACCTACGATAAGAAACGTGGTACTCAAAGGGCCTGGCAGAAGCATCTGTCCATTTCCTGCCTTGAGCGAGTGCAGAGAAGGTCCAGGAATGACCAGAGGTCCCGTGGGCCTAACGTGCGTTGACATTAGACTCCGGTTAGGTTAGTCCGGGCCAACTTAGAGACATTCCTGCTCCCTGCCCCAAGGGGGTAGAAACATTGCCCCACAGTCCTCTCTGCTCAAGGGCATGTCTCACAGCACATCTGACCTCAGCCTTCTGGAAAGTTCTTGAGCTCCCTTCTTTTTCTTCCTCTCCTGTGAAGCTGTGAAACAGCAAAGGGGCCCAGGCTGACCTCCATCAGGGGGTTGTCACAGTGGTCATTGCCAATGGCTCCGGCCTGCACCAGACTCCCCCCCAGCTGGCTGGTCCCCAACAGGCCTAGGAGCTCAGCACGGCCCGTTTAGACCGTGGGGCGGTTATCATCTCGGGTGTCTTGACGCTCCCTCTTCCCAGGTGGGAAAAGACACCTTGATGCGGGGAAGGGCAGTGTGGCTGGCAAGGCCTGAAGGGCGAGATCTCCCACGCACACGGCTCCTCTTCCAACACGCCTTTCCCTCTAGGGTCCCGTTCCCATGACAAAGGGCCACAGACAAGACTCTGGGCCCTGAGGAAGGGGCTGCCCAAGAGAGGAACCCATTGGGGACCTCATTCTGGCAGCAGGAGGTGGCTGCAGGGTGAGCAGGCCCTGGGGTACATGGTGAGCAGGGCCTGGGATACAGGGTGAGCAGGGCCTGGGGTACAGGGTGAGCAGGGCCCGGGGTACAGGGTGAGCAGGGCCTGGCGTACATGGTGAGCAGGGCCCGGGGTACAGGGCGAGCAGGGCCTGGGGTACACGGAGTCATGGGTAGGAAACTGAGTGGGGTGGTGAAGGCAGAAGCCATCCTGTGAACGAAGCCACTGGTCCTGATGGTTGCCTGGTGTCCATGCCCCAGCCTTGACCCCAGGAGATATGTGGAGGAACCAATAGCATTGGGTTTTACAAATTACCATCCCCTGTCGCCCTTACATCAGAACTCTGTGGTGTAGCTGAATTGTGAGGGCTGCATCCTCTTATCCCATCCCCCATTTTTTTCATACACATCCCATGAAGGTGGCTTTCATTGCAGAAACAGTTTGGGGTCCCTGTAACTAGTCCTGCATGGATGGTTGACCCCCCACCTCCTCACAGCGGGGGGGATGCTGGTCAGCTGTTCCCACCTTTGGGCTCTCATGAGTGTTCCTCAGGGCCCTGCCTCTGGAGGAAAGGACGTGTGGGGAGCCAGATCCTTAACAGGATGAGGGGATGCTCAGGGCTCCGGACCCCAGCCTGCAGATTGGTCCTTATAGCTGTGTGACCTTGGGAAAGTCACTTACCCTCGATAAACATGACTTGCCTCACATGCAGAACAGTCGTTAGGAACCACAAACCTACAGCCCTTTGGAAACTCAAGCACGCTAGGGAAGTGTCAGCCGTCGTTCTGCCTGGTCAAGTTTTTATGAGCTGCTAAAGGGAGCTTTGGCTGAAACCCCACTCCTCCTCAGCCAGCTCAAGGAGCCAGCTCAAGTCTCTGCTCTAGAAGGAACCACCCTCGTCTGTCAACTGGGCTTGAAGTTTTCAGACACTTCGGGCTCGTTTAGTTGAGTGCTTAACTCAGCGGGTCAAATTGAGCCTGGAAAATGAGACATTCCTGCCCACCCTCTGACGTCACGTGTGGCAGCCACAGTGGGAGCAGGGGTGATTTCCAAGATTGTCCACAGCAACGCTTCTGTCCACATTCACGGGATCAGAGGATGTTAACGGAATCTTTGTTTCTCCCCCGTGGATCATAGCCCAGTCTCGTGGGCCCATCCAAACCCTGAACCTGGTTATGTCAGTCAAAGCTGCCAGCAGCACAGACCCAACCCCGAGACCGTTCCACTTGGGGGGCTTTGGAGGAGCAGGGTGGTGGGGTCCTTCAGCAGAGTCGAGGAGAGAAGGTTGGAAAGCAACCTCAGAATGTCAGAGGTGTTCGCTGGAGGTGGGCGCAGGTTGATGTGTGCGCCGTGAGCCAGCTCCATGGGGCCACGAGGGGTACAGCATGGCCACCTCTGTCCATCCTGACCCAGGAGCAGAGGGGTGGGGACGAAGGACGCAGGGGCCGCCAGCCTCTGCCGCTTGAGCTCAGCTCACGGCCTGCACCCTCTGGCTCTGGTGCCTGGGCTGGTCCAGCTCCCAGGCTCAGCCACCGAGAGTTTCTCCTGAGATTTACGGGAGGCTGGGGTGTCTCTCTCCCAGGGCATCCTGTCTCCCTGTGCAGCTAGGACTGAGGCAGGTTTTGTCTTATGTTGTTTTGTTTTTCATGGCTTTAAGAAGACTTGGAAACTTTCTCTGCAGAATTTTTCAAACTGGGAATAGGAATGCGATTTCTATTTTTTCTAAAAAAATTTATTTATTTATTCATTTATTTAATTTTTGGCTGCATTGGGTCTTTGCTTGCACGCAGATTTTCTCTAGTTGCTGAGAGCAGGGGCTACTCTTCGTTGTGGTGTGCGGGCTTCTCATTGCGGTGGACTCTCTTGTTGCAGAGCGCAGGCTCTAGGCGTGCGGGCTTCAGTAGTTGTGGCGCACAGGCTTCAGTAGTTGTGGCTCATGGGCTCTAGAGCGCAGGCTCAGTAGTTGCGGTGCATGGGCTTAGCTGCTCCGCGGCATGTGGGATCTTCCTGGACCAGGACTCGAGCCCGTGTCCCCTGCACTGATAGGCAGATTCTTAACCACTGAGCCACCAGGAAAGCCCGATTTCTATTGTTTCTTAGAGAACTTTCTGGAGCCCGAGGCCTATGCTGAGGGCTGCATCCCAAGTGAGTGAGTTGTCGTAGCTGCAGCCCCTGGGTCCTCCTCCTCTTGAGAACCAGGCTTATCCCCAGGTGCCACATCAAGGTCAAAACCAGGGCACAGAGCAGACCTCAGGGCATTGCTCCCCTCTGCAACCCCCAGTTGATCAGTGCCAGCTTCATTATATCTGTGGAATTTCTAAGTTGTTCTTTTCTCTCTGTGTTGGGAGAAAAATGTAGGAAGAAAGGAGGATTAGCTATTCAGTGGCTGGAGAGTAGATTTGAATAGTCACTGGTGCTAGTCACAGATATTCTTGACTTTTTTCTGGGCACATATTGGGGTAGAACTGAGTGTCCTCTTTGACATCAGACAAGGCCACGAGACTTGCTTTGGCCAATGAAATGCGAGCAGAACATCACAGGTCACTTCCGGTTGGTTAACAGCTTTATGGGCGGCTCCCAAACTCACTGTGCCCCTTCCCTGCCCCTGAGGTTTGGAAGCGTCTGTTGGGATGCAGCCTCTGCCGTCCTGGGAGATGAAACCTTTATCGTCCCAGGTCCCCCAGTGATTATTACGAGCAGAAACCCCGCCACAGGCCAGTCCATGGCAGACACACAATGTGAGCAAGAGATAAGTCTTTGTTATTTGAATCCCTTAGATTTTGAGGTTGTAGTAGAGCCTGTCGTGTCCTCACCGACACAAAACAAAATACCAAGTGTGCGTATAGTGGATCCTTCCTGCCGAGTCTGGTCCTCCTGACTGAGGAATGCAGCCTCATCTAGTTCAGCTGTGGGATACCTGCCAATCTCTCTGCTTTGGGGCTGTGCTAGCAGTTTTCTGTGAATTATGTGAACTGACCTCCCCAGTTCTGGGTCTTCTCCGCCCATTATCTGTCCGTTTCCTGTCTCTTCGCTACTCAAATAACAGAGTCCTCAACAGGTGATTTCTAAGGTGGTTTTGCTTTCCTCTTATAGGCTCTGGACCTATTTCTACACCCACTGCCTCCACCTCCTGCGTCTCCTTCCGTTTCCGGGCACTTGGTGTACATCACCTAGCCTTATCTTTCCTGAAGGCTTTGCTCTCTGTGGCCGGCAGCCTCTGGGTTAGGCTTTCTAATGTCTACATGACTTGTGGAGTGTAGATGCTGATTGCCTTTCAATGAGAAAAGAAACTTCTGATTTGATATCTAGCAGGGTAGGTGCTCTCTTATGGATTTGGGGCAATGTTTTAAGCAGCTCCTCCCGCTGCTCAGTACCTTCCACACCTTTTCTCTTACATCTTTCGATGTGGCACAGAGTGGAGAGATCCAAAATACCTGAATGGTACAGATGAACCGGGTTACAAGGCAGAAAAGAGACACAGATGTAGAGAACAAACGTATGGACACCAAGGCGGGAAAGTGGAGGCGGGGCGTGGTGGTGGTGGGATGAATTGGGAGATTGGGATTGACATATATACGCTAATATGTATAAAATAGATAACTAATAAGAACCTGCTGTATAGAAATAAATAAATAAAATTTAAAAAAGAAAAGAATTCCACTTACACTAGCATCAAACAGAATAACATATTTAAGAACAAATTTCACAAAAGATTTGCAAAACTTACACTCTGAAAACTACAAACCATAGTTAGAAGAAATGAAAGAAGACCTAAGTAAATGGAAAATCATCCTGTGCTCCTAGATTCAAAGACTTAATGTTGTTCAGATTGCCAAACTCTCCAAGTTGATCTATAGAATCAATCTCAGTTGGTTTCTTTTCAGAATTTGACAAGCTGATCCTAAAACTCATACGGAAATGTCAGGGACCCAAAACTTGAAATAATTATCATCATTTAAAAAACTAGTAAAAAAAAAACCCAAAATACTAGTAAAGATTCATTTGTAGGCAATTCTGAAGAAGCGTTTGAAGCCTAGATGTCTCCCTTTCCCCAGAATTCGCTAGGGGGAGAAGCAGAGGCCTCCCATTCTAGCTCACCTTCCAGTGCTGTCTGGGCTGCATTTCCATGTAGCTAAGGCTCCCCGTGTGACCCGCCATGACACAGCAGTGTGAGGTGAGGTGCGGACCCCGTGCACAGCCTTGTCTCAGGCATCATGTCAGAAACCCACGTATGCAGCATCAAACGTGAAACAGTGATGCAAAGAGACCACTACTTCATTTCAGAGTTGTGACAATGAGCCTTGGAAAGGCTAGTGACTTGTCAAAGGGCTAAATAAATTTCTGAGGCCTAAGCAGCGAGTCAGACCTCAAAGCCATGTCTTCTGACTCTAGTTTCAGGTTGGTTTCTATACCACGCTGCCCGGCCAGCTTGCAAAGCAGGGAGCCGATGTGGGCTTACAGGATTTAAGACGGGACCCTGAGTAAGAAAATAACCCAAGTCCCTCCTTCCGTGGGTGCATACAGAGGAGGGAAACATACTCAGTTTTCATGAAGAAATAATCATCCTCACGCCTGTTCCCTTCGAGATACTTCTTGAGTGTGTACATTTTTCTCAGCACTGGAGACACCTTTTACCATTGACCCGGAGCTAGAGTCTAAACACTTTGAGGTTTAGGATGAGGGTGAGTGCTATGTGGGAATGGTCTAAGAATTCCAGTTTAGGTGATAAGGATTTCCGCCTCCCAGCTGGCCCAGCTCCCACTGCCTTCCAGGTTTCGGCAATATTGCATGCATTTTTTTCATTCCACGTGTCCTTTCCTTTGTTTTAAAATATTTGCCTTGAATGTGTAGCATCCATGCAGCGTGGACATGCAGCCGATCTCATGAGTCAAGGTGTGAGGGAGAAAGTCCCCGTGTTGGAGGCATGTTTCAAGATGCCCAGAAGAGCTTGGAGGGGCACCCCCACGTCTGACTTTCACCTTCAAGTTAAGAGCGGGATCCAGGGCTGGTGGGCTATTCTGTGATAATTCCAGGGGCTATTGCCCATATTAAGAAGGAACTTTTTTTTCTTTTTTTTGGAACTTTTTTTTGAGCCCTATTTGGAATGCTCAGTTTGGAGCTAGTGGTGCTACAGGTCCTAAGACCTGAGCAAAATTGTTTGAGATCCTTAGGCGCAGAGACTTCTCTTTATCTACCCCAGGACTCCTGGGGGGGCCAGGAGGGTCTGGCCTCAGATATGTGTCATGGTTCTCAGAGGGTCCCAGGGACCCGTCTCCTGCTCCCTCCTGGCCCCAGGCAGAGCACGTTGCAATGTCAAGGTTGCGGTGCTTGAATCCCAATGTCAAGGTTGTGGCGCTAAACCCCTTAGGCATCCGCTCTCTCTTGCCTCTGAGCCTTCACACCTGTTCCATCCTCTCCTGGAGCCACCTCTTTTTTTCTAGTCCCCATAGATCGGAGTGAGACGGAATTATGCCTGGGGACTCTGATTCACCCCTTCTGCTTCCCCAGGTACAGCATGAGTGCTTGGTGGCCCACCCATAGCCCATCAGGCCTTCCCAGTACAAGTTACAGTGGCTTAATCGCTCACAGTCTGAAGACTGCCTGGCAGCCAGAGCTGCGCATCTAGACGGAGGTGCTGGAAAATGCCCGGCCCACTCATATAACACACGGCAGCTCTCCACTAGAGGCTGACGGGCCTGGTGGACAAAGACCCCGGCTCCCTTGCCCCTCAGGTGGGATTTCCCTGAAGATATGTGGTCTGCAGGGGGTCCCAGAGTCCCTGGCAGGATGCGCTCTGATAGTCCACAGTGGTAACTTCTCGAAACACACCCTGTGCTGAATGCCTTCCCTTCCCTGTCTCACCCGCTCCTTCACTTACCAGGGTTTCCTGGGATCATCTTCCAAACAAACTGCACCCTGTCTCAGGGTCTGCTTCTGGGGCGACTCAAGCCAAGACACCCTCCTAGTACTTACTGTAGCTGCCTATCTGACTTCAGGGCACCCTCCACCTAACCCTGCGGTCAGGATGGGCTGGAAGGAGTTGCTCTCGTTCCCTGCAGTATCCCAGTGCCTGATGCACTGCCTGGCTCGCGATTAGTGCCAGTAAGTATTTTCTGAATGAAGAAGACACAGTGCAGCCTATGGAAGACCTTAACCATCTGGCAGGGAGACAGACACAAGCAGATAAATGACAACTCAGAGGCATAAGGGGAACCAGTGCAGCATCTGCAAAGGTCACACAGAAAGGGGGGGACCCACTGTGTGTAAGGTGCACACAGAGTCAGAGCAAGTGACCTCAGTGTCTTAAATGACTGAATAAACCAGGTGGGGAAACAGGGAAGACGGTTGAGCAGAAACAAGAGTAAAGGTGAGTGTGGTAGACACAGCAATGGGCTGCCTGATCTCCCTCCAGGGAAGGACTGCTGCCAGGCGGCAGGAAGCGTGGTCAGCAGGCTGCCCGCAGCCATCAGCTCCCGCAAGGGCAGAGAGCCATCTTGCCAAGGTCGAGCCAGCCTGGAATGGTCTGCCTCAGTGACTGGGTAAGACGGGGGTATGAAGGTCGGGCTGGTTTGACCTGATTCTGGACCCTGAGCAGGTCACAGTGACCTCTGTGCTCCCGGGGGGCTGGCCAGGGATCTGCCAGTCCTGCAGCCTCCAAGCTCTTCCTCTGCCTAATCTGGTCAAGAAGCCTCCCGCTTCTTCCCTTCACAGGGACTGATCCCTACTCAGGGTTGCCAGATTAGCGAATAAAAATACAGAGTGCCCAGTTAAATTTAAATTTCAGATAAGCAATGAATCATTTTTATATGAATATTCCAGATATCGCGTGGGGCATACTTCGAATACTAAAGAATGATTCTTTGTCTGCAATTCAATGCGATGAGGCACCTTATCTTCCATCTGACAGCCCTATCAATGATATTTATCATTCCCCCCTCCAGTTCCACCTCGTTATCTGCTCTGGAGGACTGGCCGGCAGCCCCAGCATAGGAGGCACCGTGTGATGCGGGGCTGCAGACCGTTCCCACTGAGATGGGGGTAGCGGTTGTCAGAAGGTAGGGCTGAAGAGCAGGAGACTCCGAATTCTTCATCTAAAAATCACGAATTTTATCCTCAGAGACAATGATGGAAAAGGATGGAAGGCTCTAGGCAGAAGGTGGCCGGGTTTGCATTTCAGAAAGGCCCCTCTCATGACTGTGAGCATGGCCACGAGGCTGCTACAGCCTGAGGGTCACCCTAGGACAAGGAGACAAGGGACTTCTGAGATGTTCCGCATTGGGATAGAACTTCGTTTGGAGGAGCAGAGGAGAGGACCAGTTACATCCCAGGCCTCTGGGTCAGGATGCTGTATGGGGTGCATGTGGTTCAACTAAGGGGCACCAGCATCTACACCATGGGCTCTGCTTGCTCAACCCGGCTTCGTGGGAGGTGTGATCCCAGCGTGGCAAGAGTGAGAAAGGAAGTGGAGGGATGTGTAGGAGGAGAGAGGCAGAGGTCACGCAGGCCGTGCACATTGGATCCTGGTACCTGGCTGCACCATCACAGTGAGCGACTTCTGGTCCAACCAACGGAGTCACCTGCGTGACTCATGGCCTCATGGTCTCATGGCCTTTGAGGGCAGGAAGGGAGAGACTGATTTTGTGGATCCTTCTACCTCTTCTTGCTGAGGCCTTAGCTCCTCCACTGCTCTGGGCGACGTTACCTGATGCCTCCAGGCAGCCATGTCCTGTCTCCCGTGATCCCTGAGCCTGTCGGAGTCCAGAGATGGAGGCTGGACCAGGGCCGCAGGGGGTCTGAGTGGGCTGAGCTTGGGTGGGACTTGCAATCCTTCCATGGTTTGTGCAGCAGAGGCGCTGCCGGCCCCCAGCCCAAGGGTGTCCAAGAGAACCTCCAGTTTGAGGAGATAAGAGAAGATGTGGCTGGATTGGGGGGGGTGAGTTATCCTCTGAGCAAGTGGTCAAGGCTGGAGGTGGAGGGGGCAGACCAGGACCTCCAACTCCCAAAATCCACCTGATGCAACCAGCTGATGACCAGTACAATTAGCTGTGCCCTGAGCGACCCAGGGCTCCAGGAGTGGCCCACAGAACTGGAGCGCGGGGTCCCGGGCTGCGGGGAGAGGTGTTTCTGTGGGTCATCACGCATGTGAGGTTCAGAACCCAGGGGTGGGGTGATGGGCTATGACTTGGTGAAGAGGACAGAAGCAATGCATGGACAAGGTCAGGATCCATGGAGGCAGAAGGCACTGACCTTCAAGGTGGGCGGGGCTCAGTGGATAGAATGGAAAAGGTTGCTCAGCGAGACCCCCCACCCCCCAACCCCCCAAAAAGAACAAGAACACAAAGCTGTGGGGCTCAGGGCTGGAGGGGCAGGTGGTCCAAAGGTGAAGGCTTCTGAAAGGTTGAGGTGGCAGATGAGACAGAGAGAGTTCCTCAGGCCTGGCACTTAGAAGCAGCTCAGTGACTTTTATCAGCATAATCAATTCTAAGAATAAATTTGGTACATTCAAGCTAATGGAAGCTAATTTAGTTCCATCAGTAACTAAAAACATGAAATAAGGGTTGCAACTGAAGCCACAGCTTCAAGCCACGTTCAAGGAATCTTGCTCCTTGCCCTCATTTCAGACTTTTCTCTGGTTTAATAAAGAAGCAGGAATGATCTTGAGACAGGAAAATCTCTTAGCCTTGCAGTAAAGCAAAGAACGCAGCTAAATTCTTTGAACTCAGTGTCTCTGACAGTGTAAGAGGATTTCAAGAAAGGCTTCATTTTTCAGAAATGGAACCAAGAAAAGCAAACGAGGACAAGCCCCCATGAAACATTCTCTGAAACCCATCTGCTCCTGAGAGCCATCTCCACAAACAAGTTCATCTGTTTCTGGAAATGTATTATTTTTTCATCCTCATAGGCATCTCAAAAATGAAGCCTTGCTAGGGTTGAGACAAAATTCTTTACCCTTTACCCATTTAGACCTAGAAAAAAATAATGATCATTTTCCTAAATTTCTCAGCAGATTATGATGGCATTTCATATTGGTTTTGGTAAATCGGTAAAGGAATTACCATTTTAGTTTCCCATTTCTCACCTCTCCCCTGAGTGTGCACGTTCCCCTCTCTGTAATTAGACCTCTAGGCAGTCTAATTTTCTCACCAGGAATCCACTCAAGATTCCATTCCTGGGCTTCCCTGGTGACGTAGTTGTTAAGAATCCACCTGCCAGTGCAGGGGACACGGGTTCAAGCCCTGGTCTGGGAAGATCCCACATACCGCGGAGCAACTAAGACCCTGAGTCACAACTACTGAGCCTGCACTATAGAGCCCATGAGCCACAACTACTGAAGACCCCGCACCTAGAACCCATGCTCCACAACAAGAGAAGCCACCGCAACGAGAAGCCCGCGCACTGCAATGAAGAGAAGCCCTGCTCACCGCGACCAGAGAAAAGCCCGCGCAGCAATGAAGACCCAACACAGCCGAAAAATAAAATAAACTTTTAAAAAAAGGTTCCATTCCTAAACTTAGTTGCTGCCAACTGCTTTCTGATTTTGACTCTAACTGCTAACTGAAGACTGAGGGGTCTTCACTTCCCAGAGGCGTTTACTTTGGGAAAGAAGTGTCTCCCAGAGGGGCATCTGCATTGTGGGAAGAATCTGGCAGTTATCCAGGAGAAAAACAATGAATAATGAGTCCATGACTTTGCCAGCGTGGTGTTGGAGGTCAAGGGAAATGAGAAAAATTCCTGTGGAGGAAGAGGCTGCAAGATTCTGTTAAGTGGTGGATCCCACATGAGGTGTGGGGTGCTCTAAAAGCAGCCTTAGAAGGTGATCCTAGACCTAATCAAACTCACCAGCTCTTGCACAGCAAAGGAAACCATAAACAAAATGAAAAGACAACCTACAGATTGGAAGAAAATATTTGCAAATGATACAACCGACAAGGGCTTAATTTCCAAAATATACAAACAGCTCATACAACTCAACAACAACAAAAAAAACAATCCAGTTGAAAAATGGGCAGAAGACCTAAATAGACATTTCCCCAAGGAAGAAATACAGATGGCCAGTAGGCACATGAAAAGATGCTCAACATTGCTAGTTATTAGCAGAATGAAAATTAAAACCACAGTGAGGTACCATCTCACACCAGTCAGAATGGCCATCATTAAAAAGTCTACATATAACAAATGCTGGAGAGGGTGTGGAGGAATTCCTACACTGTTGGTAGGAATGTAAGTTGGTGCAGCCTCTGTGGAAAACAGTATGGAGTTTCCCTAGTGAACTAAAAATAGAATTACCATATGATCCAGCAATCCCACTCTTGGATATATATCCAGACAAAACTGTAATTCAAAAAGATGCATGCACCCCTATGTTCACAGCAGCACTATTCACAATAGTCAAGACATGGAAACAACCTAAACATGTCTATCAACAGATGAATGGATAAATATGTGGTACATGTATACAATGGTATATTACTCAGCCATAAAAAAGAATGAAATAATGCCATTTGCAGCAACATGGATGGACCTAGAGATTATCATACTAAGTGAAGTAAGTCAGAAAGAGAAAGACAAATACCATATGATATCACTTATATGTGGAATCTAAAAAATGACACAAATGAACCTATCTATGAAACAGATCAGGGACATAGAGAACAGACTGGTTGTTGCCAAGGGGGAGGGAGGTGGGAGAGGGTTGGAACGGGAGTTTGGGATTAGCAGATGCAAACTGGTATATATAGGATGGATAAACTACAAGGTCCTACTGTAGAGCACAGGGAACTATATTCAATATCCTGTGATAAACCATAACGGAAAAGGATATGAAAAAGAATGTATATACACGTATAACTGAGTCCCTTTGCTGTACAGCAGTAATGAACACAACATTGTAATTCAACTATATTTGAATAAAAAATAAATTTTTAAAAATAAAAATAAAAAAAAGAAGGTGGTCCTAGAGGTGCTGAGCTCATACAGGATTGGAACTTGACAGCAGCAATCGGTTATCCCAAATTCAGCCTTGCAGCACCTCTCCCCAGCTTTGTCCACTCCTGTCTGATCTTCACCTGCACATCCTGCCTTTAGGGTTAGGGGCCTGGGCAGATTGAGAATAAACCGAAATGAACCAGGAGGAGAGCAAACAAATTAAGTCCTCGTCTGAAATGACATTTCTTAATACTTTACTCTTTATTTTCTGTGATTTATCTAACTTTAACTAACGGGACTAGACTAAGATATCGAGATATATCTATCTGGTATGGTTAAACCCCAAAAAGAAAAATTTTAAGATTAATTAAGCAACTCCAGCTTGTATTCCTGGGACAGAGGAAGTGGCTGAACGTTGATTTTTTTTTTTTTTTTTTGCGGTACGCGGGCCTCTCTCTGTTGTGGCCTCTCCCGTTGCGGAACACAGGCTCCGGACGCGCAGGCTCAACGGCCATGGCTCACGGGCCCAGCTGCTCCGCGGCATGTGGGATCTTCCCAGATCGGGGCACGAACCCGTGTTCCCTGCATCGGCAGGCGGACTCTCAACCACTGCGCCGCCAGGGAAGCCCTGAACGTTGGTTCTTGACAAACGTCCATCCTCTTCTTCTTGATACCAACACTGCAATGGAAATGACAGAAGCCTACATGAATGACCTCTCCCCGAGACATTTGCATTATGAAAAGGAACATTTTTGTGTACATTTACACAACTGTAAATCAAAGGAAAAAAAAGTTTTGTTTAGGGAATCAAGCCAGCAAGAGATTGGGTAAGAATGCAGGGATGGTCCCCAGGGACCTTGACCCTGAGGGGTTCTCCGGTACAAGCTGGTCAGATCTGTTCATGAGCAGAGAAAGTGAGACATGGGGGTGCATCCTGGCCGCTTCAGTGCAGATTCAACTGTTACATCATGAAAGAGGGCACATCCATCTGGAAACTGGACAATTGAATACAAGTTTCGCTCCCGTTCCTTCCTGTGCCATTGACTGAGCGCAGATCCCATTCTCACTCTTATTTTCCTGGTAAAATAAAACTAATATATGGACTCAGCTTGAAAATCAACGAGTGTGGTGACATGTTACCATTCTCATTATTATCACTCCTAAAGTTCTCAAAGTTCAGGAAATTGCAGGAAAAAAAAAACCATGGAAATTATTCTTAACTTCATTGCCCCAAAGCCACCAGTTTCCCCAAATTTAACCTATCTGAAAAAAAAGAAAACCTGTTGAATAAGTACCAGTTACCATTTAGCCCTTTAAAGTTGCAGGTTTGCGCTTAATAATTTCCAGAAAGGCTGATGCCCGTGGATATTTTAGAGATGTGGGAGGAGGTTTGCAGAACATTGCCTTTTTTTTTTAATTCCCACTATTATTCAGTGAGGTAAAATAACGACAAGTCCATCAGCTAATCATCGCCTGATAAGAGGCGTCACACAATTTATGAAAGGAAAAAAACACTAACAAGCACATCCAAGGTAACCGAGGCTGATCACAGTGTCTGCAGAAAGTTTCCGTTTACAGTTTCCATTACAGATGGTCGGCTGTGCCATGAAAACCGACCAAGCAGGCTGCTGGAAGAGGGAGGGGACATGGGGATATATGTATACATAGAGCTGATTCACTTTGTTATACAGCAGAAACTAACACAACACTGTAAAGCAATTATACTCCAATAAAGATGTTAAAAACATATCTATATATATAAAGAATCTAAAAAAAAAATAGTAAAAAAAAAAGCAGGCTGCTTGGCAGCTAGGAGACATGACTGGGGCTTTCAGCGCTCATGTTCTGAAGTTTCATTTGTGTTCCAGGAGGCTCAGCGTAATGCACAGAATGACTGACCTACGGCATCCAGCCAGGGAATGAATTCCTCCCTCAGTAAAGGAAAAACAAAGAGCTCGCCATACTTATTCCATCCCTGTCTGTCCAGCATCTCAGATGCCTTTGTAGGGAGCAGCAGGTAATAACCTGCAGCTGAGAGGTGCTTGGAATAAGTGTGGCAGCTCTGCTTCCCACCTTCACAGAATTGTCAGCACCTCTCCAAGCTGCTTACTTGGCAAAGCTGAGAAACCAGTTACTGAAGAAAATAACACCCTGCCATTTGCTCTGTTTAAAGTATACAGAAGGCACTGTTACAGCATGAAAACTACTTTTTTCTGTGGATTAACAGGCTTATCTTCAAGATACAATCGGTTCCTGAAGTGTAGGAATCACCTGAACTCTTGGCCATGGGCTGGTGATGAAGACTTGCCATCTGTCTAAAATGGGCCAGCACCTTCCTTTAGCACCAAACCCCGCGTCTCCCTACTTCACCTGGACTTGCTGCTGGGTTTCTGCGGTTATGGCATCAACATTCTTCCTCTTTGAGAGATCATGTAATCTGCAAAGAGTCAAGGGTTCTAGATTCTCACCTTGTTCTGTGACTCCATTCTGTCATTCATTTATTCATTCAGAAATATTTACTGGGGACTCACTGGGAACTAGACATCACCAAAGATACAGAAATGAATAAGATAGACAACAAAAACAGAAAAAAATGTATGTGTATGTGTGTGTGTGTGTGTGTGTGTGAGAGAGAGAGAGAGAGAGAGAGAGAGGAGGGAGAGAGAGAGAGAAAGGGAGAGAATGAAAAAGACCATACAGAAACTCTGAATCGAGCACAGCGGCAGTGCCTGGGCAGTGACTTTAAACAGATCGCCTTTCTGATTACTTTAAGATCTGAACGGGATGGAGGAGCCTGCTGTGCACAAGTTGGGGGCAAGGGCAGCCCTTGGCAAGGACTGGAGCAAGCAGGGTAGGTGAGCCTTGATAAGGTGCTTGGACGGTGTTCTAACAGATACGAGATATTGTTGGAAGGTCTGAAGTAGGAAAGTAACTTGGTCCATGCTTTTAAAAAATCACCTTGACTCTGTGTAGATGCTAAAATGTCCAGGGCAAGGGACTAAAAGACTAGTTAGGAGGCCACAGACCCGCCCAGGCAGAACACTCTAAATGGTGGGTGCCAGGGATGGAGGGGAGGGGATGGGGGTCCCACTGTTTATGGGATACAGAGCTTCAGTTTTGGAAAATGATGAGCATTCTAGAGATGAACGGAGGTGATGGTTGCACAGCAATGCTACTGCCCCAGAACTGTGCACTTAAAAAGGGTGAGGATGGTAAGTGTCATGTACATTTTACCACAATAAAAAAAAAAAGTGATTGGTAAGTTATTTTGTTGCTGATGGAATTTAGAGCCCTCACCCAACCTCCCAGATAAAACAAGATCGGGGGAGGGGTTGGTGTCATTTAGGGTTTTGTTTTTTCCTTATAAAATTCACCTGTTATCAACATGATTTATTAGAAACTCAAAAATCCAAATAGTTTCTAAACAAGATTCAGTTACTAAAAGGTATAAGCTTTAAGGGTTCAACAAAGCAGTGACACAAAATGGTAATTAACTCAAGTCCATCCACACAGTCTTTCCAAACATCTGTTCTCTTTTCCCCTCTGTTCCCTCTTTGGTAGCTGCTGCTGTGAAGTTACCACCCATCCTGACCCTTTCGCTCATTCAGAGGCAATCGTGATGTGTATAAAATCACAGATAATATTATCAAGAAGGATGTAGGGTTTTTGTGTTGTTTTTCAATTTTTTTTAAAAATTTCTGTTTCTTTTTTTGACCATTCACCCAGTTTCCAGAGCACTGGCCATTCACTGTCTAGATCCCCTGGTCTATCCACGGGGCGCCTCACGCTGTCTTCCACAGTGATGCTGCCCACGGTATTTTCCTCTTTAACTCACCTCTGACTTTGCCTACTGTGGGAGTCTGCAGGGGTCTACAGTTCCTCCACTAGAGCGCTGAGGCATAAAATACACGGCAAACCATGTGAATTCCTGCCAGTGGACCCCGCGTCATACACACTCAGTGGCGTGAGCTGCGTTACAGAACAGGATGACGATGTTGATACTCCAGCCCTGGCGTGGTGATCTTGGATAAGCCGCTTCCTGTCTCAGGCTGGGTTATGCCCTGGGATGAGGATTAAGTGCTGTTAACCAACATTTTAGAAATGGAGACCTGATTGAAATAAAGAGGAGTTTATTAGGGGGTTTTGTTAGGACTGTAGCCCAAAGGAGCACTTGAATTATGTTCCATCGGGCTATAAAATGGGGGGAGCTTCTAAGGGCAAAAACTGCAAGGCCATAGTTAGTTACATAAATTGTTTGTCAAGAATTATAATTGGAGCTGGCAGGAAATAAGGGGGCTTGTTAATCAAGGATCAGTTGGGGTCCAAAATGTTTGCATAGTTACAAGGGGGGGACCTTGAGACCATAAGATTGCAGCTGTCGTTTGTTGTTTCCAATATGACTGGTGGCGGCCTTGAGTTTGATGCAATTCAGAGAAATTCAAGTTCTCAGTGGTGGAGGGATATGTCTGACACCAGGTCCTCATTGGCCACCCAACTCCATTTTTAGATGCCTGGTCACTCATCCCTTCTAAGTCCACTAAGGGAACCAACATTTTTAGCATTTTCACTGTGTTTCATCTCTATTCTTCCCCCCAAACCCTCTGCTCCTAACTTGCTCCATTCTAGTCCACTGAGATGATTAGTGCTCCTCATGACGTTCTCCAGAGAAAAACCCGTTAAACAACCCAACTTTTTAAAAATGGACAAAATTTGGTTTTTTTAACATCTTTATTGGAGTATAATTGCTTTACAATGGTGTGTTAGTTTCTGCTGTATAACAAAGTGAATCAGCTATACATATACATATATCCCTATATCCCCTCCCTCTTGTGTCTCCCTCCCACCCTTCTACGTGGTCACAAAGCACTGAGCTGATCTCCCTGTGCTATGCGGCTGCTTCCCACTAGCTCTCTATTTTACATTTGGTAGTGTTTATAAGTCCATGCAACTCTCTCATTTCATCCCAGCTTACCCTTCCCCCTCTCCACATCCTCAAGTCCATTCTCTACATCTGTGTCTTTATTCCTGTCCTGCCCCTAGGTTCTTTAGAATCTTTTTTTTTTTTTTAGATTCCATATATATGTGTTAACATACGGTATTTGTTTTTCCTTTTCTGACTTAATTCACTCTGTATGACAGACTCTAGGTCCATCCACCTCACTACAAATAACTCAATTTCATTCCTTTTTATGGCTGAGTAATATTCCATTGTGTATATGTGCCACATCTTCTTTATCCATTCATCTATTGATGGACACTTAATTTGCTTCCACGTCCTGGCTATTGTAAATAGTGCTGCAATGAACATTGTGGTACACGACTCTTTTTGAATTATGGTTTTCTCAGGGTATGTGCCCAACAGTGAGATTGCTGTGTCATATGGTAGTTCTATTTTTAGTTTTTTAAGGAACCTCCATACTGTTCTCCATAGTGGCTGTATCAATTTACATTCCCACCAACAGTGCAAGAGGGTTCCCTTTTCTCCACACCCTCTCCAGCATTTATTGTTTGTAGATTTTTTGATGATGGCCATTCTGACCAGTGTGAGGTGATGTCTATTTAGGTCTTCTGCCCATTTTTGGATTGGGTTGTTTGTTTTTTTGATATTGAGCTGCATGAGCTGCTTGTATATTTTGGAGATTAATCCTTTGTCAGTTGCTTCGTTCGCAAATATTTTCTCCCATTCTTAGGGCTGTCTTTTCGTCTTCTTTATGGTTTCCTTTGCTGTGCAAAAGCTTTTAAGTTTCATTAAGTCCCATTTATTTATTTTGTTTTTATTTCCATTTCTCTAGGAGGTGGGTCTAAAAGGATCTTGCTGTGATTTATGTCCTAGAGTGTTCTGCCTATGTTTTCCTCTAAGAGTTTTATAGTGTCTGGCCTTACATTTAGGTCTTTATTCTATTTTGAGTTTATTTTTGTGTATGGTGTTAGGGAGTGTTCTAATTTCATTCTTTTACATGTAGCTGTCCAGTTTTCCCAGCACCACTTATTGAAGAGGCTGTCTTTTCTCCATTGTATATTCTTGCCTCCTTTATCAAAAATAAGGTGACCATATGTGCATGGGTTTATCTCTGAGCTTTCTATCCTGTTCCATTGATCTATTTTTATGTTTTTGTGCCAGTAGCACACAGTCTTGATTACTGTAGCTTTGTAGTATAGCCTGATTCCTCCAGCTCCGTTTTTCTTTCACAAGATTTCTTTGGCTTTGGGGTCTTTTGTGTTTCCACACAAATTGTGAACTTTTTGTTCTAGTTCTGTGAAAAATGCCACTGGTAGTTTGATAGGGGTTGCATTGAATCTGTAGATTGCTTTGGGTAGTATAGTCATTTTCACAGTGTTGATTCTTCCAATCTAAGAACATGGTATATCTCTCCAGCTGTTTGTATCATCTTTCATTTCTTTCAGCAGTGTCTTATAGTTGTCTGCATACAGGTCTTTTGTCTCCCTAGGTAGATTTATTCCTAGGCATTTTATTCTTTTTGTTGCAGTGGTAAATGGGAGTGTTTCCTTAATTTCTCTTTCAGATTTTTCATCATTAGTATACAGGAATGCAAGAGATTTCTGTGCATTAATTTTGTAGCCTGCCACTTTACCAAATTCGTTGATTAGCTCTAGCAGTTTTCTGGTAACATCTTTAGGATTCTCTATGTATAGTATCTTGTCATCTGCAAACAGTGACAGCTTTACTTCTCTTCCAATTTGGATTCCTTTTATTTCTTTTTCTTCTCTGATTGCTGTGGCTAAACCTTCCAAAACTATGTTGAATAATAGTGGTGAGAGTGGGCAACCTTGTCTTGTTGCTGATCTTAGTGGAAATGGTTTCAGTTTTTCACCATTGAGAACGATGTTGGCTGTGGGTTTGTCATATATGGCCTTTATTATGTTGAGGTAAGTTCCCTCTATGTCCACTATCTGGAGGGTTTTTATCATAAATGGATGTTGAATTTTGTTGAAAGCTAAAAATGGACAAAATTATCTAAAATTACCTAAATACCTAAGTTACCTAAAAAGATATCCAAACAGCTAATAATGATACTCAACATCATTTGTCATCAAGAAAATGTAAATCACAGTCACAGTGAGACATGGCTACACGTCAAAATGGGTTAAAAAGAAATAAATACCAAGTGCATATAAGGATGTGGGGCAACTGGGAATCCATATACTTTGGAAAATTGGTTGGGTGTCTTTCCAAAAGCTAAACTACACCTACTCTACTATCCTGACATTTCACAGGGGAGTGCTCATGTTACCAGAAAACGTGGGAAAGGATATTCACAACAGCATTATTAATAATAGTCAAATCAATATAGATGACAAAATACATTTTAGCATTCACCAACAGAATAGTACAGACACACAACACAACACAACACAAACAAAACAAAAAACCATGTGGGTGACTCTCATAGCCATGGCCTTGAGCAAAAGCACACACACTGTGTGATCCTGTTTGTATGAAGTTCAAGGACAGACCAGAGGTTCCTCCTGGGCTGACGGGAGGGGCAGGAAGGAGTGAGGCTGGGGATGCCCTGAATCTCCATCTGGGCAGTGGTTATGAGGCCCACATGACACACGCAAGTAAAATCAGTGTACTCGCCCATGTGTATTTTAAGCCTCAGTTAAGAGAGAGAGACTTGAGATACATCAGCTGAATGTGATGTGCAGAACTTTCTTGGATCCTGTTTTGAATAAGATATCTGTAAAAAGGCATTCATGACATAATCAGGACACAGTGACTCTGACAATACTGCATGATGTTAAGTAATGATGGTTTACATATGCTGATGGTATCACAAGATGTGTTTTTTACGCCCTTCTCTCCTAGAATTCGTGCTGAAGCCTAAAATGACAGGGTATTTGGACTTTGCTTCAGAGTAATGCAGCGGGGTCTGGGAGGAGAACCAAGGGTACAGAGGGCACAGGTGGGGGTCACTTTGATGATGGGTTCTGGAATTCATTGCACTTTACTTTTGTGTTTGGAGGAAATTTTCATAATAAAGAAAAAAAGATTATTTAAAAAGTATCTAGCTTTGGGGAAGGCTGAGGGGGAAAATACAAATGTTAAAATACAACTTGATTTTAAAACAAAGGCTGTTGTTGTCTCACAGTGTGAGGTGTGAGGAGGGGATGTGAAATCACGTAACTGCTCCCGACCTGGGCTGCCTGGCCCTCCCAGCACCTCTGATCACTGGCAGGGCCCACCACGGCCATAGGGAAGTCCCCGAGGCTGCAGGAACATCCCTCCCCAGGACCCCAGATCTCCTTCTTCCTCTGAGAGGTCGTCCTGAGCACTTGTGTGTTCACCTGAGTTCACCGCTTCTGGCTCCACCTGGCTTCTCTTGTCCTTGAACGAGAGGCCACAGGATATTATTAGCTCCCCAGCCCTGTACCGCCCCCACCCCTGGGCATCTCTGTGCTATGCTTTTCCCAGATGAAGGCGTTGGGATGGCTGCTGCTCTGAGCCAGGAAGCTGCAGCCCTTGTGGGGTTGTGACCGTAGAGCACACTTCCCGACTGGAGGAAAGATGTTTGGGAACCATAACAAGGTGAGGATGCCCTGCTAATGTTAACATACAGAGACTCCAAGGAGCCCTAGAGTAAAACGTAGGAGAACAGAGCTACCTAGCTTTGCCCCTGAGCACAGGTGAGCCCAGAGTAGCTAATGAAGGGGCATCTTGGAACAGCCCTCAAATCCTTCTCAGGACCCCCACTTGGGGAACACTGCCCAGAAGCTTCCCCCAGAGCAGATGTTCGGAACCAGCATCCATGCTTGGGATCCACGCTTGGGTTGGGTGGGGAGCAACTTGCAGTCATGCATTGCGTGTCTGGGTGTGTCCCCTTCTGGAGCAGGGGCCCTCGGCTTCATCAGCTCCCAGACTGTCCAGAGACCCATGAAAGTAATGAGAACCAGGGCACCCGGGAGATGTTCCCGGTGAGGGGGGTTTGGTGTGTTCTTGGTGAGTGTGGGATTTGAAGGTTTCACATCACAGCTGAATACAGTTCTCTTTCAGGGTTGTCTATCACTTTGAAGATCTTATCCTACAAATTATGATATGGATCCGGTTCTGTTTTAAAACCAGGAGCAAAGGACTCTTGAAAAGCAAGAGGTCAAATCCAGAACACCGACACAGGGGACAGGGTGGGTGGTCCATCTGTAACAGGAAAGAGCCAAATCTGGCTCCACGTTGGATCCGTTTCTTTTACTTTAACCTCTGTTTTCCACTGCTTTTGTTCACTAAAAGGATACCATCTGCACATAATGGCCTGCCTCAGGGAACCCTGCCCCTCTGCCTGAAGGTTAAACCAAAGTGCCTTTGTTCAGGCAAACATCCTGACCCTGTCCACCTGTGGATGGCTGCAAGAAAGAAGAAACTAACACATCCTCTCCCTGAGGCTGGCCATTCCAGGGGACATTTGCATAACTTATGGCCTTTTTACTTTATTTCCTCATCTCCTTCCCCTCTCTGTGCTATAAAAGAAACTGGCTTCCAAACAGGGATAAAATAGTTATTTTGAGACTTTAGTCTGCCATCTTCTTGGTCTGCCGGCAAGTCATCTTTCTTGCCTCAACACCTCATCTCCGATTTATTGGCCTGTCGTGCGGCGAGCAGAGCGAGCTGGGACTCGGTAACACATCCTCCACACGCGTACCTCTGACCTGGAAAAGCTTGAGTTTGTGGAGAATAGCGTTAGGCAAACTTTCTGCTTGGCTCTTTTATCTACTCAAGATTCTGCTGAAGGCTACACAAACCATCTCTGTGCCACTGTGCGTCTCTATAGAAGGTCTGCTAACAATTCCAAATTGTACTGTATAATGCAAGGGGCCATGTGATCAGTATGAAGAGGACTGAAGTCCTAAAAATCATGGTTTGTGCTTGAAACTATAGACGGGGTCTGATCTGACACCAAAGGGAGGTGCTTGGTATCTGATAAAAAAGAAACTTGGGCTTTCATATTTTGCTCTTTGTGGGTTTTCAACTTGGTCTTAAATTTTTATTTAATTTGTTTTTATTATTGACAACCCATTTTACTGGAATTTTTCTTTCCTGTTTAGTCTACCTTCTAGTTCACCAAACTGTAGCATGCATAGTAATAAAATATGTATTTTATTATTAAATAGTTAATAATACATGTCGTTGTAAAAAATTGGAAACCAAAAATCACCCAGAATTTAAACATGTCAGAGGAAACTATGGCTCACAGAAACAGACTTGAAAATGTAGCCCTTTCACCCTCTCTGGAGACCTAAGTCATGCGTCTCTTCCTTCCCATATTATAAGGAAACATACACTCTATAAATAGTTCAAAGTTCCTGAGATTCCTATGAGTTTAATGTACAGCTGGAGAGCACAAGTGGTCAGTTCCTTAGGCCTCGGCAGAATGTACTGGGGAATGGCATCTAACAATACATTACCAGAAAGTGTCCCCGTAATAACTGCAGAAGGGTGTGGCCACAGCTATTCTGCACTTCTGTTCTGCACCCACCCAGGTCTGAGTCACAGAACTCCCTCCTTATCAGCCACCCTGCTTTCCACAGACCCTGCCTCTGACCTTGCCCACACCCTCACCTCCTTGCCTCACTCTGGCCTCACCCAGTCCTGCCAATTCAGCAGCCACTGACCACCCTGCATTTCAGGACCAGCAAAAAGGACAGAGAGGGTCTGAGTTAAACATGGATTTTAAATGTATGAAGGATATCCAAAATTTACATTTTGAATCCAAACTACAGATTTCCCCCTACTATGTAGATGGGACATCATCAATTTTTCCCCCAGTGTTGGTTCATGTGTGTCTGTTTTCTAAAACTGTACAAATGTTAAGTTTTTAATCTCTGGTAATAGGCTATTACAAAGAAATTGCTTTTCTTCTGTTACTGTTCAGCTCAGTCATCTTCATATATGCTTAATCATTACTAGTCACTTATGTTATTTCATTTTCTTCTGTTGTTGTTTTTTCATTTCCCTTGGAATATCAATGTCTTTGTAACTGGTTTCTACGGACTCATTTATGACTAAGGATGTTAACCATTTGTCATTCAATGCAAATGAAATACCATGTTTTATGGCCATCAATTTACTACTGTGTTTTGTATTTTGGTTGTGTACTTACTGGGCTCCAACTGATGGCTTTTGGATTGAATTGTACAAACACTAGAGGAAAATGAAAGAGGAAAAGGAGGAGCCAAACCAGGACAAATATGCAAAGACATCGATGAGGCTGTCTTGGGCAAATAGACACATGGTCCTTGTAGCCGGCAACCTCTAAAGGGCTCTTATTGATATTGTCACCCCTGTGCTATGGCCTCCCCTTGAGGGTGGGCTGAACCTTGTCATTTACTTCTAATAAACAGAATATAGAAAAAGTGGTGAGGGGCATCACTTTCAAGACTGTGACTTCCATCCTGGAGGCCTTCTCTACCTCTCTCTTGGACCCCTGGGAAGCCAGCTGCTTATATGAAGGCAGCCCTGTGGGAGGCCCGTGAAGTGAGGGGCCAAGCCTGCCAACACCCAGTGAGTGACGTTCACCCACACCCACCTCGCCTGGCCACACCTTCAGATGAGACCACAGCTCTGGCTCACAATTTGACTGCAGCTTCATGAGAAACCTGGAGTCAGAGGCACCCAGCTAAGCCACACCTGGATTCCTGACCCACAGAGATGATAAATGTTTGTTGTTTTAATCAACTGAGCTTTGCAGCGATCTGTTATGTAGCAACCGAGCTCTAACAGACTCATCACATTCCACAGGTATTTCCGGGTATCACTCAGGAAGCTGTGGTCAGCATTACCTACCACGTTTCCACCAAACTCACCAGGAACACCATGCAAAAGGCCTTGGGGGTCAGAGATCTAAAAAAGCTGTGTGAACACAGGCAGTCACCTTGTTTGACCTCTAAACCTACTCCATTATCTTTAAAATGGGGAAGATAACCTCTAGCCCACTGACCCCTGGGGAAGGTTAATGGAAAGTATGCTGCAAAGTTCCCAGCACCATCTCTGGCACATGGGTGGACTCTAGGAAATGCTACCTCTCAACCCCACATTACTAAACAATCAGCCAAAGAGAAAATTAGCTTCCAACCAATGACTGACCTCAGTTAAGTGGAATCATATGCATGTTGCAAAGATCAGTCACTCTGCCCTGGGGTAGCACTGAGGAACAGCTAGAGGGAAGGCACGCCGTCCACTTGTGCCTGTAAGTCCAAACCCTGCTTCCTAGAGGCTCCCCTGCTAGGCTGCCCACTGCCTGTGCCCAGGCTGCTTCCTTGACTTCATGCCGAGCAGTGTCACCTTCCGGTTTTGAGTACAGCCCGGAAATTGCGACTCTGGCTTAGCAGCAAGTGAAAAGCTGAACAAACTGAGAAAACAACAACTCCTTTTTCTTTTTTTGAATTTTATTTTATTTATTTTTTATACAGCAGGTTCTTATTAGTTATCTATTTTATACGTATTAGTGTATATATGTCAATCCCAATCTCCCAATTCATCCCATCACCACCCACCACCAACCACCACTTTCCCCCTTTGGAAAAACCAACAATTTTTCTTGGATCCTTTGGAGAAGTGAGGTCCCAGGGGAAGCTCTGCCCACAAAATTGGAGAAACTGATGGGCGGATACACAGAATCACCACTTACTGGAGGAGAAACCCATGAGCAGAAACCTCTGTGGGAACCAGCACCGGGACAGGAGACCTGAGCTGGGACTGAGGCATTGCTGGAGGCTTGGTGTGCACAGACCCGAGTTTGAAACTCCGGGGGGGTGACCCTGGTGGGAGGGGGGTGTCCCATACTTCCATGAGTTTTCCCTCCCAGAGCTCTACCATGTCCTCACAGTATCTCAGGAAAACCTCCTAGTGCTCCCAGCATTTGCAATACACCACAGCGCTCTGTGCTTCTCAACAAGGCCTTCTCTCCAGCCTAATCTAGTGGAGTTTGATCAGAGCCCAACTGACTTGGGAAAAGGAAAATACCCAACGCCAGCCCCCTTTAGCCACACCGTCCCATCTAAGAGGGGAACAAAACAAGAGGCACTTGTGAAGTTCACAGCCCAGAGGCACAGACTCACTAAAGGATTAGAACTAATCATAGGACCACACATCCCCCTCCCCCCACACCCCACCATCGTGTCACTAACTGCGCTCTGTTTACCTTTTACCCAGTACAACACATCCACCTTTCAACAGAAAGTTAAAAGGCAGAAACACAGTTGAAGAAATTGAACAAGCATCAAACCCAGAGTCAGATTTGGCAGGAATGTGAAAATTATGAGACCTAGTATATTAAAAACTATGACTCATATGCAAGGGTTTACATGGGTAAAGTGGACTGTGTACAAGGACAGATGGGTGATGTAAGTGGAGAGAAATTCTAAGACAGGGTCTACAAGAAATGCTGGAGATTAAAAACACTGTAACAGAAATGAAGGATGCTTTTGATGGGCTCATTAGTAGACTGGACTTAGTTGAGGAAAGACTGAGATTGAGGGTATAGAAACTCCCCAACTGAATGTCAAAGAGAAAAAAGATTTAAAACAAAAAAGGACAGAATATCCCAAACTGTGGGACAACAAAAAAAAACCTGTAACTAACATCCACATACCGGAAGGACAAGAGAGAGGGAAAGGAACAGAAGAAGCACGGAAGCAATGATGGGGAATTTCGTCCAGTTAATATGAGACACTAAACCACAGACCCAGGAAGCTGAGGGAACAACAAGCAGGATAAAAAAACAAAAAACAAACAAGTATACTTAGACATATCATATTCAACTTGCAGAAAATCAAAAATAAAGAAAAAGCCCTGAAAGAAGCCAGAGGAAAGAAACACCTTCCCTACAGAGGAACAAAGATGAGAATTACATCCAACTTCTCTGTAGAAACCAAGCAAGCAAAAAGAGAGTGGAGTGAAATATTTAAAGGATTGAGCAAAAAATCCACCCACTGAGAATTTTGTATCCTGTGAAATTATCCTTCAAACACGAATGAGAGGGCTTCCCTGGTGGCGCAGTGGTTGAGAGTCTGCCTGCCAATGCAGGGGACACAGGTTCGTGCCCAGGTCTGGGAAGATCCCGCATGCTGCGGAGCGGCTGGGCCCGTGAGCCATGGCCACTGAGCCTGTGCATCCGGAGCCTGTGCTCCGCAACAGGAGAGGCCACAACAGTGAGAGGCCCGCGTACCGCAAAAAAAAAAAAGAACATGAATGAGAAAAAAAGCTTTCTCAGACAAACAAAAATTAAGGGAATTTGTTGCCAGTAGACCTTTCTTATAAGAAATCTTAGAAGTTTTTTCAGAGAGAAGGAACATAATATAGGTCAGAAACTCAGATCTCCAGAAAAGAAAGGAAGAACACTAGAGAAAGAATAAATGAAGGCAAAATAAAATCTTTTCTTATTCTTAATTGCTCTAACAAATGTTTGTTCAAAATAACAATAACAATCATGTATTAAATGCATATACATTCTAGGTTACATTTAAGGTTGTCAAACCAATCTTTGACAAAGGAGCAAAGGCAATACAACGGAGCAAAGATAGTCTTTTTTAACAAGTGGTGTTAGAAAAACAGGACATCCATATGCAAAAAGAATGAATCTAGACACAGAGCTTACATGCTTCACAAATATTCACTCAAAATGGATCATAGACCTACATGTAAAACACAAAACAATAAAACTCCTAGAAGATAACATCAGAGGAAAACGAGCTAAGGTTGGATTTAACCAGGGCTGTGAGTTGCCAAACCAGGAGGAGAGAGGAGCAAGGGGATGCTTACAGCGATGACCTGAGATCTGAGCTGGGAAGGAAGGTGTGAGGACTTCTGCTTCTGGCCAAGATGGAGCTAAGGGACCCGATTTATCCTCCCACCTTAAACAACTGAAAAACTGGACCTCCCCGCCCCCCACCAAAACAACTATATACCTCAAACAATGGTGTTCAGATATTGGAAGACAGGAAGCTCTGGCAGGAATGCCTGAGAGATAAGAAACAAAGAAGTTTAGTCTATGGTTGTCCACCTTACCACCTAGAAAGGGTTCTGGTTGCAGACAAGGAAGGGAGACCTTGGGAAGAACCCAGCAGCCTCCCTGAGGTGAGGGAATGGAGCTGGGGGGCTGGGGAGGCCACAGCAGCTGCAGAGAGAGAGAGTGTTGCGGAGAGCCCCTTATGTCTTCAGGTGAAAGCACTTGGTACCCAGGCTGAGAAGAGCCACCAGAAGGAGCACCCCGTGAACCACCTGTCTCGTGGTGTGCAGAGCATCGACTGAGGGCTCAAGGCTGTTGCCTCAGTAGCTGCACAAGGTTAGGCTGCTCTGACTTCACCTAACGAAGCGTAAAAGCAAGACCGCAAGGGATCAACTCTCTCCTTAACTTAACCACATCCCAGGAAAAGCTCAAGAAGAGTAAATTCATCCAAGAAAACTCAACATCAACGAGGTAAAATGTGGAAGGATACATGGAATGAATACCCCAGTGGCCTGGGAGGATGGTGAGGCGTGGAATTCTAGAGAGAGGAAACTGGGAATCTAGGATGCGTTGCTCAGAAGGTGGGGTCCTTGAAAATAAGGTGCGGCCAGAGCTGTAGTTACTGCTAATGACAACAATATCTCGAGTAAAACTCTGAGAATGCAGGACAAGTCCAGTGGAGGAGAGGGGCTCAAGACCCGAAAGGCCAGTATCATCAAAAAGACGAGAAATAACAAGGGTTGTCAACGACGTGGAGACAGGAAACCCTGTGCCCTGTCGGTGGGAATGTAAATCGGTGTAACTGCTGTGGGAAACAGTATGGAGGTTCCTTAAAAAAACAGAACTACCATATGATCCAGCAATTCCACTCCTGGGTATATATCCAAAGGAAATGGAATCAGGGCCTCGAAGAGATATCTCGACCCCATGTTCATTGCGGTATTATTCACAATAGCCAAGACATAGAAACAACGTAAGTGTCTGCCAGTGGATGAATGAATAAAGAAGATGTGAGATATATACAAATATTATACAAATATAATAATGAAATATTATTCAGCCATGAGAGAAAAGGAAATCCTGACATTTGCCACGATGTGAATGAACCTTGGGGACATTATGCTGAGTTAAGTCCGACACAGACGTATCGTGTATGATGTAAACTCACTTATATGTGGAACCTGAAAAAGCCGGACTCATAGGAACAGAAGGTAGAATGATGATTACCAGGAGTTAGGGGGTGGGAGAAATGGGGAGATATTGGTCAAAGGGTACAAACTTCCAATTATAGGATTTACACGTGCTGGGGAATCTCATGTACAACATGGTGATTACAGCTAATAACACTTTTATATACTTGAGTGCTGCTAAGAGAGTAGATCTTAAATGTTCTCACAGCAAAAAGAGATGATAATTATACGGTGTGGTGGAAGCATTAGGTCAGCTATGGTGGTGATCATTTTGCAATATGCAAATGTATCATACGAACACGTTGTACACCTTGAACTTAAACAGTGTTATATGGCAAGTATATTTCAATATAGCTGGAAGAAAAAAAGAACCGGGAGGCCCGGTTGGGGAAAAGATCATGCATGAGAGCATTGAAACTGTCAGGAGTTGAAGCAGATGTTACATTGGAGAGAATGACGGGGAGTCGAGATCTTTAATCACCTGCGGTGCCAACCATTACGACGGTCATTAGCCATGCTTGGTAATTTCCATTTTAATTTTTAAACTTAAGTTAATTACTCTAAAATAACATTTAAAAACCACATCCTAAGTTGCAGTAATTACATTTCAAGTGTTCAACAGTTACCAAACAGCACAAGGCAGACGTGGAATATTTCCTCCATGGCACAAAGTTCTGGTAAACAGCCCTGGCCTAAGGTGAAGGGAAGTGACCCTGAGGAGGACAGTAAAGCAGCGTCAGTGCGGGGGACTTGCTTTGGGTACAACGAGGGTGAAGGAATTGGGCTTAAAGGCACAGACCCTTCCCCTCCTTCTCATTGTCTATCTGGTCTCTGCAGCAGCAAGAAATGAAGCTGGAGGTCAGGTGTGATGGAACCGGAAAGAGCCGTCTTCTTTTTTTTTTTTTCTTTTTGCGGTACGCGGGCCTCTCATTGTTGTGGCCCCTCCCGTTGCGGAGCACAGGCTCCGGACGCGCAGGCTCAGCGGCCATGGCTCACGGGCCCAGCCGCTCCGCGGCATGTGGGATCTTCCCGGACCGGGGCACGAACCCGTGTCCCCTGCATCGGCAAGCGGACGCTCAACCACTGCGCCACCAGGGAAGCCAATCCCCTAGAGCGCTCTTCTTGAAGATGCTGATAGGATTATCCCAACCTGAACTTCTCATTTATTTTGAGCTTGAACCACTTTAGGATGTGCCGTTTTTAATGGAATATTTCTTGGGCTTCATATCCTCAAGCATTTCAACTGCTGTATATTTCTGGCGCACTCTTGAACCAGCATTGATGTTCCCCCGGTTTAGGAGGGAGTGAGCTCCAGACAGCCCAGGATTTACTGGAGCAGCTGAGACAATCGTCAGCGGCACTGTGGGTGGGATGATGACACGGCACCTGCAGGGTAACGTCTCAGGGGAGCTTTTGTCCGAGAGCCTTGTGAAAAGACAGTGGTATAAGGGGATGGAAGATGGAAATGAAAGTGAACAAGTTAACTCAAGTTAATTTGCTTGAATGACGGAACATCAGGTGGCCTAGAGATGAATTCAGAATGATTTTTCAAAGAAAGGCTAGATTGTTTTTGTTGCATGGAGCCCACGCGCCTGAGTTCAGGCTGGTGGGGTGACGGAGCTAGAATCCCCACCCCTTAGGGCTCTGCAGGCATCCTTCTCCCTGGATCTGTGACCCACCCCCAGATCAGACCTCTGCTGAACAGGCCTTAGGCCAAGGCATGTTTTGAATGCTTAGAGAGCCCAGGGAAGTAGAAATTTTAAAAAATACAAGTAGAAGTTGCCCCTGGTCCTCACGCCGGCACCCACTTTATTTCTGTGAATATCACTTGGAAAGTAGAAGTGCATCCTGGGTCCAGGCAGCAGCAGACACGACCGGGGCAGAAGGAACCAGTGAGTGTTGGTACCCGAGGCCAGAACCGGGCTGTGAGGGAGCTGGGATGTTGGATAAGACATCCAACCCCTGGAAATGGGTGTGCAAGCCCCTTCCCGGGCACCAAGTTCAGCATGATGACGGGTGACCCAGAGCCAACGAGCGCTTCTGATGTCCCTTCTCGCAGCCTGGCTCAGGGTGGCCTCAGTGCCCAGGGAGGGGCAGGGAGAGGGCTGGGAAGAACAGGAAAGTATCAGGATGGCGGCTCAGCCACCGCAAGAGGGTAATGGAGGTGGGAACCAGACACCTCTTTCCAGGCGGGGGGGACGGTTAGGCAAACGGCAGGAAGGGTGATGGCGTGGGTGAAAGCGTGAAGTCTGGGATGGAGAGGAAAACAGCTCGAGTTATCTGTGGTTTCTGTAAGGGGCCAGGGTTCCACTGATCCCTGTGTGGCTCCAGGGGCATCAGGAATGTTGAAACCCAGAACCAAGGGCAGCGACATCTTCAGAAAGAAAGAAACAATGAAGCGTTACTCACAACAGCCAAGATATGGAAACAACATAAATGTCTATTGACAGATGAATGGATAAAGAAGATGTGAAACACACACACACACACACACACACACACACACACACACAGTGGAATATTATTCAGCCACGAAAATAAGAAAGAAATCCTGCTTTTTGTGACACCATGGATGAACCTGGAGGAATTACTAAATGAAATAATAAGGCAGGGAAAGACAAATACTGTATGATCTCATTCACTTGTGGAATCTATTTTTTTAAAAAGCCAGTCTCATAGAAACAGAAAGTAGAGTTTGCTGGCTGGTTGCCGTGGACAGGGGGCCAGGGGTGGGGGAGAATTGGAGAGATGTTGGTCAAAGGGTACAAACTTTCAGTTTTAAGATGAATAAGATCTGGGGGTGTAATGTATAGCATAGGGGTTATAGTTAACAGTACTGTATTGCATACTGGAAAGTTGCTAAGAGAGTAGAAATTTGCTCAGAGAGTGACTCATACGTGTTCCCACTCCAAAAAAAAAAAGGTAGCTTAAGGCGATGAATGTGTTAATTAACTTGACTGTGGTCGTCCTTTCACAATGCATGCGTATGTCAAATCACCACATTGTACACTTTAAATACATGCAATTTTATTTGTCAATTTTAATTCAATAAACCGAGGAAAAAGAACAGTGGAGGTTTTTCAAAACATGACTCGCTCCTCTCAGGGCTGCTGTGCACCCTCCTCTTTCCAAGGGCTCCCACCTTGCCTCTATCCTTCTTCCTCCCCACATGGCTATTTCCACAGTCCTAGCTCAGCACCTATGGGGGTGTGGGAGGAGTAGGGTCAGCCTGATCCCACCCTGCCATCCTGCAGTGCAGAGGATGCCCAAAGCACAAAGCGTGCAGGACCCTGAACTTCCAGGAGAGGTTCCTCATCTTCATAAAACAAGCAGCTCCCTGGGGGCCCGAGGCACTGTCTCAGTTCCTGGAGCACGTGGGAAGCCTGTCCACCATGTAACCTCATCTGAGGTCAGCAGGCAGCTGTCCCACTGCCTGGACGGGCAACTGGGAAGGGGAACCCCTGTAACTTCTCTCCACTGTCAGAGTTGGAGGCTTGCCCACAGTGAGCTTCTCCATCGGGCCTGAGCTGGGGGTCACCAGAGACTGTATCCAATACGGTGTCCCCGTGGACATGTCCAAGGGGTGGGGCTGGCGCCTGGGCGAGGCTGGCCTGAGAGAGCAATGTCTGCCTTCTTGTGGGGTCTGACAGTAGAGAGACTTGGACAGGGTCAGAAGGACCCGCGAAACAGCGTCCTCTGCTACCCTCTGCTGTCCACACTGCTTCATTGCAGCTGGTTCAGGTAGAGCATCATCCTACCTTAAACGGGATTTACCTTCCACCTGCTTCCCTGCACCTGGGGGCTCGCGGACCAACGAAGAGCAAGAGACAGGCTTACCTTTGACCTGGGGCATGACCACCTGCCTGGTCAGCATCAGGTGGAGGGGTCGTAGTGGTGGTGTTAGGGTCACAGTGAGGTGTTGGGGTCACAATGGAGGTATTGGGTTGTAGTGATATTGGGGTCACAGTGGGGGTGTTGGGGTCACAGTGGAGGTACTGGGTTATAGTGGTGATGTTGGGGTCACAGTGGGGGTGTTGGGGGCACAAGGACAGCGTGCATAGAGCAGTGAAGAATCCCAGAGATGCAGAGCACAGCTGGGGCAGCCACTCACATTGACAGAGCAGCTGTCCGCACAGGTGCCACTGGCCCCAAAGTCCCTGTTCTTTCAACATCTGGTTGTGACATCAAGAATTACATCGGCCAACAAATATAAAAAGAACTTGTAAGCACAGGACATCTGTCATAACTGATGACATTGTCATTTGCTGCAGCACAGCCAGTGACCCCAACCTCCCCGCCATGGTTAGAAGCAGAGGAGATACTGGGGCTGCCCGTCTGGTCCTGACCCGCAGGCCTCAGAGCCCCGCTTCACAGATGGCATGGCCTCAGAGGCTGGGGACGGCTGGGCAGTGCCGTGCTGAGACAGCCCCCCCCCCCGGTTTCTGACTCACAGCTTGGGGTTGGGGGCCATCTCCTGGGCAATGCCACGGCCGAGGTCCTTCAGAGGCTTAGGGGACCCCTGCTTCAAGGGTCCAGAGGTGAGCAAACAGGCCAAGGCCAGTCTTTCTTCAGGTGAGGAGTATGGTGACGGGGGCACAGGGAAGCTGACGGCTCACTGCCACCAGCCTTCCCCAGAAGCGAGTCCTCGCATGGGGTAAAGGGGAAAGCTGCTGAGATGAGGCTGGGGTCTATTACAGGTTTGACTGACCCACCAAGTGACAAGAACCATGTCTCTGCTTTGCAGTGAGATGCTCGTAACCCGTGAAGCATTGGCAGGAGGGCACCCACTGCCGTTCAGACAGTGACTCTGGCCCAGAGCAAACCATGCGCTAAAAGGCAGGGAGATGCCATCTCCCCACACCTTCCCTGCCTTAAACACAGACCTGATCCAGTTGAAGAGGAGAAATGTCAGCAAGGACCCTTTCCATCCCACGTAGATAAATTCACAAACTCTAACACCTGTGTCCCGTTGCCCCAGACTTATCTCCAAAAACAACACAGAAATATGCCAATTTTGAAGCTTCTTTAATTTTGACTTTGTCATGGGTTCAGTGTTTAAAACACTCATTTACTCATTCATTCAACATTTTTATTCTGTGTCTGGGCACAGGGCTTCAGGTTGGGAGCAGGGAGCTTACGCTTCAGTAAAGATGGCAGCTAATAAACAACTATTAATAAATAACTATACAGACACGTAAGAAAATCACTACAGATCGTGACACAAAATTTGAAAGAAATAAACAGTGAGATAGAAAGTTGTGTAAGCTGTGGTGGAGGTGGGATGCGTGGGCTGCTTTAGAAAGGTTGTCAGCCAAGGCTTCTGCAAAGGTAGCATTTTAGCTGCAATTTGAGGGGTGAGAAGTTGCTGGCCAACAGGAGAGCCAGGGCCAGAGCACATGATGCAGAGGGAAAACAGGTGCAAAGGCCCTGGGGTGAGAAAGAAGCAGGCATCTTAGAACATAAAGGATGCTGGGGAGTCTGAAGCACAGTGAGAGAACAGAGGGGAGGTGAAATAAATTTGGTAGATTAGGCAGGAGCCCCAAGAAAACAGAAGCCATGCTAGGCACGTCCAGCAGAGAGAATTTAATACAGGGGATGTGTTATACAAGGGACAGGGAGCTGAGGCCCCAACAAAGAAGTAGTGATGAATCCAAGTGTTAGCAATGCCAGGAAACTGATTCCCCCGCCCATCACTGGAGGGGCAGGGAAGCTCGGGGTTATCAGAGCCCCAAGCCTGGCAAAGCAGGGAGCTCAGAGAGGACTGCCTCTAGCAGGGGCTGCCGTCTTGCAGAAGATGGCCCTGCTGGAGATGCCCCATGGAGGGAGAAGATACGGGGAGACATGCCCGGGCTCTTCTCCTCCCCATTAAGCTGGTTTTCTGCCAGTGCCTCCCACCAGCTGGACCTCCCCACAGTGCAAAAAGCAAGGCAGGTGGGGAGGGGTAGCGTCTGACCCCGACCCATGTCATTCTGCTCCATTCCATACACTCAGACACATTAGGTGCTTAATAAATGCTTTGGGGATTGCCGACTTTTCACAAATGAAAATGAGCAAATGATGTCAAGGACGTTAGTCCCTGCACCTGAAATCAGCATCAGTTTCTGCAACCTCCACCAGCCTGCCCTGTCCTTTACCTGTCTGCCTGGTTAATCAGAAGTGAGCCTGCCCTGTCCTTTACCTGTCTGCCTGGTTAATCAGAAGTGTGTTGTATCACCGAAGGGGAAGTGTTGTAAGCCTCTCTGCGTTTTCTCTGCCACTTGTATGCAGATGGTGTTCACGGTTAGTCCTGTGGCTGAAAATTGGAAGGAGTCCCGATGGCAACTGGATGAGGGCAGGCCCAGGTCTCCTAGAATCCAGCTCATTAAAGCCAGAACTAACTTCATGCACAACAGAATCCGTCCACGCTGAGATGAAGGGCTGGCCCATCGCAACCCTAGCAGCTGGTGAACACATGTGTGGAATCAGTCAGTACTGAATGCTTTTATATTCTCTCTTCCAGTCCCTGGATCCAGGCGTCTCCCTCCATCTCTCTGATGGCCTGTGTGCTCTAGCCAGTTCGGACAGGCTATGGCTTCATTTTCCTACTGTGATACCCTTTGTGATTTGAAAAAGGTTAATTCGTTACTTGGTAGAAAATGTGAAATTCAACAAAAATATTGCTTTTCTTACTAAGCAAACTAAGCCTGATGTAGCTGGGGAAGTGATGTAACAATTCTCATGGTGGTCTGCAGTTGAACCTCCAGATTTCTGCAGCCCCGACCACGTGGCCCAGAGGACAAGGAGCCTGAACTGCCGCCGTGGTCGTGTCGCAGCTCCCAAATCCCCTGGGCTGGGCTGAGCCAGGCCCCTGGTTCTGGTCTCTGAAGCTTCGGTTAAGAGAGTTGAGCCATCAGCATGCAAGGACCCCCGGGGGACATAGCAGAGTTTAAATGCCCTTTGCCATGGGGAGGGGTGTTCCGCATCTGTCGCTCCCGTCAGTGCACGGCGGGGGTGAGGGGGACGTGCCCAGGAGCAGCCCCCCACCCATGAGGGACAGATACCCTGGCTTCCCCCTCCTGGAGGGCACAGGTCCGAGGCTCACCTGACCTGAGTCTTTGTGGTCCAGGCCGAAGGAACGGCGCGTGCAGAGACTCTGAGCCTCACCCATCCCTCCCTCCTGCCACGAGCTGTCCCATTCCGAGGAGGGCACCGTCAGGCTTCCCAAAAGCAGGCGACCCTACTGGCATTCGATGATGAATGTTCTTTGTTGTGGGGCCTCCCTGGGCACCGTAGGGTGTTAGCAGCATCCCTGGCCTCTACCCACTGGATGGCAGTAGAATCTCCCAGTTGTGACAATCAAAGACCTCCTCTGACATTGTCAAATGTCCCCTGGGGGGCACAATTGCCTCTGGTGGAGCTGAGATGCAGAGGCTCTGCAGGGAGTATGCCTGTCCCAGGAGGGAGAATTGGCCGCTGCAAACATCCACCTCCCATAGAACAATCACGAACATATCCACTTCCAGGGAGCTTCAGGCCCGTGTCTGGCCAGTGTGCCTGTCCCTCGACCTGGTGAGATGGGGATCAGTGAGACCGGGTGGAGCTGCACGAGGATGCTCCGGCTCAGTTGCTTTCCCTACTTAATGGTTGGGATTCCCACCTTTGGCCACTAGATGGACCCCTCATGATGCTGGACCGAGGAGCAGAGGGGCCACCAAGAAGGCCCCACCCCCCATCCCGGTGAAGCCGGATGGAGCGTTGACACCGGCCCCCATCCCGGACCTCCTCTACCCGGGACCCCAAAGTGGCCCACTCCTCCCCAGCGATCCAGGACTGGGGCCAAGACGAGGGTGTGGAAGGGAGCCTCACCCTGACAAGTGTGGGCTCCAGAACCCCCAGCTGCTGCTTCTCTGCTTCCCGATCTGCAAAATGGGATGAACGAGGTTCTTGTCTCACAGGGCGGCTGTGCGCCCCGAGTATAAAGCCTGAGCCCGGGCTCAGCGCACAGCAAACACAAATATTATCAGCGGCCCAAGTCCCAGAGCTGCTCCGGCACAAACTGCGGTGTGACGTCGGGAGGGCCACCCTCCTCCTCGGATGGGCAGCAGTGACGGTCCCTCCCCAGGTCCCCTCCGACTCAGGCATCCGTGGATCAATTAGCTTGCGCCAGGCTGGGTAAAAGCCTCATTTCGTTTTCATAAAAACCCTAGGAGAGCTGCGTTTTTCTTATCCTCATCCTGCACAGAAGGAGAGCAGGGCACAGCGGGGAGGGAGTGAATGTCGGGTTCCCGCGGCCAGTAACCGTGCAGGAGGCATTCAGCTCCACAGCCCACAGAGCTGACCATCCCGTAAGCTCGTGGAAAAGGGGTCTCTCGGCAGCTCTCACTCCTGCAAAGGAAGGACAGTTGCTTGGCTCGCAAAGGTCAGGGTTATTTAGCAAGGAGAGCCCGCGGCGCTTTGCTCACAGCTGGAGGGGGCCAGAGACTGTTGGAGCTCCCAGGGTCTCCTGGAAAGGCGCTGTTTCCCTTTTCCTCCCGGAATGCACGGGCTATGCACCGTCTCTGGAAGGGACCAGAGACTAAGTGACTTAGGCTTCCTGGGCTGTAGGTCTCTGTCACAACTCTTCACCGCTGTCATGGCAGCACCAAAGTGGCCATGGATAAAACAAAGACAAGTGGACATGGCTGGGCGCCAATAAAACTCTTGTACGAGCAGGCGGTGAGCTGGGTTGGGCCTCTGGGCCATGGTTTGCCGCCCTGATCTAATACCCGACTCTTTCCAGAACCTGTACCTGAAGTTTTGGTCTGACCCACCATGAAATCTGCAATCTATCGTTCCCTGAAAAGGGGCTGCATCCTTGGCCCTGTCTGTCCACTAAACATGGACCGTGCCTCCGGCGTGGACTCCCTATGTGGTCACAGACAAAGCACGCCGGGTTTTCTAATAAGGCGTTTCTAAGCGGAGAAAGCCAGAATGAGGCTGGGGTCAAGGGGCCCTCCGGGAAGCAAGGCCAGAGGCACGCGGAACGTTGCTGGTCTCTGACCTCCAGGTCCATCCCACACAGACGGCAGGTGGCCCACCCAGGGGACAGCGCCTGCCCAACTCCGGACTCCTGAAACCCGGGAACACGCTTCCTCACTCCGCAGAACCCGAGCGTGGGAGCTGCCACTGGGTGGCTGGTGCACCTTGGAACCCTCTTGACCTTGAGACCAGCAGGTCGACCCGCTCTGTGCCTCAGCTTCCCTGTGTCCATTCTGCTGGGGGAGGAGCCCTGCCCTGTCCTCTCCTGTGACACGTACTGATTGTCCCTGATCCAGCACTTTCTCAGTGTTAGGACCTGGCAGAAGGGAACCAGAGGTGAGTTCTGTGCTGTCATTCTACAGCGGTGCTCCCCAGACCTGAGAAAAGTACCAACCCTCCATAAAGAAAAGAAAGTCATGCAAGTATTATTATATCACATATACTTGTACAAAAATAAAACAGGAATGAAAACTGACAAACATAGCTTCTGAACAACAGATAACAGCCAAATTTACGCATTTATCACAAACAAAACTTTAAAAACAAGAAAGTCAGATTACCAATGTGAATTTACCATGATAGATGGTATTTTCGATGAAACCAAATTGTCCATGTTGAATTTACTAGTAGAAAGATGTATTTGCTTGCATTCCCATCTCATCTGCTGTTACAAATGATGGACCGGCTTTTGTTACAGTATCATCATTATTTTCAATATTTTTTTTAGATTTTTAAAAATTATTTTATTAAAAAAATTTTTTTCAGTTTAAAAATACATTTATTTCTTTTAGTAATGAACTCATTAAACTATTATTCTGATGGATCCATCAATTTTAATAGCCCACTACAGAACACAGTACTCAAAAGCAAAATATACCATTAATGACAAAAGTTTTCCTTCATAGTCTGTGTGTTACTTACCACTTGGGATCTGTCGCAGATGGACACATACGAAGCCACAGCCTGAGAAAGCTATTGGCTCAATAAAAGAATATGCCTCAGCGCTGCCAGTACTTTTGGGGTTGATGGGCTGGTGTGGCTGAGTTCTAGCCATTTCTCTGTGACTCAGTGTTAGACTGTCGTCCACATGGCCTAGCTCCTGGCCACACTTGGCGGCAGAGACATAAAGGCAAGTCCAGTTCAGCAGCCACGGAACAACGCTAGCTTATGCGTTACCCGTTACCAAGTCAATGGAGATGGAGAATTTTTAAATTCTCATTTGAACTTGAAGACCCCCAAGGACACACCACAGACTTCGATTTGCCCTATACAAGCATGGGAGGTGGCTTTTCCATGCAACATGTTTTCTTCATTAAACAATAGTTCTTTTTCTTAAGACACTGACGTTGCTAGTTCTAAAATTCTAGTTCGTGTTCAGAGTTGCAGAAAAGGTGACAAGTTCACATTCTGATTTTCCATCAACCTTCTTTCACGTTAATTTCTTAAATGTGATTTTATAACATTCAGAGAGCAAGTCGTTTTCTGAAGGAACAACTCTGATTCGGCGACGACTTTGCCGTGTGAGAGGGAAATATTACTCAATGAGAAATTGGATTTATGGACAGTTCCTGACAGCATGTTTTCTCAAAACTCAGCTTTGACTACACCTCTTTAGTTTTTTCTTCTTTGGGTCATGGAAGCCAGTAATTCTTTAAGTTAACCATACAGAATAATTATTTCTGTAGACCAAAAGCAGTCAAGTAGTGGCAGACGTATAGGATTCAATCCAACACAAAACATTCAGATCAACAGCTTTATCCCTGTGACACATAGGCGCTCTCGCTGGAAAAATTTTGCCAAAACCAGACTCCAGATCTAGACCCCAAAGTGACATTTCTCATTTAGTAAGCAAACTGCAAATCTGGCAATACACAGGGCGAGGAGAGAGGCAGAACTGAGCTGGACGTCCCCACCCCATGGCCTCTCCCCCACTGGTCAATGGACGATGCTATCATTTATTAGATTTCCGTTCTAATGCGTTCTCAGACGGTGTAGCACAGGTAAGTTGTCAGCATGATTTTCTCGTTTTCAAGCTTTAAGTGTGCCCATCTGCTGGAGCCCTGGTGAGAAAACGTGAAGGGGCATCTGGGTAAACTGATTTAAAAACCTCACCTACTTTCCAATTTCCCTCAAGGGCGAACCTCTGTGCAGGCTGATGGTCTGTTATGGAAGATGGTGGCCCACAGAGCTGGATGGTAAGGGGAAAATGACCTCCCAGGAAAAGAATGAGAAGAATGTCATCCTTGTTTGCTCTGGCTCCAGTCACCTTGACATTTCTGAAAGAATTTTTCAAGAGGGTGAGTTCAAGAAGTATGCAACTTGTCCAGATAAAATGTCTAGGATCACCAGGTGGGCCCAGTACACTTTGGCTGTACTAGTCCTCCCTCAAGAATTAGATCTCATTTAAACAAAAGGGAGCAATACTCTTGCTTGTGAGAAAGTATTTTCCATGCCAGGGGGCAGGAGTCCCTGAGAGTCACCCTCTGCCGACCGTCAGCGCTGTTTGGTGTTCCTCGTCAGAAGCTCAGTGACCTTGGAAAAGCACTTTCCTGCTTGGCAATTCCAGGTTCTTATCTCCAACACTCGGACCATGAAAAGAGTTGACTTGGTCTAATCCCACAAGAAGGCTTCTTCACTTGACAAATACCATCAGATGAGAAAAGCAATTGAACCCCTCTCAGACTTTCAGTGCCATGTTTGTGTGTGTAGAGTTCAGTTTATACCCATTTGCTTGTTGTGAAATTCTGTTAGACTGAGCTCCATCAAACACCCAGCAGTGGTAGAGCACAGCACAGTTTGGAATGGAATCTCAGTCCACGATGCCATGTAATCTAGATTTCAAGCATGTGAAATCGATGCTGGATTAAGAATCGGCTTGTGGGGGAGTCGACATTGGAGAGAGATGTTTTGAAGGAGAGGAATGATACTGACATAGATTGGGCTTTGGAATCAAACCCAGGCTCCAAATCTTGGGCTCAGATCCAGACTCTGTCATTTAATGACTGTGCGATTTTAGGGGAACCTAAGAACGATGGGGGGCTTCATTTCCACACCACAGCACCAAGAAACAGGAATTCCTCTCTCGTAGGACAGCAGGGAGGATAAATGATGTTCAAAGTCCAGTAATTCTAGGGGCTGATAACGGGCTTAAACGCATCTGTTCCCACCTCCAATACTACTGTTCTCTTGTTGTTGTCATCAGCTCACCACTGTGGTCGATTTCATCGTTCACCCTAAATCTTCACCCCCTCCTGTACCCAGGAGGTTTCTGTGGATTCATGCTTACCTGTCCCCAAACCTGTAAGAAGGCGGCTCACTCTCTAGGGCTGATCCAAGTCCCTGGCCCAGCACGTGTTTCACCTCGGCTTAAACCTGGCATAAAATCCTTCAGGATGGGCTGACCAAGCAGTCCCCGTGCGTGAGCACTCGCCATGCAGAATGTCCAGTCTTCCTAATGAATTCTCTCCCACGATTCACAAATAGACAACTGGGGTGGGGGGAGGTGGCCGTCTGCAGAGTCAGCAAGGAGAGAATCTTTAATTATTTAATATGTATAACGGTATGCCTCTATTTTGTTCTATTTTTTTCACTTCTTATGTAACATTGTTAAGAATTAGCAAATAAAGTGTAAAATTGTCCTCTAAGAGGCATCCTGGCCCACGGCATCTGGGCACGGACACCTCTAAGAAAACCAAGGGTGCGATTGCCTTTTTATATCCAAGCATGAGGCCTCAGCCACTCTGTCCAGCTTGTCTAATCGTCATGGGGGTGGGCAAGCTCTTTGGACTTCATTGGGTGGGATTGTCCCTCCTCTAAGTCACTTTCCAGAGGGAATGACCTGAGAGGCACTGACTGAACTTGGGGCAGAAGGTCTGAGCATGTGTGTCCCTTGCACAGAGTCTAGGAAGGTAGCCCTCCTACAGGAAAGACAATGTGTGCATGCATTGCAAAGGGGAGAGAGAGAGAGAGAGAGAACTTGTAGATTAAAGGAGAATTTGAAAACCTATTAACCTATTGCCACATGTAGAAATAATTTGATTCCTAATTCAAAGAAACTGCAGAGAAATGACATTTATGAGGCAACTGGAAATTTGAACACTAATTGAATATTTACAGACGTTGAGCACTTACTGTTCATTATTTTTACATATGGTAATACTACTATGGTTATATTTCAGGAATCCTTTTAGCGGTACACAGTGAGCCATCTGCAGGATGGAATGATCTGATGATAAGAGTACAGAGGAAGCAAGTTGCTATGAGTTGGTACTTTGCAAACAGCGACCCCGATTTTTCCCTGGGGAAGCCTACCACAACAATGTCAAGGTGGCAAACCTTGTCTCAAAGGCCATTCAGTTGCTCAACAGAAGAATTTTCCAAACTCTTGTCAACAGTGAGTGGGGAGCAGGACCCGCACCGGCCACCTGCACTCTGGGTGAGGGAGGGGCTGGGGTCCTGCATCCCTCCCCGCGACACATGCTGGTGTCACTCAGTCTCCTTCCCGCCCTGCCTTCTGCCCTGCCTGGGTGTCCAATCAGGGACCCCCTGGCTTCTGTTTCTGCCTGCCTGGTACAGGGGCTGCCCCGACTGGGTGGGGAGAGACACCTGCCGATTCCTCACCACCCCTCCTTCTAGCATCTACCACCCCCTCCTGCAGCCCTCCCAGATTTGCTGGAGCAAGAGGACTGCCTCCCACCCCTTCCCCGCAAGGCACAGGGTATAGCCCCGCTGCTCTGCAGGCTGGGCACCATCGGGGGCCTGGCTGCCTTCAAGATAGGATTTCTCCAGTGGCTGTGCCTTGAGGGTCCCCCTGCTGCTGTGACGTTGGCACAAGACAACAGAGGCTGTTTCTTACTCACGTGAAGTCCAAACGCAGCCGTGCCGACAGGTGCTGGAGGGAGGGTGGGTGGTCAGAGAGTGTCTAGTCCACACCGTGGCACAGTCATCTTCAATGTGGAATGTCCAAGGCCGCCCTCCCTGGGTGTTGATATCCAACCAGCAGACAGAGAGAGAAGGAGTTATTCTTGAGCAGGTTCCATCCACAGCCCTGAAAATTGTGTCTGTCCCCTCAGCTCACGTTTTATTGGTGGATCTTGGTCACATGATCACATCTATCTGCAAGGGAGGCTAGGAAATGTAGTCAGTTCACACAGACTGGCACCACTGAATGACCCTTCCTTCCCCCCAATAATAATAGCATCACATGGATGGATCATGTCACATCCAGATTGGGAGATTCAGTGACATGCAGAAAATGTGGAGTTTGGAAGGGAAATCCGACTGCATGTCAAAGTCCCGTCTCATATAAAACCAAAACACGAATGGATTAAAAATGCTAGTTTATCAGCTCTTACGACTCTATATCAAAAACAAACAATCCAATCAAAAAATGGGCAGAAGACCTAAACAGACATTTCTCCAAAGGAGACATACAGATGGCCAATAGGCACATGAAAAGCTGCTCCACATCGCTAATCATTAGAGAAATGCAATCAAAACTACAATGAGGTACCACCTCACACAGGTCAGAATGGCCATCACTAAAAAGTCTCCAAATAATAAATATTGGAGAGAGTATGGAGAAAAGGGAACCCTACACCGTTGGCGGGAATGTAAATTTTTTTTCTTTTTTTGCGGTACGCGGGCCTCTCACTGTTGTGGCCTCTCCCGTTGCGGAGCACAGGCTCCGGACACACAGGCTTAGTGGCCATGGCTCATGGGCCCAGCCGCTCCGCGGCATGTGGGATCCTCCCGGACCGGGGCACAAACCTGTGTCCCCTGCCTCGGCAGGCGGACTCTCAACCACTGCAGCACCAGGGAAGCCCGGGAATGTAAATTTTTGAATCCTTTATGGAGAACAGCATGGAGGTTTCTTAACAAACTAAAAATAGAACTACCATATGACCCAGCAATCCCACTCCTGGGTATATATCCAGAGATATAGAGAAAACCCTATTTCAAAAAGATGTACATTCCCCAGTGTTCGTAGCAGCACTATTTACAGTAGCCAAGACATGGAAACAACCCAAGTGCCTATCAACACACAATTGTCTTAAGAAGATGCAATGTAATACACACACACACACACACACACACACACACTCACACACAATGGAATATTACTAAGCCATAAAAAAACAGTGAAAAATTGCTATTTGCAGCAACATGGATGGACCTAGAGAATATTATCGTAAGTGAAGTAAGTCAAACAGAGAAAGACAAACATTTTATGACATCACTTATATGTGGAATCTGAAAAATAATACAAACGAAGCCATATAAAAAACAGAAATAGACTCACAGACAGAAAAAACAAACTTGCGTTTACCTAAGGGGAGAGGGAAGGGGGGAAGGATAAATTAGGAGTATGGGATTAACAGATGCAAATTACTGTACATAAAATAGAAAAGCAACAAGGATTTACTGTATAACACAGAGAACTATATTCAATATCTTATAATAAACTATAATGGAAAATAACCTGAAGTACATACATATATATATATGTATACACACATATATAAAACCGAGTCACTTTGCTGTATACCTAAAATTAACACCATACTGTTAACCAACTGTTCTTCAATTTATAAACAACATTAGTTTATAATGTATTATATTCTTGAAATGATATTAAGAGCCACAGGTGACAAAAGAAGAGCTACCATTTCTCCCTGCTGGGATCTCATATTCAAATTGAATAGACTTGACATAGTCACTGAAATATTGTGAGCAATGCAGCTTCCAGTTGCTTGTGTGTTGTCCTGTGTCACACACGCATGCATATTTATACATTTTTCTAATGTTCAGTACCAGGATATAAGACAGGACAAACTTGTTTGTTACAAGGGATTGAAAAATAAAACAGGTGATCGGATGCTAATTTGCAGAACATGATAACAATTCGCAGGGCGTAGGAAAATGAAAAGAAAAATCACAGGCTCCAGTTATTAGAAAAGTCTGCAAGGAGAAAGTAAGACAAATAGAGCTTTGAAGAACGCCTCAGGTGTGGCTATCAGGGGAGTGGAAATCAGGGGTCGGGGGCATTGGTGGGTGGGCCTGGCAGCAGAAAAATTCTTGTTGAGAGTCTTAAAAAGATATGCCAGGAACAGAGTAGGATTCAAATCTAAGGGATGCAGTGCCCAGGTGGACAACGGGACCAGCAGGCCAGCCGGGCCCGGTCCTGTTCTTGTGGAGCGAGTCTGTGTAAGCTGGAGAGGAGACAGCGGGGAATTCCCTGAAACAGTGATGTCTGGTGCGGGGGGGTACCTGCGGGCGTCAGGGTGTTGCCCGGAGAATCAGCTTCACTTTGATTCTCAGATAATAGGGAGCTACAGCAGGATCTTGCCAATCACAGTGACACGAGGTTGAAGAGGTTTTGTTCTGTTTTGTTTTTAAGAAGTGTCTGTAGTGCAAGGGAGGAGGGGCAGAGGCCGGAATCTTCAAACACGAATTGGTCACTAAGGAAATTAGAGGTACCCTTGAATGTCAGGAGGAGTGGTTCTGGTGGGGGGAGGGGGGTGTGGGCACAAAAGCGCCAGCCCCCTCCCCCCAAAAGATGCTTTCCTTGAAGACACTCAGAGCCAGGGTTCAGCCAACATCCCTGAAAAGTCAATGCAATCTCTCCTCCTGGAAGGAGCGGTCCCAGGTGTGACGCCCTGAAAAGCCTCCGACCAGGTCTGGCTTTGACACCGGAAGCAGAGAGGAAATCTGCATCTCTATGCCACGCGGAGCCTGCACCTTCCTGGGGGGGCTGGGGGGCGGGAATACACATCCCGCCCTGGGCTCTCCCTTCTGAACCACTGTTTGCCCACCTGAGCCCAGCCGGGCCCACCGTCCTGCTGCTTTGCGGGAGGAACCGCGGACAGCTGCGCTCATAGTGGGGTCAGGAAGCTCCTCGCGGCCCCCCCAGGGGGCTTTGCATCACAAGGGGCACATTATTTCCTTGGCTAGGAAGGCAGTGTTTGTCTGAGACCCCAGGGAGCTGATGAGGTGATGATATGGGGACCCCGGGCCTCTGGGACCCGCTGGGGCTGGCCTGGCTGTGGGTAGTGCTGGCCAGTGCCCAGAAAAGCCAAGGCCAGACAGCCCAGTCTGGCCCCAGGGAAAGGAACCGCTGTTGGCCCAGGATTGGCTCATGTGTCGTGCTGGTTCCTCCAAAGAGTACAAATTCAAGGTCTGTCCTGAGCAGCAAAGCCAGAGGCAGCTCACAGCCAGTGACTGTTTCCACAGAAAACAAAGACTTTCTTTCCCAAGGAGCCCTGGGAGGTGCATGTTGGACGTCCTGGCCTGTCTGCCCCTGCAGGTCCTTTGCACGGGGCTCAATTCCTCTGTAACTGCAGATGACAGGACAGGAGAGCTTGGCCTTTTCAGAACCAGTCTAGAAGTGATCAACTACAGAGAAGAAACTAGGAGACTCAGCCCAGATTACGTCAAACAGAACAAAACCATAGATACCAAAGGCCACCTGCATTTTATGCATCAAAAGGGGAAAAAGACAGAAGCCAGACAGGACGTGAGGGTGTTACCCCCAGTACATGTGGGTGTTGTACACGGAGTGCCCTGTCCAGGGGCAGAAAGAGGCAGGCAGGGCTGTGGGCAGGGTCTGAGTGGCCCTGTACCCTATGATCTGAGGAGCCAGCTGGGTTGGTTCTGACTCGCATTATTTAGTCCTCATTGTCAGCACCAGGTGACTAGCGCTGGCTCTGTTTGTAGCAGGGACTCCACAAACTCCAGGCAATGGATGTAGCATTTGGCCTTAGTTTTAGGTGGTCCACTCCCCCTGGACGTCGAGGAACAGGCCTGTGAGCGCGCTGGTCCTGGGCAGACAGACCACCATGTCTGCTGGGCCTGACGACTTCCAGACAAAAGGACCCCAAGGTGCATTTGTATCTGGCCTCAGTAATGCTTTGCCTTCAAGAATTTCAGTTCAAAGAAACCACTCATTGTTTTATCACTTGTCTTTCTGGCAAGTTTCCCCAAAATTTTGGTAAAATGATCCTTCTGGCAAACTTTGGAAAAATCGAATGTCACTGGATGTCAAGAGACTTGAGTCTAATTTCTAATTATTCTGGGGCGTTAGGATGAAAAGGGGTGGATGTGAGTCTAATGGGGCCCATTAAAGCCTCCAGAGAAACAGTCCATGGAAACAGGTGGTTCGAACTGAAAAGAAAAGCAGAGATAGAATGATCTGTTCCTCTGGCCTCCAGATCACTGAATTGTTAACAGAAGGGCAGTCCTAGGGGCTGCCTCTCCCCGGAGCCTCTTGTCCTTTCCAGCCCAGAGCAGACACCAGGAGACGAATCTGGTCCCACAGACCGCACAGCTGACCTTTGGGTTCTGAGACCCCGATTTGTGGAAAAAATCAGGAAGATATTCCGAAGATGAGGATGCCTCTGGGGTTCACACCCCATGAGGCTGTCCGGCTAAGGGAGAAGGGGGTCCCCGTGCAGGGCAATGGCCTAAGTGTAGAGGTGACACAGGCAGACGAGGAGCCCACCATTGCCTTTGAGGAACCAGAATGCAGACTCAGGAGCTATGGTCTTAAACGTGGCTAAGTCTCTGATGCCAAGATGTCCACAAAATCCCATCAAATTCTCTGAGGCTGGTGTTTTCAAATGATCGCGTCACTGCTGGTGTGTCCCCTTGCAGCTACTTCATGCTTTGATCTTTCGATGTCAATCGATATTTCAATATTTGAGACTCAGTCCTTCAGGCCTCAAAAACTAAGCTGTGAAAACACAAGTCATGGTCGTTAAGAATTCCGAACGGCTTCCCAAAGGTGCCCGTGTGACTCCCGGTGTTCCGGGTGGGCTTCACGTCCAGGCTGTGTGTGCAAAACCCTCTCTGAATGTCCATCAGCACACAAGTAGTCACGAAGCAGGTCTCCCAAGTGGATTTTCTGGTCAGACTCGTGAGATTAAAATATGATCATGGATGCGTGTTGCAGGAAATACTTTGATCTTTGACAGCGAATGTATTGTGTTCTTCACTCCCCAGGGGTAACATTTCTTAATATAGTTTGTGGAGTCCTGTGATTTTGGCAGAAATTACAGTGTATTCACTTTGGAGCATAACGAGATCAGAGCGAGACACCCACACTTCCTGAAAGACCTGATCCCTTACTGATTGCCTCTAATTAGCAGCCCCTCTGGGACCATCCTCCGAATCTTGATCTGCTCCCTGAGAGATAATGATTTTTCACCGGAACCTCTAGACAGCTTCAACATTGTTGAAAATGAAGGTCTCTTTTAAGGTCAAAACACTTAAAAGTGTTTTGTAGGTGTATTTTTTGCAGCCGTTGAAAAATGGAAAATGTCACTGTGAGTTCAGTTAACATTTTAAAATAAATTTGAACTTTACCAAATCTGCCTTAAGGAGATGTCTACTATAACTCGAAAAATAGTGCATACAATATTTTATCAATTTTAAAGCATGCTTTTTTGTGTTAGACTTTACTATTTATAATAGTGTCATGTTCTTGACCACTGACGAAGTCTGAGCCATTGTGTTGATAATTTAATGTCAGTATTTATTTTCTAGTGCACATAAACACAGATGAGTTTATAGCCCATGGCATCCTAAATTCGGTGAAGTATATCTTGGTTAGGAAGCGTAGTGTCCCTCAGCCCAGAGGCCACACTTGGTATGATTTTCCCAAGAAGCTCTGCTCTGCTTCTCCCCGGAGCTCTTCTTCTCCACAGGCTGGAAAATTACTACTTTGATGTATCTTATCATCTGTATTCATCAAGTTGTTCCTGGGTGTGAAAGGCAGCAAGGTGAACGGCCCTGCTTTGAGGCCAGGGTGTGGTGTTTGTATCTGGTGGGTTTTCACCCTTGGTGTGGAAGATCCTGCAGGTCCTGGTGTGCTGCGTTAGCACCAAACATCTGAGCCTTCCCGTAAGCACTCAGCCCAGCACTGGCCGCAGTCACCTTCTGGAGTTTGTTCCAACAGAGCCCAAAAATAACTGTTTCAATGAATCAGAGGCCAGAATGTTCTTACTAACCCACTGTATACCTAGCACAATGTCCAAAAAAGCATAAAACCCACTAGGAAGTTGTCTTCAAGAATTTACAGTTCATTTGCTTCAAAGTTGAAGCATTTGGAGGAGAAGGGAATACTCTGCAGTGAGATCCCAGCTGGAAGGAACCAGGAATTTCACAGCAAGTGTTGGGGGAGGGGAAGCAAAAGAAGAACACTTCAACTCAGACAAGAAAGGGAGCTTGGAAGGACGGAGTCCAAGTCAACATAGAAACGTCCTGGCCCCGACTCACTCCTTGGATGTGACTCAATTTTCAAAATGCTGATTTATTGAATATCAGGCATCTTCTGGTCCTTTGTGTTTTCTGTCTGGCATTCATGACCCCATAGCCCCACTGCGGAGCTAATGAATGACCCAGGGTCTGGCTGACTCCGGAGTCCGTGATTGTCGTGACCCCACACGGCCCCTTGAAGGACAGGCGGGAGCTCAATAAGTAACAAGGAGGGAGGGTTTCAGGAGGGAGCCCAGGAGAGAAAGGCCAGGGTCAGGAATGTGTACCTGCTTAGGCTGTTTCCCTGGAGAATTATTGTACCGAGCTTGAGGGTGATACACCCAGGACTTCATCGCATAGATACAGAGAAGGGTATTGAATAGCAGACTGTTCTGGTAACACTGCACCCTACACTGCTGTGCAAAATGAATTGTAACCCAGTTACCGCTAGTAAGAGTAGGGGGGAGGGCAGCAGTGAGGATGCCAAATAGGAGATATTTTGATGAAGAAATGATGGTTGACACTGGAGGTCATACAGCCTCAAATCAAACAGGCTTGGGTTGGAATCCATGGCTTGCACTTAGTGACTGCGTGACCACGGGCAAGCGAATCAGCCTCTCTGAGCCTCAGCTTCCTCATCCGTAAAGTGGGGACAATATTGCTTGTCTTGCTATATTCATGGAAATCTTAAATCAGATAACGAAGATAAAGCACAGTCCCTGGCCATGGTAGGCATTAGCAAACATAGCTGTCTATTACTCTTGTTATTTCACTTGCTCTAATTAGTCCTTGAGTGGCTTTCCGAAGAGCTAGCTGGAAAGTTCTGGAAGGGATCACCCGATTCCCCTTTTGCAGTGCATCCTCTTATCTTTACAAATTCCTTCTATCCTTTGCTATCTGTTTCAGATGTGGTTCTAAGCCAGTGAGCACTGAGAAGGCCCAGCTAGGAATGAGCATCCCTTCAGCTCTGTCCTTCCTCATCTGAGCTGGTTTTTACTCGTTTTGTAATTGTCTCCAGCTGTCCAGGTCCAGGTACCAAATGCGATCCTTCAGAGTGATGTAAGGGAAGAAAGGACCTTTCTAGTTAAAGTAACTAGTCCCCTCCTTTCTCATCCCCGTAGACGAGGATAAACCCCAGAGCTGGCACCCCGTCTTGTAGGTGGGAGAGGACCAAGGGGGGCCATTAGCCAGGGGGAGCAGAGCTGCAAAATCCCCCCTCACGCTCAGCTGACAGCACGTGGGCCCCTCGTGCACTGCTGGCTCTTCAGCCAAGAACAGCCGGGGGTGGGAGGGTGGGGAGACCTCTCAGCCAGGGGTGGGGCTAATGCAGGTACACGAGGTGGGAGGTTCACGGCCATCACTGTTACTCATTTCTTTAAAAATATTGGCAGAATTTAAGATTATTTGTTGGTCACCAGCATATATAGGTTTTGCGTCCACAGGAAATAGGTTCGTTTCCCTTCCTGAAATCTTGTCCACTGGGGGCAAGGGTCAGTCTGGTTCTGAGTCCTGATGCCCCTGGGAGTTGGAGGAGAGCTGAGCTTACAGAACATGGCCAAGGACCCTCCTGCCCCACCTCGCTGGTGCGGGGAACCCTCCCCCTGTGGGAGGCCTGGGTTTCCCCTCACCTAAAGAAAACAGGTCTTAATACAGGCTGTGCATTAATATCACAGGGAGAACTTTATCAAAACTCCTGTGTCCAGCCCCCTTCCCCAAACAATTATACAGAATTGCTGAGAAGGGGGCCAGACATGCGTTAACTGTGATAATCCTCTGATGGGAGGATTTCTAAGGCAGAGATGAAAGGCCTCGCTCTCGGAAGATCTGCTGTTTACAAACCCACCTAGATGGTTCTCTCTCTCAGCTGACTGCTGGTGAAGGGGGAGGGGCACCCGAGGCTGGGGAGGAAGTACCAGTCGCTTCTGCTGTGGGGACCCAGTATCCTACCTTCCTGTTTCCTAGGAGAGTAAGAAGTTCTCCCTCTCCTTCTATCTCCTCCAAGGGTCTTTTTTTTTTAAACAGAAATAAGAGTTATAGATGTAGAAAATAAACGTATGGTTACCAGGGGCTAAGGTGGGGGGGAGGGATATATTGGAAGATTGGGAGAGACACATACACACTATTATATACAAAAGAGATAACTAATAAAGACCTACTGTATAGCACAGGGAAGTCTGCTCAATACTCTGTAATAACCTGTATGGGAAAAGAATCTTAAAAATAGTGGATATATGTATATGTATAACTGACTCACTTTGCTGTATACCTGAAACTATCACAACATTGTAAATCAACTATACTCCAATAAAATTTTTTAAAAGTTTAAAAAAAAAAGGTCTTGGAAGTAAAAAAAAACCAAAAAAACAAGGATCTTTTAAGATAGACTTTAGAAAGGAGTGGTGGCCAGACAGGAAGGACGCACAGGAGGGAGTGTATGTTTTGCTCTCTGTATTTCCCCCAGGATTAATTTTTTAATTTTATGTTGCCCTTTGTGGGAGGAGAATAAAACAGGTATCGATTTTTGCATGTAAGTTTACATTTTCTAAATGCATTTTCCCCTAATTTAATGCCTTAAGAAATAAACAATGCTTCTTTTTCCAAATACAATATCCATTTGTGAAATTAGAACCATCAACACGACAAAACAGGAAGTAAATTCCTGATTATGATGGACTTGAATTTTGGAAGCTCTTCATTCAATAACCCCTGTGGCCGTGCAGTTCCCGGCTCTCAAGTTTTGCCAGCCACGGGGCCTCATCCGCCTCTGGGGCTGCGCTCTCTCTTTTGGGGTCCTTGTTGCCTCTACTAGGAAGAACTGGTCTCTCAGGTGTTGATGTGTGTGTGCGTGTGCGTGTGTGTGTGTGTGTGTGTGTGTGTGTGTGTGCGCGCGCGCACGCGCACTGAGGGACTCCAGCTGGAGAAATTCCACTTTCACCCAATTCACACCGACTGGTACCTGATGACCCACTAAGAACGGGTCCCCCGGGGATCTGCCTCTTTCTGGCAACCTGCCTGACAAATCCACTGAAGGCGCAGGGCTGCCCTGCTGAGCATGGCTGAGGGCTAAGGGGCTCCTGAAATAAGCCCCTTGTGCCCCTGGGTCCTGCTGGGGCTGCTCTGAGCTGCTCTTCTGAGCCACAGACAGAACTTGGTTCAGTTCTGGTTTATGGCCCCACTTCTGTGTGGCCTTGGTCAAGTCACTTTACAGCTACAGAAACTAAGACTCTGAACAGCCAAGTGAGGGACAATTTAACAAGAAATCTAGAGTTATTAGGTCTTTTAAAAAGACTACGAACCCCAGTGTTGACAGCAGCCAAAAGGTGAAGAAATTCTGCTTCATGTTACCGCATGGATGAACCTTGAAGACATTATGCCTATTTAAATAGGTCAGTCCCAGAAGAATACATACATACTATGCCAGGTACAGAAGTATCTAGAATAGTCAAATTCACGGAGACGGAAAGTAAAATCGTGGTTGCCAAGAGCTGGGGGAGGGACGAATGGGGAGTTAGCATTTAATGGGGACAGAGTTTCAGTTTTACAACACGGAAAGTTTCCAGAAACGGATGGTGGTGATGGTTGCCAATAATGTGAATATTTCTAGTACCACTAAACTATACGCTCAAAAATGACTAAGGTGGGCTTCCCTGGTGGCGCAGTGGTTGGGAGTCTGCCTGCCAATGCAGGGGACGTGGGTTCGCGCCCTGGTCTGGGAAGATCCCACATGCCGCGGAGCAACTAGGCCCGTGAGCCACAACTACTGAGCCTGCGCGTCTGGAGCCTGTGCTCTGCAGCAAGAGAGTCAGTGATAGTGAGAGGCCCGCGCACTGCGATGAAGAGTGGCCCCTGCTTGCCACAACTAGAGAAAGCCCTCGCACAGAAACGAAGACCCAACACAGCCATAAATAAATAAATTAATTAATTAAAGAAAAATGACTAAGGTTCTGTGGCATGTGTTTTATCACACACACAAAAAGACTGAATCTTGTGCGGCCCTTCCTTCCAATTTCTTCAGTTTTACTGCCTGCTCCAAAGGCATCAACATCTACTTCGAAGGGTGTCTGATTATTCTGGAGAATAAGGGTTAGGAGCCAGGGATTCAGAGAAGAACTTGAATGTGGATTGTTTAAAAAAACTCCAGTTACTTTCTTATTTGATCATATGAATAAGACCTGAAAGGATTTATGGGAACATTAAAATGATTTGATTGGTTGAAAAAGAAGTGTTAATACTTTTTAATTTTAACAAAAATTATTGTAATATTCTGTGCGGTACCAATAATTTAAATGTCCAAAAATACATTGTTTTCCAGATAATACAGGAAAAGTGCCCGGACTCACCATCTGTATCTGAAGCTCCCTGTGGTGAGTTTTGTGTGTACTTGCTAGGCTTGCCTTTTTCAAGACAACTGGAGGTTAGAGACAAGCAGGTGGCTTCATCCTCCATCATTGTAGAGCACCTGGGAAGGAGGGAAGGATGCTGAGAGGGGGCCGGTTTGCATAGGACAAACTTCAGTTGACAAAATACAGGTAATCAAACAGGAAAAGGCAAATCGCTCACGAACTTCTGGAGTCCGTTAACCTGGGCATGAAGGTTCAACCGACCAAGGAGAATCCGCCCGCGGCTCCCAGGCAGCCTCAGAGACACCACAGAAGTCTCCGTGCTGCACACAGAGGTTGGAGGAGGGAGAGCAGAAACCTGCTTCCACCCAAACTCCACTCAGCGTCCAAGGGAGCATGGACCGCCAGGCCACCTGGGCTCCAGGAGGAGTCCACGACCGGAGATGCCAAACCTTCTGAGAAGGCTCAGAGACCCTGAGACCCTGTGCTCCAGTGTTCAAATGTGAGGGGTAGTGTGTGAGTGTGCCTGTGTGTGTGTGCACTGTGTGCGAAGATGTGCATGTACAGGTGTCTGTGTGGTGTACAGGTGTGTACGGGTGAGTGTGGGTGTATGTCCATGAGCACGAGAGCTGATGGTGAGCGTGTGTGTTGCCGGTGAGTTGTCTGCGAGTTGTGTGTGCCTGTGTGTGTATTTGCATGCATGCCTATGCGTGTGCGTTCACATTTGTGTGCACGTGTGTGAGTGTAGGTGTATGATGGATGTGACTGTGTCCATCTGTGCGTGTGTATGAATGTGAGCACACGCACATGTGTGCATCTGTGTGTGTGCACAGGTGCCATAGACGTGGGTGCGCCCCTGGAGTCCCCGTCAGGGTCTCTATCAAGTTCCCCCAACGCCTTGCCCCCGGACAGGGATGTGCTGGTACCATGCCCCCTGGGGTTGTATGTGCCCCTCTCCGCAGGCGCATGGGAGACCCTTTGTCCCTCTTTCTTTTCAGTCTGAAGGCAGCCCCTGAAGTGTCACAGGGCTTGTTTGGACAGTGTCCCCTCCCTAGGTGAGCCTGTTTGTCCTTGTGAGTGGCAGGCTGTGGACAAGATGACCAGCCCCCAGCTTTAAAATAGCTGCACACATTTTCCTCTGACCTCGAGACACAGTCGGGCCCTATGGCCTCGAAATTCATCCTCAGGTAAACACCCTGTGACAGGCCGCAGGCCGGGGCCAACCGGCGTGGCTGCAGCTGTGCCAGCCCGCGGCGCCCAGCCCCAGTCCTGGCGGGGATGTTTGCCGTCCCCCCGGGTTGTGGGCAGCAAATATTTTCCAGAGCTCACCAGAGAGGAGGTTTCAGAGGGAGTTTCATGCAGATCAGTTCTGCTGGAATCTGTGGCTGACTTGTTTCAGAATTTACGGGCCTCGTGTAAGAATTCTCTTGAAAATGTTCAATTGAATTCTTCGTGCTCAATCTTACTCAGTCTAAAACTATAAACTTCTTAAATCTCGTAAAACTCTTTCAATCTTAAAATAGTAGCAGTTCATTGAAGGGACAGATGAGGCCTTCAGCTGAAGCAGGTCAGGTGGGGGGGCATTCAGGACAGCTGTTCCCAGGCTGCAACCCAAACGCGCAGAAGGGGGGGCCTTTCCCCGTGTCCCAGGGGCACTAAGATAGCGTGGCAGGGCAAATCGCCTCAGCTACGGGGAAATGAATTTGTTGCCTGAGCAAAACGTGAAAACAAAGCTAAGTTCCTGCACATTAAGTTGAAGGGCTAAGACTCCGCACCACGTGGCATGCAGAGGGAAGCGGGAGCCGGTGCACAGGACAGGAGGAGTCATCCCTGTGCGGAGGGCCGTGGAGGAGGGTGACCCAGCCTCTCTGCCATCTCTGGACCACTCATTGGAGGAGATCAGAGGGCTGGGGTTTGAAATAAAACTCTACGGGGCTCTGCTTCCCCATCCTTCCAAGGGAAGAAGGGCCAGGGATGCAAAAGCTTGGACCCTCCGCCAGGAAAACCTGCCTTCCTGTCCCTCTTGCCACCTGTGTGCTGTTAGCCGTGGCGTTCGGACCCTCTGGCCATGAGTTCCCTCACCCATCAAATGGCGGTAAGGACAGCACCTGCCCCATGGGTGTCACGAGGGGTGAGGGACATAGAGGGAAAGCTGATGGCATCCACGAAGCTGGACACTTTTGCTGCTTCTCCTTCCCCTCCCTCCTCATAAGTGACATTAAAATCAAGTGAGAGGCAATGTACTCACTCGTTCAAAACACACACCTTAGCACCTGCTGTGAACAGCATCACACCAGGTGAGGGAGGCACCTCTGGCCTCCGGGAGCAGGGGAGGAATGTGTCCTCTTGTGCTGCACAGAATGCAACGTGGCACAGGAATGTGGACGCAAAGATGTGGACAAGCGGACATTTCCAGAAACGCTGGAGAAGTCCGTCTTGCCAGCAGCGGGGACTCCTGGCCAGCGTGGGCTGCACCCTTGCCTGTCCCCTCTCCACGCTGCTCTTCTCTGAGGGGCCGTGTGTCCTCCCTCTACACCAGGCACACCTGTGAAACCTCCTCAACAGGGAATGTGGTAGAACTGATGGTGCACGGCGTCTGAGGCAAGGTCATACCAGGTGACACGATTCCATCTGGATCTTCTTCTTGGGACCTGCACCAGGGGAGCCCTGAGCCCCCGTGTAAGAAGCCTGCCTGCCTTAAGGCTGCTGCGCTGGAGGAGCCCCGGGGGCTGGGCATGCGCCGGTGCCTCCGCTGTCGTCCCAGCTCCCCATGTGAGTGAGGCCCCTTCCACCTTCCGTCTACAGCCCCAATAGCACAGAGCAGGCGCGCCGTGTCCATGGTGCCCTGTCTGAATCTCTGACCCACAGGCTCCGGGAGCTTAATCTATTTCACTTTTTAAGCCACTAACTTACACAACTTAGTGGAATGGCTAAGCGGAATGGCTTGTTACACAGCCACAGTAACTGGAACAGGCAACGGCCTGAGACATTTTCTAAGGAAAGCTTTTTTTTTTTTTTCTTTTTGGCTGCACCACATGGCATGCAGGATCTTAGTTCCCTGAACAGGGATGGAACCCAGGCCCTTGACAGTGAGAGCACGGTGTCCTAACCACTGGACCATCATGGAATTCCCTCTAAGGAAAGCATGTCAACCTGGGCATGCTTGCCCATCAGATACTCTTTTTTTTTTTTAATAAAAAATCTTATCACCAACTTTTTTTTTTTTAATTATTTTTGGCTGCATTAGGTCTTCGTTGCTGCGCGCAGGCTTTCTCTAGTTGCGGTGAGCGGGGACTGCTCTTCATTGCGGTGCATGGGCTTCTCATTGCGGTGACTTCTCTTTGTTGCAGAGCATGGGCTATAGGTGCGTGGGCTTCAGTAGTTGTGGCGCACAAGCTTCAGTAGTTGTGGCTCACGGTCTCTAGAGTGCAGGCTCAGTAGTTGTGGCTCACGGGCTTAGTTGCTCCGCGGCATGTGGGATCTTCCCGGACCAGGGATCGAACCCGTGTGCCCTGCATTGGCAGGCAGATTCTTAACCACTGCGCCACCAGGGAAGCCGAGATATTCTTTAATAAAAGTACACCTGTGGACCCCCCATTTCCTGGTTATGCTACAGATCTGGAGAGACAAAAAAGGGTGGAAAATGATAAACTAAAACTAAAAATTCCCAAGAGTATTCTACAAACCATTGGTTCAATATGATGTTAGTAGCTTTTATGAAAAGAGGAAAGAAAGATGCCCAAGGGAGAGAGAGGGAAAGACACTGTATGGTGAAATTGGAGAAATCCTCAGTGTCAGGGAGAAGGGGGTGGCCCCCGACCCTGCAACCACACAGCACCTATTTGTCTAGTGCACGTCACGGCCTCCTCTGCAGGACACGCAGCTCAGTGCCTGGGGTGTTCCCTCGGCTTATGCAGCCCAGGTCAGAAAAGCTAGGGAGTGACAGCACAGGAGCATCACGGGCAGTGGTGGACTGGACGGGAGGCTAAGCAGCATGGCTTCTTCCCCCGCTGAGGTCACCTGCACCTTCCCTGAAGGTCTCCAGCCAGCCTGGTCCCCTCTGCAGGAGCCTGTCAATCACAAGGCTCTGTGGCTCCTCCCTTTCTTGTCTTCCTCCCAGCTCCCAAACAGCTTTCTGGCATTGCTCCCAAACCACCACTTGCAAGCGAACCTTGGTCTGTTTCTCAAGGAACTCAGACCCAGACACTATTTTCCTCGTTTTTCTGCACTTCTTCAGAGAGAGATATACTAAAGCTCACTGAGAATCTCAAGGTGAACCCTGAGAACTCAATGCTGCAGAAACTTTTCTGAGCGGGAAAATCTTTTTTTACTGAACATCTCACACTACTTCTGTTCTTTGACACCAGGTTGGAGAAATGTTGCCTTAAAGGTATTTGTTAAATAAGGTTTCACTGGCTAGATATTCTATGTAAAATGAATTATTTACTCAGTAACAACCTCCCAACTATTTTACGATCTTGGAAACAGGTGAAATTTTAAAATCAGACTTGAAATTATGCCTGCTCTCCTGGACACCAGGAGATCAGATTGCTATGTATAAATATGGGAGCTTCTGGCCCTGTACCAACTTCAATTTCCTTGCTTGTACCAACATTAAGCCTTATTTAAAAGAATGACTGCATTGTCTCTGAAAAAGGGGAGATTGTGTCTCTGAAACACCCAAATAGTTTGAATTAAAACTGAGGGATTTTGACCCAATAAAAACATCCAGGTTTTTGCTTCTCAGACTTGAGTACACATTGGCCCTCCAGGGCCACATAGTCAGAAAGTAGCAGAACAACCCAGAAAAAATGATGCTAATGTCCATACTCTTAACCACATCACTAGTGAAACTGCAGAAACTTCACAGAAAACCTCTGAAGAGCTACTTCAGATTTCCATCTCTTCCACAAGCTCTCTTATGAAGGGTTTGGGAAACACTGATCTAAATCTCTAGCATCAAAAGAAAGGCCCAGAGAACCAGTACAAGTTTCATAATTTAACCAGGCACGTGGGTAAATGAATCATGTCTTCCTGACATGTCTCATACATCTGAGACGCCCTTGCTCTCTGCTGCCTCTACTCCAGGGAAACGGGAGGATGGAGGGAGCTTTACCCGAGTTGTGACTTTTGTTCTTGGTCCTTCTCTTAAAACATGTTTCCAATGCTTGTTCAACATAGTCTAGCAAAGACACACAGATCAGATGACTGTGTTGGAAGAGACACTGAAGAGTTGAGGATTCTTAAGTTGTTTAAGGAAATTATAGAAAATTCCACACAATAAAATTTTATTGGAAAGAATGAAGTCTGTCACAAAATATCAACATGAAAACATGTTCAATATTCAATTAAAAAACAAGATTCAATTTGTTTACATAAGATGATCTCATTTTTAATCTGGAAAGATTGCCAATAAACAGTTATTTTTAGAGGATAGTGTTATAGGATTTTTTTTTATTTTATACATTTCTGCACCTTTGTTTTGTTTTTACATCTAGAATACAATCTCTATAATAAGGAGAAATATTAATAAAAAAGATACAGAGACACCACAATTCCTCCATATTCTGGGCATAGATGTCAACATTCATAATCACTTGCAGCTAATCAAACTTACAAGCTTTTGCACAGCAAAGGAAGCCATAAACAATACGAAAAGACAGCCTACAGAATGGGAGAAAATACTTGCAAATGATGTGACTGACAAGGGCTTAATTTCCAAAATATACAAACAGCTCATACGACTCAATAACAAGAAAACAAAAAACCCAATTAAAAAATGGGCAGAAGACCTAAATAGACATTTCTCCAAAGAAGACATATAGATAGGCAATAGGCATATGAAAAGATGCTCATCATCACTAATTATTACAGAATTGCAAATAAAAACTACACCTCACACCAGTCAGAATGGACATCATTAAAAAATCTACAAATAATAAATACTGGAGGGGGTGTGGAGAAAAGGGAGCCCTCCTACACTGTTGGTGGGAATGTAGATTGGTGCAGACACTATGGAGAACAGTATGGAGGTTCCTTAAAAACTAAAAATAGAACTACCATGTGATCCAGCAATCCCACTCCTGGGCTTATATCCAGACAAAACTCTAATTCAAAAAGATACATGCACCTCTGTGTTCATAGCAGCACTATTTACTATAGCTAAGACATGGAAGCAACCTAAGTGTCCATTCATAGATGAATGGATAAAGAAGATGTGGCGTATATATACATACACACAATAGAATATTACTCAGCCATAAAAAAGAGTGAAACAATGCCATTTGAAGCAACACTGATGGACCTAGAGATTATTATACTAAGTGAAGTAAGTCAGAAAGAGAAAGACAAATACCATATGTGGAATCTAAAATATGTGGAATCTAAAATATGACACAAATGAACATATCTTCGAAACAGAAACAGACTCACAGACATAGAGAACAGACTTGTGATTGCAAAGGAGGGTGGGGAGGGAAGGATTGGAAGTTTGGGATTAGCAAATGCAAAGTATTATATATAGTATGGATAAACAACTAGGTCCTATTGTATAGCACAGGGAAATATATTCAATATCTTATAATAAACTATAATGGAGAAGAATGTGAAAAAGAATATATATATATATATATATATATATATGTATAACTGAATCACTTTGCTGTACAACAGAAATTAACACAACATTGTAAATCAGCTATACTTCAATAAAATTTTTAAAAAGTCACTTGCAGGAAGCAAAGTGTTTTGTGACACTGGTGTATAACCAGGAATCATTTCTGAAGGCCTGGGTTCATTCAATGATTCAATAAATAGTTATTGAGCTAATGCAAATGGCCAGGCACTGAAACAGTGTCTCTGATCTCACAGAGCTTGCATTCCACTCTGTGAAAACAGATGATAAACATGTAAACCAATAAGTAAATGAAATAACTACAAATTGTGTTTTAGAGGTGTGCGCTAAGAGCAAAGCACATATGATAAGATAATGAGGAAATAGGGGGCAGGTTATATGGGGCAGTTGGAGAGGCTTCTGCAAGACTAACGTATAAGCTGGGACGTGGAGGGTGGGTGGGAACCAGCCAGCAAAGAAGCAAGTGCGGATGGAGTCAGGCTGGGGACATCGAGGTCAACGTCTTAAGGGAGAGGGGCACACTGCAAGTATTTAAGTGACAACAAGAAGGCAGACTTACAAGATAAATGTATAATTTGTGATTGGTAGGACATATCAATGTGTCAAACCCATGTTTCTGGGAATGACAAGAGAGGTGTCAAAGTCCAGGGAGCAGGGGTCCTGATGTTTGGGCTCAGACCCACAGGCAGCACCAGGAATGCTCAGTTGGTTTTGTTTTCTATTCTAGCGGCAGTTCACAATTTATCCTCATCACACATGCTGTTTTCAATAGATCTAAATATCATCTAGCTAATACTAACCTTTCTATAGTAATTTATAGTTAAAAAGTCTTATCATAGTTCAACCTCCAGAGTGTAGTGTGAAAATTTAAGAAACCATTATTCATTTATCACCTGTTTATTGTATACCTACTATGTACCAGGCACTCTTCTAGCCAGTGAAGATGAATCTTGTTGGACAAATCATCAGTAAGAAGGTAAACTACCTAATTATCAGATGGCAATAAATGTTTGGAGAAAAATAGATTACAGAAGGGAGATAGGGAAATTGGAAGTCAGGGGAGAATTGCTACTTCAATACTTCATTTTCAATAATAGATATAATAATTAGACATATCAATAGGGAAATAGAAGCCTTGAACAACACTATAAAACAACTGGACCTAATAGACATCTGTAGAACACTCAATCCAGCAACAATAGAATACACATTCTTTTTAAGTGCACATGGAACATTCTCCAAGACTAATCACATATTGGGTCATAAAATAAGCTTTTAAAATAATTTTAAAAGACTGAAGTCACAAAAAGTGTGTTCTCTGATGGCAAGAGAATAAAATTAGAAATTAATAATAGAAGAAAATTCACCAATATGTGGATTTTTTATTTAGACACTTCTAAATAAAAAAATGGATTAAATATGAAATAATCACAAGGGAAACTAGAAAATTTTTTGAGATGAAAGAAATAAAACACAACATAATAAAACTTACAGGGTGATGCTAAGGAAGTTCTTAAATGAAAATTTATAGCTGTAAACACCTACGTTAAAAAGGAAGAAAACTCTCAAGCCAATAACCTTCCCCATTAAAAATACAAAAAAAAAAAAAAGGTAGAGCAAGTTAAACCCCAAACAAGAAGAAGAAAAGAAATACTAAAGCAGGAATAAATAAAATAGAGAATAGAAAATAAGTAGGGAAAAAGTCAATTAAACCAAAAATTGGTTCTTTAAGAAGATCAACAAAAAATGAACTAACTTTTAGCTAAACTGGTCAATAAGAAAAAAAAAGAGCTAAAATGACTAAAATCAGAAATTAAACAGGGGCCACTACTACCAACCTCACTGAAATTAAAAAGAAGTATAAGGAAATACTATGAATAATTGCACATCAATAAATTAGATAACCTGAATAAAATTCCCAGAAAGATACGAACTATTAAAAATGTCCAAATGAGAAGTGAAAATCTGAATAGACTTATAAAAAAATAAAGAGATTGAAATAGTAATAATAATAATAAACTACCCATGAGGAAAAGTCCAGGATGAGATTTCTTCACTGATGGATCCTACAAAATGAATAAAGAAGAGTTAACATCAATTCTTCAAAAACTCTTCCAAAAAAAATAATAATAATAAGAGGAGGGCATACTGACCACCTTATCCTATGAGGTCACTGTTACCCTGATTCCAAAGCCTTACAAAAATATCCCAAGAAAATAAAACTACAGGTCAATTTGCCTTATGGGTATGAATGAATATTCGACAAAATAGGAGTAAACAAAATTCAGCAAAATATAAAAAGAATTATACATCGTGACTAATTGAGGTTTATCCCAGAAATGGAAGATGGTTCAACAGAAGAAATCCAATCAATGTAATACACCTTAGTAATTGAATAAAGGACAGAAGAAATTGAATCAAGGTAATACACCTTAGTAACTGAATAAAGGACAAAAACTACATGACCGGGCTTCCCTGGTGGCGCAGTAGTTGAGAGTCCGCCTGCCGATGCAGGGGACACGGATTCGTGCCCCGGTCCAGGAAGATCCCACGTGCCACGGAGCGGCTGGGCCCGTGAGCCATGGCCGCTGAGCCTGCGCGTCCGGAGCCTGTGCTCCGCAGAGGGAGAGGCCACAACAACAAAAAAAATGAAATCAGAGGGTGAGGTATTCACGTTAGGAATGATGCCATCTTTGGCTTTCGATGCCAGTTGTCTGCTTCCGGAGATGGCTTCGGGCCCCTGTGCATCGTGTTTACCTAACTAAATGTGCAAGGCTGCGGTACCCACGCCAAGGAGATCACCTGAGCTACAGCAAACAGTCAACAGATGCATGCTATTTATTTTGTTTTTTGGTCTTTTCATAATTTTTCTTAAACCCCACAGTCATTTTGCTGATAGGTTGTTCCAAATTCATCTTCCCTGAGGCATGTTTCCTGTCAGTGCAAGGCGAGGTGCACTCATCATAGGCAAGTGTCTTCACTATGTCATAGCTTCCGACAGTAACACACACTGATGTTTACTAGGTCCTGCATCCTATGCTGCACTGCATCCTCAACACTGCTTTCTCTGGTCCTCGCTGCAACCCCAAAACATGTTATTACAAACTTCTTCTGAAATCTCTTTGGAGAGGTGGCTGTTATTTTTAACAGTCACACACAGTTATATTTTTAAGAGCTTCTAATTTGTTTCCCTCTCTGTTCAAAGCCTAAAGATAGCATCTGCTAAATAATACAGTATATACAAAAACTTGGAGACAAGTGATTTAATGAAAACTTCCAAAGGAAATTTCTTTAGTGAAAGAGCTGATTTTCAACTAAGTTGGGAGTTTCTCCACATTCAGAATCCCAAATCCACGCATGGATCCTCCATCTGAGGGTCCCGACCTGCAGCCCTAGTGATCACGAGCACAGACGTCTGACTGACCCTGCTACAGCCTACCAATATTTCTGGGTAAATTTAGTTTTGAATGTGAGGACGGCCATGAAAGAGTAAAAATGTGAAAATAAGAGTAAAACAGAACTTACGTCCTGGGAGATAAGATTGCACTAGGGTTTAATGATATGTACACATTCATTTTTCCCAAAGCGTGTTCTCTGAAGTGGTGGTATGCATGTGTTGGGGGCGGTCAAATTATCTGACTATGTGTGTGGAGGATACTGCAGCCTCTTCTGGGTGGTCACAGGCACATTTACACATCCTGATACCGAACAATCTCAGGGCAGCAAGGAAGCCCTTTCATCTTGGTTGACACTCTACCATGGAACCGTTTTTTTAAGTAACAGGTACTTAACATCTCAGATGAGTGTTTTAAAAATCACCCTTTGGGATCCACGGTTGTAGGGAGAGCCTCAGGATTGGTCCTTAATACATTTACACAGAAATTAAACGTGTTGGAAGCAGCTAGGTACCGATAGCTGTTGCAGCCATTTTCAGAACAGGGCATCTTTCCCCTTCTGTCTCCTTCCGGGGATAAATGATCATGTTAAATAAAAACAGAGAATGTTAAAAAAATTTCAGTTAATACTCTGTACCTTCAAGCAAAGCTGGAATTATTTCACACACTTGCAGTGCAGATGATTCAAGTTCATTATTTGGCCTCTCTCACCTTAAATAAAACTCCTGGAAAAAGAGGGGAAAAGGGTTTTGTTTAAGAATTTCTCACTGACTCAAGAGAAAGAACAATGGGAAATACACCTAGGTTTCATATTTTAACCTTTAAGTGCCAAGAATGTTGGTGATGTTTTTCCCTGGTTAATATTTTCCTCAACTTAAGTTGAGAGATCATATTACTGTGTTGATTAAATACACTTTATATATAAAAAAAGAAAGGATTGTGTAGGTGGCATCTGGCGTCTAGTCCTCAAGAAGAATACAAAAGGTAGTGACGGTCTGTGGAGTCATAAGCCTCCCAACATTTCTCGTATTTGAGTTCCTTTTGGTTTTCCTGTATTTGAGTTACCAAGTCGGCTGTGAACACGAATCATGTCAGGTAAGCCTCAAACTTCCACGGCTCCAGCACTGAAGCCTCATTTCCTGCCTCATAGTTTTAATCCTCTCTTCAGGATTCTCTTCTTTAATCTTCCGGACAATCTGAAGAAAATGAAGAGGTCCAGAGCGTGCATTTCACTACGACTAAAAATCAAGTAAGCTTTATTGAAAGAGGGCAACATTTCAGAAATCCCACACTCGGAACTTTGTCTTTTCAGTTATTGAAGTGATGGTTCCTTTTCACCATTGAGCAAAACCTACTCCCAGCCTTTGGTTGAATGCTCTACCCTAAGATTAATAATGTACATAAAATCACAGTGTTTATGGAGAGTTGAAAACAAATGTTTGAGAAGGGGAAAATATTCAAGTGTAAAAGGTCACGAAGGAAACGGAATAACCGGGTGAATTGCCAAACCCTTCACGATGTCAAAGCATTTTGCCAAGGCTTCATTTTTCTCTCCAAGCAGCATCTAGTCACCCCCAACGTTGGGGGTGATCCAAGCAAACAGCCCCACCAGGAGTGACAGGTGGCAGGGCCCAGCTGGACTTTCTGCGGCATGTGTATTCACATCCCAGCCCCTGCCAAACACGTCCGCGCTTTGTTTGATCGTCCCATGCCAGCCCTGATTCCAGCATGCAGAGCTATAGGACAACAAATAATTATGATGGGGATTTGTGGGGAGAAGAGATGGGCACACGTCGGCCGGCCTTCCCGAGGATGCTTCCTTAAAGAGGACCAGAACTAACACAGGAAACCCACCTCCAAACGTTAATTTCATTTTATTTTTCTGCTACATCTTCATACATTTATATATAGATGCATAGGAGGAAAGAACATCTCCTAGGTGAGTAAGTGAGAAAATCCCAGAGCCGTCTCCCGCCACCGCCAGGGTACCGCTGTGTCCTAGTCAGTCAGCATCTCTCCAGATCATCAAATGATGCTGTTTCCTTATTTTCTTTCACCTGATAATAAGATTGGAATGAATGGTCAACTTATCATTTTAATGATCCAGACAACAAGTTTAATTCAACAAGTGTCATTCATTAAACTATACAACAGAGGATGAAAGAAATAATTTCTCATGCCCACGAAAAAAAAACCTAAATTAACCATATTTAGCCCAACTGACTCTTAAATTACAGCCTACTAACTATAAGCTCATCAATCCTAGAAATCCTAGAAATCAAAAGATAGATATTAGATATAAAAGATATATACATATATACACACATGTTACATAAAATAAACATATATATATAGGGGTGTGTGTGTATCTCACTGGTAGCTTTTTTTAAAACGTCTTTATTAGAGTATAATTGCTTTACAATGATGTGTTAGTTTCTGCTGTATAACAAAGTGAATCAGTTATACGTATACATATATCCCCATATCCCCTCCCTCTTGCGTCTCCCTCCCACCCTCCCTATCCCACCCCTCCAGGTGGACACAAAGCACCGAGCTGATCTCCCTGTGCTATGCGGCTGCTTCGCACTAGCTATCTATTTTGCATTTGGTAGTGTATATATGTCATTGGTAGCTTTTTATCTTGGAGGGAGCTCAAAATAGTCCGTGAAGGAGAAGAAAATATTTCCTGTCTGGCACCATTAACAACTGCATTAGCATAAAAATGCCTGGAGTGACACATTTTATAGATGCATAAGAAGTGGGAAACGATGGCGTTTAGAAGGTCAGAGACAGAGAAATGTTATGGGTTCTGAAAATGAAATAACTAGGGAGCGCGTGCATCCCCGCAGGGCACTCTTAGATGCCTCATGAAATGAAACAGTCTGGGGGGACCAGGAAAGACAAGCTCGTGTGGCCACGCCACCATGTACAGGACAACCACACGAGCATCACTCCTTCCTGCCACCCTCCGGACAGAGGGACAGACAGCCCTGTCCGTCTCTGTGACTAATAATTGCAAATTTGTTGCATACACATTCCAACGTTCCATTCTCTGACAAAAGGAAGGTTTTATTCCCATCAAAGGCTCTTTTGCTCTAATTAAATCCCACTTCTCTGGGCTCATTTTCCTTTGGAAACACCCTCGAAGTCTGTCTCCTCCTCAGAGCATCCCAGGGCTGTCAAATGCAGCACAGCCCCAAAGGACCAGTTCCTCCTTGGCTCTCCTTGTCCAGCCCCTGGAGAGACAATGACACACAGGACACAGTTGCTGACCACAGGGACATCACCACCCACAAGGAGGTGGCAAATTTCCCCCTTGTGCAGAATTCCCTGGTTTCTTGAGCAACTAGAGGATGGCTTCTAAACGTTTAAGGGAAAACCTGCCTCAATAAAATAAAAAGAGCATTTATAAGAATTCATGTCTTCTCTATTCCTTCCCCTCCCTTTGTTTTTCTCCAGCAAACCCAATTAAAGGAGAATTATTTGGACTGGTATAACTCTATTAAACTATAAAATAGCTGAGAGAGTTTATTTTTTTCCAAATTATTTTTTTCAAGTCCCTATCCCTTGATAGGATAGAAATACAGAAGTTGAGGGCACGGTTCTGATTTTGGCAGGCCAAATGGGTTTGGGGTGACACAAATGTCCCAGGCCCATCTCCCTCAATTTTTGAGGGGCCATTTAAATGTGGGAACCACACACTGCACTTATGCTTTATCCAGATCATTAAATCCTCTGAAAATATTTTTCATGAATTAAGAATCTAATTAGCAAAGCTTCAGCTATAGAGTTCTTCAAATAGCTGAGTAAATATTACCTAGTGTCACTGTGATAATTCCCTATTATGCCTTCTCATACATGGTTAGCGCTACGGAGTTACTTCACAGACCAGAGCACATTCTGTTCAAAACAAAGAGCATCTTTTCTTTAAATACTGTTTCTGGATGCTAGGCTGTTGGGAGGTGTGTCCGCCTCTTCCTACATAAATCTCCACTTGAACTGTTCCTATTATCAATACACTTGTTGAAAATCTACGATTCTAAGTCACTATGCATCTTTTTGAAGGTTTATGTCCTTCCAAAAAGGATTGGTGGTCAACTGTCCATTGCTTTCCTATATCCCAGTAAATCCACTCTTAGTTAAATGCCTTGGAGAAATTCATATAAGAATGTTTGCCGTGGCATTAATAATAATAGTGAAAAAATATGGAAACCCAAATTCCACGGAACAGAGAATGGATAATGAATTGAGGTAAATTCATACAATGTAATAGTATACAGCAGTGAAAATACACCACAGAGAGATGCGTCAGCGTGGGTGAATTTGAGAAACACCACTTTGTGTTCAAGAATCACTTATAGAAGAATATATATGCATGAGTCCATTTAGATAAAGTTAAAAATAGCACAGAAGTAAGCAATAGAGGAGCTGCATTTCCTGCACGCTCCGCATGGGGGGTGCGGACGGTGGCAGAGCAGGGTCTCTAAAGCATGGCTGATATTCTGTTTCCTTTCCTGTGTGCTAGGTGCATAGGACTGTCTTATTATTACACTTTCAATTATACATGTCCATCACATTCATTCTTTTATATATATGGCATCTTTGGAAACAAACCAAAAAGGATAAAAGGAAGCCTTTCTATTTTCCTGCTGGATTAGATCCAGAGAGGAGCCTAGCTGATAACATCTTACTATCTTAGCCAGGCTGGAAGGGGACAGACATGGAGGAGAGACAGCTAAGAGGGACAGAGGGATTGGGGACATGGGGGAGGAGGGCCCCCAGTGTTCTGGTGACTTTATTTCTGTTTCTAAATCAAGTCCTTCCCAGAGCCAGATCCACCTTCATGGCCATTTCACCTGAGCTATTAACCAAAATTTGGGGAGAAAGTTGCTTACACACACACACACACGCACACGCGCGCGCGCGCGCGCCTAATTGATCCAGAACATCATTTTTCCTGCTAAGCTAGCTGCTATTAACCTTGGTGGTACCAAAAATTATTTGGGAAACTTTAAATCCCAGTGTTCAGGCCAGGAGCCAGACCAATAAAACCAGAAGCTCCAGCGTGGGGCTAAGCAAGAGCAAGTTCAAAGTTGAGCACTTGGTACCAGGATGCAGCCGAGGTGAACAAGCAGGGTCCAGGCACTGCTGTATCACAGTGACCTGCGGGAAGCACACAGTCAGTGAGACGGAAATCCCCGAGGGATCTGTTCACAACGCCCGTACAGGCTGCCGTGACTCACTGCACCAAGCCTGCTACTGTCCACAGTGCCGTTTGCCCTTCTTCCACAGTGGTGGAACTGTGACAGTTTTGTTTTGTTTTGTTTTTTAATGCCAGCTACTTTACTCTTTTTTTTTTAAGATTTTTTTTTTTTAATGTGGACAGTTTTTAAATTCTTTATTGAATTTGTTACAATATTGCTTCTGTTTTATGTTTTGGTTTTTTGGCCACGAGGCATGTGGGACCTTAGCTCCCCAACCAGGGATTGAACCCACACCCCCTGCATTGGAAGGCAAAGTCTTAACCACTGGACCGCCAGGGAAGTCCTTTTTTTTTTTCCTAGCGAAGCAAACTTTATTGTGGGTCTGAGGTTGGGGCTCTTCCCTCCAGGTCCTGCTGCAACCACGAGTTGGGGTGAGGGGCTCTTGTGTTGCCCCCAGCACGTCCATCACATTCAGACTCAGCACGGTGGTCTCACGGGCCCTCCCTCGGTCACTGCAACCAGGCCACTCCTGGCTCCGCATTTCCTGAATCACAGCAGCTACACGTGGCCACGTGACTCAGTGCCCTGAGAGAGGGGGATGGGGGAGTGAGGAGCGTGGTGCTGAGTCTGAGCCTCAGGCTGCACCCTCTGCACTCCCCTCCCCCACTGTTGAAACCTGACCAGAGCAGTTGTGGAGCTTTGACCATGCAGCTGTCAGCAATGACCTTGGGATGACACAGGAACAAGACAGAGAGAACCCGGGCCCTACCACATAGGTTAATCCCATAAGGACAGTTATATGAGAGAGAAATGCACTTCTGGTCAGCTCTTACGGTTCACTAAGCTACCCTAACAAATACACCAAGGGGATCCTGCAGGGAGCTGCCCAGTCCAAGGGCATTCCCAGGGAGACCCAGTGACTGAGGGTCATAGGGGTACAAAGGCGCAGCTATCTTGTTCCTGACCCACCTGAAGGACCACTCTGGCCCTTCGGCCTTCCTGGGGTTGGTCGAGCCTGCATCGACCTCAGCGCCTCCCTCTGCCTGCCCCATCGTCCTCCTTCCACAGGTGGTCCATTCTGAGGCTTCTCCTTCATAAGCATCATATATGATAAACTCTGTCTCAGATCTGTTTCCTGAGAAAACCAATCTACGACCCATAGCAGGTTCTCAAAAAATACCCGTCCAGTGAAAAAACATATAAATAAGTAAATGAGGCCGGCCTGGGATTTACTCTGTGCCAAAGAGAAAGCTGAATATACGGGAGTGAAAATGCTGATCACTTACTTCTAACAACAGGAACTGTCCTAAGGAAATTTTAGGGCTTTAGATCTCTTTACAGTTTGGTGTAGGACAAATAAAATTCCAACTTATTCACTCTCCAAATTAAGTATTAAGTATCCCACACTGGGAAAGCTAAATTAATGCTAATAAACATCAAAGACTATTTGTATGTTCCTTTTATTTTGGCAAAACGATTTCCAAGAACTTTTTTTTCTTGCCATTCTGAGGGGACAAAGAGAAAGGGGAGCTCATCACTGCCCAAGTTCTCATGCACCCGACTTGGCCCTCACGTCCCCAGCCTAGAGCTCCTGGCACCCTCTCCACTCCCTGGGGGGCCTCTCACACCGTGAGTATTAAAACACTGAGACATGTAGCTGGAGCACCCACATCCCTGACTGTTCTGTTAGTGGAGGGTAGAAAAATAAATGCAGACTGATTAGAATGAAGTCTTGGAATTTTCTAACAATTTCAATCAATAATGATTTTTAAATCTGATTTTCTGGAGGGGACCAGATTGTCCTCCCTCCTTCTCCCACATTCCTGCTGCCTAGAATTGCAAAGGGGTGTCATCCTGGGTCCTGCAGACAGAGAAACTTGGGTCCTGGAAGACTTGACAAAGTTTCCACTCCAGCCCTGAACTGTCTGGATCCAGGTGGCGCTTTACATGAGAAACTCACAACATTGACATCTAGGCCACTCTTTTAGGAGTCTTGGCTACTCACAGTTCATGGCAATGACTAACCTCAGAACACCAGGAAAACGATATTCTTTACGTGAAAACGAATGACAACTTACTTGTTTTTTCTGTTAGAAAAGTAACACAAAAAGAAACAAAAGTAATGCGTGCATCTCATGAAATGAAATCAACTTCTATTTTGAAATTTCATAATTTGTCATAAAACTGAATTCTTTTTCAACATAGCACTTGAATACTCTTCCGTTAATGCCAGGGTTTCCTGGAGCACAGCATCAGAAATGCGGTGCGTATTCTATCCACATTATATGTGGGTAAACACAGAAGTCCAAAGGGCTGTCAGAAATTTGACCATTCGCTTCATGTTACAACATGTACATAAAATAGTTTTATTTTGAATAATACAGTTTTAGTTACACCAAGAAACACACACAGAGAAAGAATGAGTGTAGTGGAAATTCATCAAAATGAAAATGGATGTCATCCTTGGGCTACGTGATCATTGGAGACACATTTTTTTTTTCTTTTTGCCTGGTTCAATTGTCTAATTTTTGGGTAATCGTATTTCCTGTATCATTTGAAAAGTGTCCCAACATACATTCCTTCCCCCAGAGCCCGGCCCTTTCCTGTTATCCCGTGAAAGATGCAGGGCTTTGAGGATTTGGGCCAAAGTCCATCGTCCACTCATGGGGCGGGTGGACAGGCCCTCAGAAAGCCGCCTCCTCCTTTCCCTGGGTTAAAACGTCGTTAACTGACTTGCCAGTTTGCTCTTTTTCATTTCTGTGCATCCTGTGCTTCCTGCTTTTAACTACGGGGGCGGCTCAGGCAGCTGGAACCCCAGAGAGGATATTTGTGCCTTCTCAGACACAGACAGAATGTGCAGGGGAGAAATCTCCAAGTGTGTATGGAGACAGGTCTGCTACAACCCTAAGTAAACACGAGCCAATAAAAGCCGATGAATGAGAACGAAGCGGGGGGGAGGGGGTGCAGCCCGGGGAGGGGGGCAGAGGGAGCAGGCGGCTGTGTGTGCTCTGGGCCCGCAACCGCAGAGGTGATTCTGGTGTGTGGTGAGGATGGGGCTGGCGGGGGCTTGACAGTGATTTAATACACAGCTCTACACACGAAGAGACTTCAATAAATGTTGTTGGCTGACTTCCGAACTGGCTTTGACCTCCCCTGAAAGGGTGCAGGGTGCGAAATAAACTCAAGGTATTATCATAATAATACCTGCTGACCAAGAATGCTGTCAAGATGACTGAACACCTTTGGAAGGGCAGGATGGGCTTCTCTGAAGAGTGACACTGGGCAGATGCTAAACCCAACCTCCTTCAAGAGGACTTTCTGTTGCTTCAGCTCTGCCTCGATTACAACACCAGCTAGACGCCTCCTGGAAATGCAAACACTGTCTTGTTGAGATGACCCACCAAAATGTCACTTATCTGGGCACCAGAAGTTTGCTCTGTCTTTGTGAGGTTGTAACCCTAGGATGGAGTGGATCTTGGAAGATGGAATGCTTTGTCATCCACTCAAGGCCAAGACTGCACCAAAATAATCGTCTAGAGGCAAGTCCTCCTCTCTCTACCCCCTCCCCTGCCCCCAAGCTTGGCCCCAGGAAGAGAAATTCCCCAACTCTCCTGGGTAACCGTCCCTAGTGTTTGCACCATATCCACCGTCAGGATGACCCTTTGCCATGAACCCTAATCCTTTGAGAAATGATTTGTCAATTCCTTACTGTTTTGTCTTTAGTGGAAATAAAGAAAACCTGATATCCCGATTCTGTTGAGATCCAGGCAGACTTACACACACACACACACACACACACACACACACACACACACACTCCTTAATTCAGCAATTAGGGGCTTTAAAAGCTTGATTTTGTCATTAATTCAGGATCAACTCCAGCTCCTCCGTGTGCCTTTGTCTTTTTCCTCATCTCCCTTGTGCCCCGGCTACCTACTTACACATTTTCAACCCAAGCCAGAACTTGGCATTTATTGCAAAAATCTAACACATAAAGAGTTACACATACCCAAGAACTAATGCCTTTGATGCAGCACTTGGGTCTCCTTCCGTTTATGTTTGGGAGGCAAGGCAGCCCTGGGGGTGGCGAACGCGAGGGTCACTCTCCTGCCCTGTGATAGGGTTATTTGCCCAGTGAGTAATGGCTCCATGTGTCACCTTTGGTGCAAAGCCCATGACTTTGTGGCTCAGCTCCAGGAAAACAGCTGAAAAGTGAAATTTATGTTTGTCCATTACTTGATATAACTGGGGAGCCTAATATTGGTCACTGAATAAAAATTCATTTTGTTTCAAAATCATTCAGCCTGAATGGACGTTGGTCACCCACCCAAACACCAGTGATTTTCTGTTGGTTTATTGAGGCTATACCGACCCGATCTGTCCTGTGCGTCACTGGTATGTTATATACGTGACAGAATCGACCAGCTGACACTATCTCTTGTAAGGCCTTAAAATCTAAGCTGGAAAGAATGATTGAACATCTGGTCAACAGACAAAGACTGTAATGATTTAAAGAGATTTAGACAAAACAGGGTGTGCCCCTCTATTTTGGGGGAGTGGGGACTGGCTTCCTGGAAAAAGCTTGCCTTGAGGAATGTAAGCAAGATTATGCTACATTACAGGAAGCTGATTCCATCTGTATGATGGATACATTTGGAATTATGTCAAGGAAAGAGACATTTTTTGAACATCCTGATTTATAGCTGCCAACCATTGACGTGTGTGGGTGACAGACAAGAGGACCTTTTCTTCTCTTAGCTTGTGTGCCACTGAGCAGAGATTCCCTGGGAAATTTTAATGACTAGGTTACAGCAGTAAAAACATATGGGGCTTCCATGGTGGCGCAGTGGTTGAGAGCCCACCTGCCGATGCAGGGGACACGGGTTCGTGTCCCGGTCCGGGAAGATCCCACATGCTGCGGAGCGGCTGGGCCCGTGAGCCATGGCCGCTGAGCCTGCGCGTCCGGAGTCTGTGCTCCGCAACGGGAGAGGCCACAACAGTGAGAGGCCCGGGTACCGCAAAAACAAAAACAAAAGCATATGAACAATTCAATGGCTTCCCTTACTTGCAAGGGACTCCATGGAGAGTCAAAAGTAGTCATTTATGTGCTATTTTCTATGTTGTGCTCTTAAGCCTTTCTGGAACTTTTCTATTAGTGTCCCCTGTTTTCTGTACTTTTAATAGTCTTTACAGAGGAAGCAGTTGACATGTGTCTTTTACAGTCTGGCTGGTACATTCAGGTTCTTCATTGAAATGCATCTTCTCAAATGGGGATTGAGACACGGCTGCCAATCTCAGCTCCTAGAGCATCGCTCTGGAAACCAGGAATTCAGATCATTTGTGCTCCCCCAAATGCATTCTAAACTAAAAAAGAAAAAGAAGGATAAAATATGTCAGTAACTTTACTACATTCTCTGAAAATAATAAGCATTATTTTTTATCATATATTATATAAACTATCTCTAGCAAACTATAACAGTAAAGACAGGGTAGATTATAATAGTTACTTAAAACAGCCTCAGGTATTTTTTCACTTGGGGAAAGTATAACAATGTTAAATAATTTAGACTTAATTTGAAAAAATACTGAAATACTTGCATCTTGGAAGAAAGGTGGAGATGAAAATTGAGATATCATATTATTTAATTTAATCTATAGATACACACTAAGATGGTCGGGATAGTGAGCACATGTTTTCATTTAACTGATGTCTGTACTTTTTCTGTAAACTTGATAAACTGCAGTTATGAAACTTTTAAAAATAAAGAAGATAAAGTAACAAAACCAGTCAATTTTTTAAAAAATTTAAATAATAAAAAAAGTTAAAAAGGGGAGGACGAAGAAAAGACCTACATGAACAATGAAAAGGTGAGTTATTGCCACATAACCCTAAAGTGTGTTTTTTGGAGACAGTGCAGCCACCCTGGTCATGAGCGAAGTCTCACGGAAGAGACTGCCTGGGGTCAAATCCCAGCCAACCAGCCGCTAACTGTGTGGCCTTGGGTAAGTGAGCCACCCTCTCTGAGTCTCATCTGTCAAATGAGGGTAATAATAGCAGTGAAGAGAATGAGATGAGTTACTGAATGCAGCGCCCCAAGAACAATGCCTGGACCAGGAAATGAGCCATGAGTTCATGCCCTGTAGAAAATTTAAAAGCAACAATACCTAAAATTATTGTATGCATTGGTAATTCTAAACATTGTTTGGGATAAAATATTCCTCTCTGAAAAAAAAAAAAGGCTGGTCTAAAAAAGTTTTTAACAACTGCTGTGGGGCTTCCCTGGTGGTACAGTGGTTAAGAATCCACCTGCCAATGCAGGGGACATGGGTTCAATCCCTGGTCCGGGAAGATGCCACATGCCGTGGAGCAACTAATCCCTTGCGCCACAACTACTGAGGCTGTGCTCTAGATCCCGCGAGCCACAACTACTGAAGCCAGCGCAAGCCTAGAGCCCACGGTCTACAACAAGAGAAGCCACCACAATGAGAAGTCTGCACACTGAAACGAAGAGTAGCCCCCGCTCACCGCAACTAGAGAAAGCTCACACGCAGCAACGAAGGCCCAATGCAGCCAAAAATAGATAAATAAAAATAAATAAATTTATTTTTAAAAATTGCTGTGGTTATTGTTGAGTTTTAACAGTATCATATGTATGTATTTTTAATTTTATTATTATTTTTTAATTAATTTATTTTTGGCTGTGTTGGGTCTTTGTTTCTGCGCGAGTGGTTTCTCTAGTTGCGGCAAGCGAGGGCCACTCTTCCTTGCGGTGTGCGGGCGTCTCACTGTCATGGTCCCTCCCGTTGCGGAGCACAGGCTCCAGACGCGCAGGCTCAGTAGTTGTTGCTCACAGGCCTAATTGCTCCGCGGCATGTGGGATCTTCTCAGACCAGGGCTCGAACCCGTGTCCCCTGAATTGGCAGGCAGATTCTCAACCACTGCACCACCAGGGAAGCCCGCATCATATGTATGTAAGCTTCAATTTAGAACATTTTAATTTTCCATTCTTTAGTAAACGTTTGATTTTACATGGTAGTTATATAGTCAGCCAGTTGTACAGTTGACCCTGTACATACATGGACTCAGCTACACACACAGGTTTCCGGAGTAGGATTGTTTGTGTTCAGAACTGTTTGAGGTCCCTTCGAGCAGAACTGGAATCTCCGCCCCTTGCATTTAAACAGTGGATTGAGGGGGAGCAGACTGATAGAAAAGAGATTCTAAAGCTGAAAAAACAGAACTAGACTTACTTCAATTTATGCACAAATCATTCTGTGAAGTTTGCAAAATTTATTGTTTTTTCTTTTTCCCCACAATACATTCATGTAACTAAAAGTATTAATCCATTCCTTATTTCCTTTTTTGCATTGTATTGTTGTTACTTTGGCTGACATGATTATGTATACGAAGTTCAATCAAAAGTTTTCAATGAGGGACTTCCCTGGTGGTGCAGTGGTTAAAAATCTGCCTGCCAATGCAGGGGTCACGGGTTCAAGCCCTGGTCCAGGAAGATCCCACATACGGCAGAGCAACTAAGCCCGTGAGCCACATATGGCTCTACTGAGCCCATATGCCACAACTACTGAAGTCTGCATGCCTAGAGCCGAGCTCCAAAACAAGAGAAGCCACCACAATGAGAAGCCTGCACACCGAAACAAAGAGTAGCCTCCACTCGCCGCAACTAGAGAAAGCCCGCACACAGCAACGAAGACCCAGCAAAGAAGACCCAATGCAGCCAAAAAAATAAATAAATAAATTTATAAAAAAATATATTAAAATTTTTTTTCAATGAAATAGTCTGAAAAAGAAAAAAATATATGTATATATATAGTTGAATCACTTTGCTGTATACCTGAAACTAACACAATATTGTAAATCAACTTTACTTCAATAAAAGAAAAGTTTCCAAGTTTCATGTTTATTTTATGACCACTAATATTCCTTGTTTTATTTCAAGATTATACTGAAAATAATTGCATCAGAAGGTGGGTTGTTAAAAAATGACCTGCCTGTGGTGTCAAATCCGCCAGGCATCCCACTATCTGGAACAGAATAAGCTCTCAATAAATGCTGGTTATTACTGTAATTAATCTTGCTGGTGCTTGGCACTGCACGATATCCAGGAAAGACTGTGTTCGTAAGAGTCCAGGTTGGGTATCAGAAACGTGTCGCCATCCTCCTCCTTATCAATGCCTCACCTCTGGCTCAAACAAGATACCATTCAGCAGGCCATGTTTGTCAAGTACTTTATCATCAGCTATGAGCTCCACCAAGAAGCAGCCCTGGGAAGGAAGGCCAACTCCTTGGTGCTTGTTGGAGAGATCAGGAAGCAGGACTCTGTGGGGAATAGGGGCAGCCACCCAAGCAGGCATCAGCCCAGCAGCCCAGGAGCTGACTTCAGCTTCCTGGTACAAATTGTTTGTGCGCACTTAGCACCTGATACCTACACGAGAGGTCATTCCCAAGTTCACCCCTAGGGAAACAGAGACACCACAGGATTCATGAATTTAATCTAAAGCCAAAAGAACAGTGCAACAATGAAGAACCAGTCAACGATAGTAATTATTGGGCTGAAATTTTCCTTAACCAGCTGTTACTTAGTACAGACTTGGAGTAATTGTCTTTCAGCTATTATCTCGTTTTTGTCCTCCCAACAAGCCTACAAGGTGAAGCCTAACAGGGCTGGCCCCATGGGACATGGGGAGGCTAGCCTGCTGGGAAGTGAGGGAACTGGGGTTTACCCTGGTGTGTCCAGCTGCAGCTTGCTCCTTCAGTACCATTTGCTAATACCAGAGAGCCTTTGGCGTGTGAAGTCTGGCTTGTTGAACGTGGATTCCCATGTTGTTGATGGACCAGCACACTGTGCCTCTAAGCAAGGCTTTTCTACAAGACTTGGAGGAAATAAGCCAATTTTGATGTCCTCCCGCTGTTCCAGGGACTGTGTGCACCCCCTAGTTCTGGGTGTGTGTGTCTGTGGACTTCTTTTGTCTAATCCATCCTCTAGGTGAATGCATGTGAGGAACCTCTGTCACCAGTATTCCATAAACTCCAAATGTTTATACTTACCGGTGTTTCAGCTCAAGCTCGTTCTGCATCTTCTTTTCTCCTTGGTGACATTCCCCTGCCTTCAGATCACCTGTTCAAATCCAGGACGATCAATTATGGAGCTTATAATATGCACAAAGCATCGTGATGGGCATGGGAATTACAAAAGATGAGCATGGCCCCTGCCCTAATAGTTCGCAAATGGGAAGATGGGTCATCAACACAGGTTCTACTCCAACCACATAACATAGTTAATAACATGAAATGTCACAGAAATTGAGAGAGAGACAGAGAGAGAGACAGAGAGATCCTTGTTTGAACTGGGTCTAAAAAGAAGGGAAGCTAAACAGAGAAAAGAATGAAGCAGGACAATAAGAAAGGCAATAAGGAGGCATTCTAGGTGGCAGACAGTGGGAACAATCACAGTTTCAAATCCCAGTGTTTTATTCCTGTTGGAACATGCAACACGTAACAATGTTACTTATCACATCTCGAACTATGTAACTTGTTTTGTTTTTTAAAATCATCTACTCTTTTAAGTTTTTTTAGGAACAAAACGCATGATCACTTTAAAAATTCTGAATTTTTAAAATTCAGAGCAGCACAAAGGAGGTAAGAGAAATCCACCAAACTCAAACAAGCAGGGCTATAGATTGGTAAACACTACCCAAAACATCCATCTCTGCATATAGACAGACAGACAGAAAGATTGACAGCAAGATCGATAGATAGACAAATAGGCAGATAGACAAATAGATAGGTAGACAGAAAAAAAGATAGATAGCCAGACAAAGAGAAACAGATGACTTTAGAAACACGGTCTCATAGTATTTATGACATTTTAATTGGATTAAAGTATTTTCACTCGAACCAAAGAAAAAGAGGATGAAGTAAAATTTGAGGAATTGCTAAAATTCACATAGTATTTTCCCACTGAAAGAACTGATCATTTCTATATGATTCTTCTAAAGTTAAAATAAAATGAATCCAAAAATCTTTATGAGTTATGGTTATTATTTTTATAATCATATTTCAACTTTGTACAATATCTGACTCCTGCTTTAAGAGATGAGGAAATTAGCAAAGTCTTTATATGTAAATTTTTGTCCTCTATATCGAAACCATTTCCACTAATTTTTAATTAGAGTTTATTGTGATTAGAGCCAACTTTTTTCTATTACCACTTAGATAGTTTATAGTCCTGTCAGTCCCATTCTTTGTCATTCCTATTTTGTTTATAAGTTACAAATAAGAGTATTTTATCAATTTATGTTCTTAGCTAAAACCAGCAAACACCCCTCCATCTCATACTGTTCTTTTCATTTTCTTGGTTTTGAAAATTTTTATTTTTCAATTTTCATTTTGAAATAATTTTAGACTTACTGAAAAGTGACAAAAATAGTACAAAGAATTTCTGTAGACCTCACATCCTGCTTCCCCAAATGTTAATGTCTTACGTGATCACAGTACAATGATCAAAATCAGGAAATTAATATTAACACAATATGATTACCATTTTTTCTAACTAATACCCTTTATCTAGCTTAGGAGCCAACCTAGGACTTAACACTGCATTTGGTTATTGCGTGTTTCTTTCTCTTTGTTGTAATTCATGTTCTGAATAAGTCCTTCTATAACATGAAGCATTCCCTTGTGGGGAATTTTCTTCTTTTAGAATTATGCCTTCTTCCAAACTGGATTCTTCATCTCCCTTTTTGGCATGTTATGCAGACATGGTGGCTGCCCACCCGTTTGGGCAGTACCCTCTTATTTCTTGGATTTCTTACAAAACCTCAACCTTATTCATTTCCTGAGCAGAGATTCTTAATCTTGGACATGATGTGACAAACCAGTGGGTTGGAGTGGTTTTATGATACAGTCCCAACCAAAGAGGCTTAGGGGAAAGTCCAGACTGTGTTGGGGAAATTCTAGGAAGGAATGATTCTCCGTAACAAAAAGATGGTCATTGAGGAGAAGAGTCTGTCCTGCATTGCCCTGTGTCCCCTGACTGTCCTGGGAGGTCAAGAAGCTTGAGGTCCTGTTGTTGTTTTGCTGTCACGAGGGAAAGGCTGAGAGAATCACAGAGCCCTGAAGTCAATGAGCCCAAAACCAAGCCAAGCAACCACCCACCTCCTGACTTGTGACTTGAGGGAGGAATTCCCTATTCGTCTAAGGCATCGCTAGCCAAACGTCCTGAGAGTTGCAGCTAGATATACTCTATAGACAGAACGTGCTGTATCTCTTTATATTTTCTTTGTTCAAGTTCATTGCATAGTTGCTTTGCCACTGTTCATCTTGTTCGTTCAAGTGAGCTGTTCTGTCCAGAATTTCTACTTCCTCTGATGGCATGTGACTATATTGTCCTTGATGTCTTCCCCACTTTTATTTAAATCCTGACTGTCCTCCCCTTTGAGATATAATTTAGGGGTTGAGGACTGCAGTCCATCTCCATTTCTTCAGAGATTTTATTCTAAAGTCAATGAAGAGTTATTGGAGGGCTTCAAGGAGGGAAGACAGAGGATCAGATTTACACATTTAAAGAACTGCCCTGTTTGCTGCAGGTTGGGGGCAAGCACAGAAGGAGAAAGCCCACCTAGCAGGTCCTGAAGTGGTTCAGGAAAATCGTGGTGGTTTGGGTGATGAAGGCAACAGTGGAGATGATGGGACGTGCTCGGAGGTTAGGCCAACAGGTCTTCCTTGTAGATCGGACACGGAGTGTGTGGGAAAGTGAAAGAGAGAGGTTGAGAGTCTGAGCATCTGCACGAATGGAGGTGACATTTAGTAAAAAAGAAACTTGAGGAAGAAGGGAGATTGTATATATAAAACAGATAACTAATAAGGACCTACTGTATAGCGCAGGGAACTCTACTCAATACTCTGTAATGACCTAAATGGGAAAAGAATCTAAAACAGAGTGGACATATGTATATGTATAACTGAGTCACTTTGCTGTACTGCAGAAACTAACACAACATTGTAAAGCAACTATACTCCGATAAAATTTTCTAAAAATAGGAAGATTGGACATGGGATGGACAGAATAAGAAAGCAAGAGTCCTCTTAAGCCCAAATGAGAAGGAAGCATGACCTCAAGGATTCACTTTGGGGAATTCTCTTCTCTTCCTTGATGAGGCTTTCTCCCAAGATGATCATCATCTTCCTTTTGTTCACATGTTGAGGAGGTGCTGGGGTTGCCTACACAATGGGCACAGCCCCAGCCCCTTCCCTCACCACCAGAACCCCACCTTTACTCGAGTCATAAGAAGGTGCACTGGTCTATGCTAGAAATCCGTGGCAGGACAGGAAAGACTACAACTCCACTGCTTACTTTGTGCCAAGGAATGGTATTACGTATGAATTTTTTCTTCAAACACTAAGCCTCCAAAAACCTCGAGAAGATGCCATCTCACTTTACTTTTAATTCATAGACAATGACACTGGCATTCAAAGCAGCTAAGAAAGCAGCCCTTCGTTACATGGCCCAGAAGGACAAGCCCATCTCATCTCACTCCAGCGTCCTGGCACATCACTCACTGCCTCTAAGACCCCACCAAGCACTTGGGAACGCTTCAGTTAAGTCACCTGAGACAGAGCCTAATTACCACTCTACAGAATCATGGAGGATGTCCCTGTCTAGTGGCAAAAATTTCCCAGCTGTGTACTCTCTGTGCCTGTCCCCTGGCGCTTTGGGTCAATTCTCTTTGGGAATGGCATTGGGCAGGGACATTCTCCCCTTCATTAGGAGGACTTCCAAGCCTGCCCCCACCCCTGCACTTTCTCTGCTTTCACCTCCCTGCCTACAGTCCAGAGCAGGGACACACATACTGAAAGACAGCATTGGTTTTCAGAGATAGACTCTGAATAGGAGGCCAAGGAAAAGATATAATAGAAAAACAGGCCTTAAAAGTGGACATAGGGGGCTTCCCTGGTGGCGCAGTGGTTGAGAGTCCGCCTGCCGATGCAGGGGACATGGGTTCGTGCCCCGGTCCGGGAAGATCCCACATGCCGCCGAGTGGCTGGGCCCGTGAGCCATGGCCACTGAGCCTGCGCGTCCGGAGCTTGTGCTATGCAACGGGAGAGGCCACAACCGTGAGAGGCCTGCGTACCGCAAAAAAAAAAAAAAAAAAAAGTGGACGTAGGACCTCCCTGGTGCTGCAGTGGTTAAGAATCTGCCTGCCAATGCAGGGGACATGGGTTCGAGCCCTGGTCCAGGAAGATCCCACGTGCCGCAGAGCAACTAAGCCCGCGTGTCACAACTACTGAGCCCACGTGCCACAACTACTGAAGCCCATGTGCCTAGAGCCTGTGCTCTGCAACAAGAGAAGCCACCACAATGAGAAGCCCATGCACTGCAACGAAGAGTAGCCTCCACTCGCTGCAACTAGAGAAAGCCCACGCACAGCAACGAAGACCCAATGCAGCCAAATAAATAAATAAAACCTTACGTTCCAAAAAAGAAAGTGAATGTAAAATGTCCTTTCCTACCAATGGGAAAGAGGCTGCCCCTGACCAACAGCAGAAAGCACTTACCAACTCAAAGAGAGCCTGTAGGTGTGGACCTTTAGTCAGCCCAAGTACTCTGAGTTGCCTTTGTTTGAACGTGTCTTCCTGTTACAGTAATGAGAAAAGTGTAGCCTTAATGACTCATATAATACAAATTTTAATGGTAAAATTACATTTTGAATAAACTCTATGAAAAATCAAATATTAGAAATCCATTTCTTAAAAGCTTACAGTAGTGACTTGTCAATGTACTAGCCGAGCTTAAGTAAGATTAGTTCAGATTATGTATACAGTGCTGAACTATTTCAGTCTAATTATGGCAAAAGTGTGTTTCCATTAAGGCTCCTTCCTAATGCAAGAACGCCACTAAAATTATTCTCATTGACATTTTCCTAATAAGCTGGCTCAGAAACTGTACTTACATTGGATCAGGTAGTTGTCTTTGGAAGTGGGGATGGCTCAGAGGGAAGGAATCTCATTTCCCTTTCTTGATGGGGATGCTGTGAGGGTTGAAGGAGACACTACTGCAGATAAAGCCCACGGCTGAGAGCCTGACACATCAGGCACTTTAAAGACAATGATAACTCTTCTTCTCCCATCTTTAAAAAATGTTATTGAAGTATAGTTGATTTACAATGTTGTGTTAATTTCTTCTGTATAGCAAGGTGACTTAGTTACACGTATACATACCTTTTTTTCTTTTTTCTTTACTTATTTTTAACATCTTTATTGGAGTATAATTGCTTTACAGTGTTGTGTTAGTTTCTGCTGTATAACAAAGTGAATCAGCTATATGCATACGTATATCCCCATATCCCCTCCCTCTTGCGTCTCCCTCCCACCTTCCTTATTCCACCCTTCTAGATGGTCGCAAAGCATGGAGCTGATCTCCCTGTGCTTTGCAGCTGCTTCCCACTAGCTATCTATTTTACATTTGGTAGTATATATATGTCCATGCCACTCTCTCACTTCGTCCCAGCTTACCCTTCCCCCTCCCCGTGTCCTCAAGTCCATTCTCTACGTCTGCATCTTTATTCCTGTCCTGCCCCTAAGTTCTTCATAACCATTTTTTTTCTTTTAGATTCCATATATATGTGTTAGCATACGGTATTGGTTTTCCTCTTTCTGACTTACTTCACTCTGTATGACAGTCTCTAAGTCCATCCACCTCACTACAAATAACTCAATTTCGTTTCTCTTTATGGCTGAGTAATATTCCATTGTATATATGTGTCACATCTTCTTTATCCATTCATCTGTTGATGGACACTTAGGTTGCTTCCATGTCCTGGCTATTGTAAATAGTGCTGCGATGAGCATTGTGGTACATGACTCTTTTTGAATTATGGTTTTCTCATGGTGTATGCCAAGTGGTAGGATTGTTTTCATATTCTTTTCCATTATGGTTTGTCACAGGATATTGAATATAGTTCCCTGTGCTATACAGTAGGACCTTATTCTTTATCCATTCTATATATAATAGTTTGCCTCTGCTAATCCCAAACTCCCGTTCTTTCCCTCCCCTACCCCCAAACCCCTTGGCAACCACAAGTCTGTTCTCTATATCTGTGAATCTGTTTTTGCTTTGTAGATATGTTGATTCGTATCATATTTTAGATTGCACCTATAAGTGATATCCTATGGTATTTGTCTTTCTCTTTCTGACTTACTTCGCTTAGTAGGATCATTCTAGGCACATCCATGTTGCTGAAAATGGCACTATTTCATTCTTTTTGATGGTTGAATAATATTCCATTGTAATAACTCATTATTATTGCCACTACCTTCTATAATTAGGTCATCTATGCCAACAAATATTCAGGTAAAGGGGGGCGGTTGTCAGGCTCCAAATGTTGCAGCTACTTCATAGCTATAGACTGTTTGGGGGCAGCCAATGACCAACACAGAGACTGGAAGCAACTTCTAGATGCCATGGGCTGAGTCACTGGAGCATGTTGTAATATGGGGAGACAGTGAAGGGTGGGGAATACTTAGACGTCACCAAGGCCAAAGTCAGTAACACTAGGATGGGGAGGTTTAGGTTCACAGACATCAGACACCTAGGAAATCACTGTGAGAAATGACCATCAGAGCCAAGGCAGCAATGGTGCTTCCTCCACATAAAGGATTCACAGGGCACATTGATTATGCACTGATGAATCCAATTATTATTTCCACACATCCTTGTTAAATGTTTAGCACATGTCAGGTCCTGGAGACACCACAGTGAACAAGACAAAACAAGACCCCTGCACCCCTGCTGCTTACCCTCTAGGAGGGAAGCAGATACTAGGCAAGGAAACAGACAATCAACCAGAGAGCTTCAGGCGGTGATCTCTCTTATGAAGAGAACCAAGGAGAAACGTGACATGGAGGAGCAGTACAGCAGGGGAGCAGCAGGCTCACCATGACTGGGTGGCCGGAACCAGAGCCCAGAGGAGCCAGGATCACTCACTAGTTGCTACATATCCTGGTCCCCATTGATCCCCAGTCACTTTCCTCCAACCCTCGGGACTAGAGATGGGGACACAAATGAGGAAAGAGGGGAATTAATCTTTCAATACAGTCTGACATCATTGGATAAAGCCAGACAAAAAGGAAATATGGGGATGAGCACGAGCACAGGAGGCGTGGAAAGTGGTGTAGAAAGACCCTGGGAAGTTGTAAGTAACTGGAAAGGTTAGGAGACTGTAAGGAAAAATCATCTGTGGTTATAAGACATTTCTGATGGAGCGCCTTCTGGCTACCTGAACGTCACTCATACAAGTTCACAACGGGAGGGGACTTTACGGTGTTCCCCAATGGCCCCACCTCCTGGTATTCATGCCCTTGCCTAATTCCTCTCCCCCTGAGTGTGGGCAGGACCTGTGACTTGCTTCTGACCAACAGATGAGCAGTGAGTCATCGCGGCCATGACTTCTTAACGAGAGTGGCGTGGGAAACCTTATCCCCTCACTGGCTTCGGTGAAGCAAGGGACCCAAGACAGCCTCCAGCCAACCACCAGCCAGAAACCGAGGCCCCCAGCCCAATAGGTGGCAAAGAACCAAATCCTGTCAACAACCTCATGAGCTTAGAAGGGGAGTCTTCCCAGGTTGAGCCTTGAGATAAGATCACAGCCTCGGTCAACGCCTTGAACTCAGCTTTGTGGGAACTCAGCCAAAGTATGGGGTCAGCTGAGCTGTGCTGGAGTCCTGACCGCAGAAACAGTGAGTTAATAAGTGGGCATCATGTTGGGCTACTATGTTGGTGGCCGTTTATTACGAAAATGAATACCGTGGCATTCATGGAGGTTGTCAGGACCTGGGTTGAGAGAACCCAGGGGAACGTCACTCGGGAATAAAGAAGTCAGGGGCTCAACCAGCCCCTAGGCATTTCCCGGAGCACTTACTGCACTCCTATATTCGGACAGGGAAGAGCTGAGCACAGACGTGGCCACAAAGAGGCTGGCAGAGAAACTGGGATGAGGGTGGGAGCATCAGTGGTGGTAAACAGAAAGTGGTCTGGACTGATGCAGGAGATGTAGACGCATGGCCACAGCTGGATCTGTGTGCTTATTTAAAAAACTAAACAAGCTTAATTAAAACAATGCAGACATCGTGATTTTTTTAAGTAATACAAAAGGATATAAAACAAAAGGTAAATTCTCCCTCTTCTCCTCTCAGGCCCCCAGTTCCATACCTAAGAGAGTATCGGTCATTACAATTCTCTTCTGTCCCTTCAGAAATCTTCTGCACATGTATAATGCACATGTACCCTTTTCTTATACAAAAGGGATTAAAGTATACATACTGTTCTGCCCCTTGCTTTTGTTCAAGCACTATGTCTTGGAGAGCTCTCGATGACTCCATGATCCAATTAACTTATCCTTTTACACAGCTGCGTAATATTCCTTGGTGTGACTACACCTTAGTTTATGTGATGGGTCCCCTGTTGATTAGCGCAGAAGTTGTTGCTAGCAAAACAAATGCAATCTGTAAACCTCTGCTCATTTCTATTGCTGGAGGATAAAGAACTGGAAGACAAATTGTGGGGTAGAAAGTGATGCCAATACAAAGGCTGCACCCATTTTACTCTCACACCCAATCTAAAAATACCCACCTTTAGCTACGCCTTGGCCAGCGCTACACGTTAACAAATTAAAAACCTTTGCCAACTTAATAGTAAAAATGTTATCTAGGTTTTTTGTCTTTTGGGTTTTTTTTTTTTTTTTTTTTTTTTGCATTGCATAGATCTGAACATTTACAAGATCCTCACAGGTTGAATCTACTTAAATGATCCAGGATCCTGGATCCAGAATACAGGTTAGACATCAGGAATGAAACCCTTAGGGAGGGAGGGAAAGAAGAGAGAAGTGTGGCCATTTAAGAAGTTTTACTAAAGAGCAGCATACTGGACACCCACAAGGGGTCATGATCTTGGCATCCGCCCCATCAAAGTTTAGAAATGTTTTTTTTTTCCCTCTAAATTGCCACATACTTTGTTTAGGGTAAGACTGGGCTGTGATCAGAGAAGCACTGTGCATCAGGCACAATGAAAACGCATTTGGAGCCCTTGGTGAGTGTCAGACGACATCCTTCTTCAGAAGTCTCAGCAAGGAGACTGACGTTTGTTGGGTAATCGCTGTCCTCAGTGTGGTCATGTTTGAAGGTTAAAAGAGCCCAAACGGGGCTTCCCTGGTGGCGCAGCGGTTGAGAACCCACCTGTCGATGCAGGGGACGTGGGTTCGTGCCCCGGTCCGGGAAGATCGCACATGCCGCGGAGCAGCTGGGCTCGTGATCCATGGCTGCTGAGCCTGCGCGTCCGGAGCCTGTGCTCCGCAACGGGAGGGGCCGCAACAGTGAGAGGCCCGCATACCGGGGAAAAAAAAAAAAGAGCCCAAACACTTTCTCTCTACTCCCTAGTTCTTTAAATCTAAAGAAAATCATTTATACAGGACCCTCCCTGTAAACCAAGAGACGTTATTAAGAGAGTCAACCTCACAGGCTCAGTTAACATGTATTAATATTCGCTTTCAACTGTGTTCAACAGCTCATGAGCTCACAAAGCTGCGGGCTCAGGGCCGCAGCAACAGCCAACACACAGGGGCTGTCAGGTCTCCCCGTCTTGGAAGAGACCTGACCAAAGACTGGATTATTTTTTAAATCTATTTTTGCAGCGAAAGGAAGCCACAAACATCTGAAGACTGGCTCCCCTGCCTGACACCTAGTTTCTGCCAGGGCATGAAGAAGACCTTCTGGAAAGGCACCTTGGGAATCTGAGTGGGTTCAAGACAAGATTGGAGTGTGTGAGCGGCTTTTGTGTTTGTTTCCTACCCAGCTCTCCTTCATCCTGGGATTTCTATCCCCCAAAGGACACTATGTACTCACCACACTTACTCCCTGATCATCCACAAACACAGATCCAGATGCATTTTTTAAAGACTAATGACTGAGGACTTGTCCTGTATTTTTGTTTTCCCCCAGCTATAGTCTACCTGTGCCAACAAAAATGAGTGTATTCATTTATTTTTTTAAAAAAAACCTCCTACACATTTTCAGTGACTCTTTGAGTATAAAATATTCATACCTTGACTCCAAATTACAGTTGGGAGAATAACCACTCAACAAGTACTTTTAGTTCAGATTCATTTTAGATTCATACAAGCAGAGGAAGCAGACATGGAAAACACAAGCATCCTTTGAAGGAAAGAAATCCTGAATGAAGAAACGGGTGGGAAAGCACTGCCGTTTCAAACCAGCCCAGATCCAGTGCCACAGGTTCGGAGTTATTTAGGGTTGAGGAGCCAACTTTGCCAGCGACAGAAGGTGGCCGCAGGACAGGACAACTGAATTAAGGAGCTTCTGGGGCAAAAACAAAAACAAAAACAAAAAAACTGATTGATTTAGAGAATTCAGTTAATGCAGTAGGACTGCATCCCAGCTGCATAGACTTTTGTCACAATTACTCAGTTGCATCTGCTGTGAATCACAATTACTTAGCACTTGAAGGAGAGCTAACCTGCTAATTGAGTCCCATTGAGTCTAGACAGCTAGAAAGTTGATTTTACTTTGGATTCGGATGCTGGGAATAAAATGACCTAGATATTCAAAACCTAACTTCTTGATTTTCATGAAGTGCTACTACCTGGCTGGTCTGGCTGCAAATCATTTTGCAAATGCAAAACCCAGTCACCAAAGTTTCGGGACTTTTCCTTTTTAGTAATCCTTATAATTGTTGTAATCCTGGTGTAGATAGTTATAGGAGAAGAAAATGCTTCTTTGCCGTAAGCCTCGCAGACGGGTAGAATAGAGACATTTTGCAAATTGGAAACAAACATTTTTATTTGACAATAGTTTGAGGGAAATTTACCAGCATTGGTGAGGTCTGCTGGGCTATGAGGTCTTTAAATGGTGCAAACAGGGCAAAAAGCCATTCATTCTACCAGTAAGATTCTACTTTGCTAGCAGTTGAGCAAACCTAACTAAGCCCTTACTGGAAAAGACCACCCCTAAGCAGAACCCCTCTGGCTCACCCCAGAATGGGCTGCAGGGATCACATCCCTCGAGGTCCAGAGGGAGAAAAGCTTCCAGTTTGTGTGATTCAGGGGTGCAGTAAGAACGAAAAGACCATGGGTTCATTCTGCTTTTCTTGTCTTACACTGAGTGGGCAGTTTCATGCAGGGCTGCCAACAGCCCCCAGAAATTTTCACCATGACAATTCTTCCCTTGAATCCACGAGAGAGGGCGGGGATCGCTTCTCAGAAGAGCAAAGCATCACTTTTTCCAGATGCTCTCAGCACGTGTCTCCTGAGGTTCACATGGGGTGCAGAGCCTACCCCTGGACTGGTACCTGTGTCTGGGGGGTAAAGTGGAGCTGATTAGCTCGGGCCTGAGCCCAAAGACGCTCGCCAGAGCCTAAGGCGGGCATTAGCAGCCCCAAATGTAAGGACCACATGGAAAAGGTGTGGACATCCAACTACAGAGTTACCAAGAATGGACAAGGAAGTGGATGCTGCGGGCCCTGCTTCTCTAGAAAGAACAGGACTGAGGAGTCCCTGGTGGGTCCGGACTTCTAATACCCCACAGACCTCCCAAAACCGGGCAGGTCCTGACCTCACCAGCTGACCTCTGGGGCTGCTGCCAAGGTTCAGAAGGAGGCCTTCCCAAAGTCTCCCACTCACCCCGTCCACCCTGGACCAACTCTAGAACTGTCCCAGCCACCCCACCTCCAGCTTAGACCACAGCTGCCCCCAGGAACCGCAGGCCCTTGGCACATGGCCCTCTCCATAGGCAGGCTCAGAAATGGCAACTTACTTCCCCAAACTAGCAAGGGAGAGCCTCTGCCGCCAGGATTAAGTGCTCCCCCAGGGACTTCCCTGGTGGCGCAGTGGTTAAGAATCCACCTGCCAACGCAGGGGACACGGGTTCGAGCCCTGGTCCGGGAAGATCTCACATGCCGCGGAGCAGCTAAGCCCGTGCACCACAACTACTGAAGGTCGCGTGCCACAGCTACTGAAGCCCTCACGCCTAGAGCCCGTGCTCCGCAACAAGAGAAGCCACCACAATGAGAAGCCCCGCGCACCGCAACGAAGAGTAGGCCCCCTCGCCGCAACTAGAGAAAGCCCATGCGCAGCAACGAAGACCTAACACAGCCAAAAATAAGCAAACAAATAAACAAACAAACAAATAAATAAATAAAAAGAGCGAGCTCCCCTCTCGGTCTGACTGATCCCAGGTGAAAGATACTCTGCTTCTTTGGTGCCATTGCCCAGCACTGGCCTTGCCTGGTTCTTGGGGGAACTGTTCTGGGGGGCCTGCACAGCATGCATCTGGTCCACACACAGCGGACTCTCACCTTTGGGGGGGCTGCAGAGCCTCTGAGTCCCGGCCACACTCACCTTCAGCGTCAGCTTGACCTTCCCCACCAAACACTTTGCGGTCACCTGGCAGCCCGGCAGGCACGATGGATCCGTCCCTGGATGACTCTGGGTCCCGCACCTCCACAGCCTGCAGGAGGGCCTGGCCCCCCTCCCCTGACAGACGGAGGGGAGGAGAACTCAAAACACCGAGTCAGGCTTCTCCACCCCTAACCCGCTTCCTTCTTTCCGGCTCTACTGCTGCCCTCCCAGGCTGGAAAAGGGCACGCGATCCCAGATGCCTTCAGAGTCTCAGAGAAACCCCTTCCAGCTGTTTCCATACCCCTCCCTCATCCAGGGACCCTGCCTCAGGAGGAACAGCTGGGCCCTGCCCAGCGCTCCTCTCTCTCTGAGCCCCATGGGGATGGGGCGGGCGGGCGAGGGGCTCGCTCTTTGCTGGGCAGAGGTTTTACACTGTATCCTGCAACCTCCCTCGGCCACGGCTCATGATAGAGCTTTAGGGTCTGAATCTGTCCATCCTCACTCCTGACATGTGAAGGAAGATTCTAGGGTTTCAAATATCCTTTTGTCTTTCCCCCAGACGTGGTTTTCAAAATTATTTCCTTGCTATGGACTCAAGAAAGAGAACGTTGAGCCTTAGAGCAGGTCAATGACCATTTTATTCTCAAAGACCGGTTCTGGGATGGTGGGTTGGCTTTGCCTGGGAGCTTGTCAGAAGCACAGAACTTCAGGCCCCCGGGGACCTTCTGAAGCAGAATCCGCCTCTCCGCACCCCCCCCCCCACGCCCACCCCGTGACTCGTGTGCGCCGTAAAGTTTAAGCAGCAGGGGTCTAGAAAACACTCCTAACCCTTCTCTCATGGGTTCAGTTTCATAGGGGATGGAACAAAAGGAGCATGATTGCAAGGGGCCAAAGAAGGCATCGTTTCCGTATTTTCAACAAGAAGGGTTTGTCCTAGACGTCATGAGTAGATGCGAACACTTGTAAAGAAGAAACAAGCCCTTAGGAGGAGCCAAACCCACTCCATGTCCCCCCAAACCAGTAACTGGCTTATGAGAGGAGTCCTCTGACCCTTTCAGCTCGCACCTCCCTGTGTCCCTGGGCACCAGGGCATGGGACAGAGCCTACACCCCTCCCCCGCCCCCCACGATCTCGGGTCACCTTCATAGTCTCTGATCACATGCATGTCCTCACCCCGTTTTAAAGGTTAAGCTCCTGGGGCTTAACCAGCTCACTCAGGGTCACCCAGCTTCCAAGAGACAGAGCTGTGGGCAAAGCTAGGTCATCTGAGTCTATGCCCACTGTCTTCCCCAAGCTGTTGGGAAGGACAGTGCTGGTAAACGCTTATTTCCCTGGTTTTAGAAATAACCAGGAAAAACAGTAGAAATTCTTGCCTTGGGTTAGACCAGTTCCGTCTTCTATGTCACCTTCTGTGGGAGAATAGGATGCCCTCCAAGATATCAACCTCAAACATGAGGGCTTCCCTGGTGGCGCAGTGGTTGAGAGTCCGCCTGCCGATGCAGGGGACACGGGTTCGTGCCCTGGTCCGGGAGGATCCCACATGCCGCGGAGCGGCTGGGCCCGTGAGCCATGGCCGCTGAGCCTGCGCGTCCGGAGCCTGTGCTCTGCAATGGGAGAGGCCACAACAGTGAGAGGCCCGTGTACCGCTTAAAAAAAAAAAAAGAGAGAATTTCCTCCCATAATGATGAAAAGGAGGAGGAAGATGAAGAGGATCAGGGCATCATAACAACCGGCTGGGAGTTCAGTTTTCCTGCAGGAAGCATTAACCTTGTCTCTCTGCTCTACCTGGAACAGACACCTGGCTGAACAGGTGGGCAGTGTGGGAGATGCAAGGCAGGGCTGCAGCTGCCCTGGGTAACATCACCTCCCAGAGCTCCCCAAAGGGAGGTCCTCAGGCACCATGCAGTGCTGGAAGTCAGACTTCCAAATTCAGTGAAAATCCATTTAGCTGTTCCCACAGCAAGCAGTAGCCACCACCACGGAGAGAAATCGTACTGTATTTTCCTAGGTCATGAATAACACCTCCCTGTGAGTCACCACTGGGTGACAGGCACGGTCCCCACCACGCTGAGAGGAAGAAGCACCCGTTACCTTCTTTCAGAGGTGAAGAAACAGACTTACAGAGGCTCAGTATCCTCACCAAGGTTACCCAGCTCCGAGGGGGCTGAATCAGAGACTCAAGTCTAAAGGGCTTGATTCTAAAGGTCATGCTCTTATCAAATACTCTCCTCCATTTCTGTCTCATCCCATGAAAACCTTTGGTCTAGACCACGCGTTAGACTGGATGATAAGTCCCAGGGAAGGAGCAGCCCCTGGCAGAGCCCGGGGTGGGGTTGCGATGAAGACAGAGAGGAGGGATCTCCAGACTTCAAAGGTGGTAACTGACAGAAGGTCCTGCCCCCATGTTAACACAGTTGCAGAGAAAAGGTGATGAGTAAGATTGAGCTAAAGCAAAACTGAGGTTTTCCCCGGCCACCATTCCGGCTCCTTCTCACACAACCCTTTCAGAAACAGTGCTTTCAGTGCGCCCTGGTGGTGTGCCTTCATCTTTTCTTGTAAAATTTTAAATAACCTCAACCATAGCTATTCCAGGTACTGAGGATCCACTGCAGTTTAAGCACAGACCGTGGAACATTTTAAGGTCGAAGTTCCTAACAATCTGACAGCCAAAGGTACCTTCTCAGCCCATTTTCCAGCACATTCTCCCACCAGAAAAAGAGATGAACCGTGCAATTGCCTACATTAACTCAAAAAAAGATGCCTCTAGGTTTTCAAACCCTAGCAAACAGGGGGCTTCCTGATCAAGAGATTGTTTAGGAGAAGGAACCAACCCCGCACACATGCCTCGACTCCTACGCACACAAACCCTGCCCACGGTCGTGGACCCTCTGGCCATGCAACTCAGCCCTCCCGGCCCTCCCAAGTCCAAGTCCTGCCGAGATGTAGGCCTCCCTCCGACGCCTTATGATTGGCTGCTGCTGGGCACTGGTGCCCAATCAGTGCACGCAGAGAACACAGACCCCGCGGCAGACAAGGCAGACACTGAGGCGATGGGGCTGAATACCAATTCCTCCACCAAGACCCGCGGAGAATTCATTATGTGGGTTGTTCTTCTGCACACTGCTTTAAACATGCAAATCCCTCCAGCAGTGGTGTACCCGTGGTTGAACAGAATATGAATCAAAGGCTCAGCCCTTTCTTTTTATGCTCAGATCATAAAGTCTGAAACATCTCAAGTTTGTGTGTATGTGTCGATTTTTTTTTTTTTTTAAAATCAGAGGCAGTGAAGGCTCTATTCGGTACTGCCTAAAACAAGATTAGGAAATGGGAAGTTGTCCCATTGCTATCTAGATTTAAAAATTAAAATGATTAATGTCTAGAACATAAAACTCAATTATAGGAAGGACCATTGGGACAAAAAGTGATAAAAAAAAAAAGAGAGGTGGAATTTCCAGATAAATTTGGAAGGATCTTGTCACTGATTTAAGGTCCCATTAACTTCATGGGGATCTAATCAAAGGCTTTCTGTTAAAAGTAAATCCGAGGCTCAGGGAGTGAGAGTTCTTACAAGGATGGGAGAAATTCCATCAGTACTCTGTAGAATTAACCCCGAAAATGGGATGTCCCTTCTCACACATGGTGGGAATCATCACCATCCTGGGTTTTTTTGCACAAAAGTGCTTAGGGTCGAATTATAAGGGCTTTCCTTTGTGACCTCTGCTCTGTTTGAGCCCAGTGGATTGTACTTTCTGGTCTCTGGGGCTTAAGGAGCAGCTAGAGATCCGGCCTTTGCGGTGAGGATTTTCCATGATGATATAATGTTATCATGAGTCCCCATTCACTGCAAGTGAATCATCTCACCAGGAAACTAGGAGCAAGGCAACAGTTTACCTTCTACTTAATAGGGAACAAAGTTCACCTTTACTCAATACTTCAGCTGACGCTTTCACCACTGAGCATTGGAAATGCACAATTTTAGAAGGTTTCTGCTCAAACTGGGCATTTCTACCCGCCTTCCTTGTGGTGCAGCAAGCACTGCTGTGGACGCAGGAGGACCCTCAACCCCCTTCACCCCTATCCTCAGATGTTGGCCCTAAAAAGCGTGGAAATAGCATGCCTGGATTCTGAAACACTTTTCTGAGGGACCCCTTCGATAGTTCTAGAAGGAGTTGGCAGAGCACAACTTTCGGTGGGTGAATGTTGGGGGCTAACTACACGAGACTCTGAAAATTCACATTTGGAAGGTGGATTCCACCTTGAAGACCTTGGAGAGGACTTGTGGCCTCCCCACACTTGGGAAGGCAGTGTTGGGCCCAGGGCACGTGATGACAATTATTAATATCATTACGTGGCCGTCTCCCCACCGTGTAATGTCACTCATTCTTAATGATATCACTTGAGAACTAAAGCCAAGTCACACTTAAAGTTCACAGGATTGTGAAGCCTTTATCATCATTATCCTAGTTTGATGACTGAGAGGTTGAGGCTCAGGGGGACTGAGCCATTAGGAAATGGAGACACTGGAACTTACAGGGATGATGTCAGGACAATGAATAGTCCCCCTAAACCCTCCTTGCATTTGCCACGATCTGCAGGCAGCTTTCTGGCAGCAGGATTCCACCTTTCCCGCGCAGGACAGGAAGTACCTGGAGGGTCAAGACCCCAGCAGCTGCAGGAGTTAGGGCACAGACCTCTCTGCTCCCTCCCACTCCCAGGGAGGCGTCTGAGGTACAGGTGCTCCTCTGGCTTTGGAGGCCGCTGCAGGTGAAGCCCCAGTTGCCCACAGTAGGAACTGGCTTCACCACAGGCCCCTTATCGGCTGCCTTCCCGTCCTGGTCTCATGACCCCAATCCTTTTCCAGTATTTCCTGAGCCAAGGGCCAGCTTGCACTTGAATCCCTGGCTCTACTTCTGGGGGGAATGGAGACTAAGACGGAGATATTTTGACCCCCAGTTCTGTAGTTTCATGTCACCTGACACTTTCCTGTCTGTGTCAGTTAGGAGTTTTCTAGAGACACCATCAGAGGCCAGAGGTAGCACTGGGCCATCTCCATCGCCGGGCAGTCTCCCCACCCGGATGGATGCTGCCAGCTCCTAAGTGGCTGTTCATCCGGGCTCCCTGAGGCAGCCTCTAGGTCGAGTTTACCCTGTGCCACGTTCACGGGGAATTGGTGGGCTCAGTGCCTGGCAGAGGCTCAGTGCCTGGCAGAGCCGGCAAGGTGGGAGGAGGTGGATATGGGCTGGGGGGCAAGTTAAGCTTCCACGTGGCCCCAGAGCAGACTTGCTGGACCCCATGGGGAGCCCGGGAGCTAGTGCGGCCCTCAGAACTGTCTGGAGTCGGGCTGAGATCTCATCCATCAGGATGGAATGTTGGCCAACCCAGCGAGTGTCGTGAGCTCTGAAGCCCAGGAAACCCGAGGGGCTGAAGTGGCCTGTGGTTGTCTCTCCCAGCAGCCAACCAGCCCTCCCTGGACCAGGGCCAGCTGAGTGGTGGTCCTGGGCCCAGCCTTACTTCCCTCCACACTGTCAGGAGAACTGCCACTCCAAGCCCTTGGTGACACCCATCCTCTTTCCCCCTGCAGCTCATGGCCTCCCCCAGGCTGTGGCTTCCCCAGCCTGGCGGCTGTATCAGGTCCACGCCATTGCACTGGCATTTCCCTCCACTAGGGGAGCCCTGGGTCCCTTTCAGCCTGGAGAGTTTGCCGTCTTCCTTCGGGTAGGACCTAATATCGCCCACTGGGCAGGAGGCAGGGACCTTCCCATCCCAGGAAAAGCGGATTGCTGCTCTCTGGGGTGCACTAACATACTGCATTGTGTTGATTTCTGGTCCACTCCCGACCCTGGGAACTCCTTGAAGATATCCGTGATGCCCTGGGAGCCCTGAACCCATGGGGCAGGTGGGGGATTCATAAATGTTTATCGGATGCATATTGGCTGAGCTGCTCCAGGAACAGGGACAAATGTGCCTTTAAATGAGAGCTAAGACCAAGTTTGATTTGCACATCCTGTCACAAGTGTGGCAGGAATTGAGAAGAATGAAGGTCACCTTGGGAGCTTCGGGAACACAGAATTCCTAATCCCTGAGGTCACTTGCAGGCAGGATCAGTCCCATCACTGTGACCATTGGCTGCACCCCAGCGGGAAGAGGCTCAGAGCAAAGAGGTGCTTGACTAACCTCTTGATGACAACTGCTAGTGCTGGAATTTGTTGGTGCTCTTGGAAATATTTTAGCGTAACTTAAATATAAAAATAACACGTGGATGCATTCTCTTTGCAAAAAATATTGAAACATGACAGATAATGACAAAGTCCCCTTTAACATGCCATGACCCCAGCACACCCCCTTTCCTCCCCAGAGATGACCTCTGTAGGGTATGGTGTGGATCTCTCCAGAACCCACCCCCCCAGGCACTAAAGAAACATGTGCGCGCTCACGCGCAGACATGAACAACAAGATGCCCTGTAGTACTCATTATAATAGCAAAGTTTGCAAACTCACCATGTCCCACGGAAAAGGGGGGAATTTCCCATCACTAAGAGCAAGGTTTCCATTTTCTTATGGAACAGGTGGCTACATTGGTCCACTTAAGAGAATTAAACTTTCCAAGTTACCCGAAATAAGTCCAAGTGGAGGGAGGGTTTTGTTTTGTTTTTTAATCTAATGGGTGAAACTTAGCAAACATTCCACCCCAGAGCAGGTACCCCAGGTTGGTCTGAAGCACCCAGCGGGAGGAGGATGGCAGGGAGGTTCTGGCAGCTGAGGTACCTTCTGGAAAGATGAAGGAGGCTTCTGCCAGCTTTGGGTCACCAGGAGAACATCACTGGGTGTAAAACGACTTTGTGGGTGGGAAAGAAGGGGAGTAAGGAGAATGTTAAGGGAAAAGAAAGGGAATCAGAAAGAGGAGTGGTGAGCCGGGAAGGGTGAAGAGGGGAGTTGCAAAAACATTTGGGTGCTGGGGTTTTCTGGACCAAATCACTTCAGGAAGAGGACAGGGTAGGGAAGGGGAAGAGGGATGTTTTTAGCATGTGGTAGAAGGTTTAGAAAGAATTGGAAATAGGGAGGGGTTGGGAGTTACTCTCAGCACAAAAATAAAATGCTGAGTTTAACCTTCAAAGGGAGGGAAAGCCATGGAATTGAAGCTAAGGTCCAGCTCTTTCCTAAGAAGGGTAGCAAGTGGGTAGAACAGTTTTGCTAATTCTGGAGCGGTCCTTGACCCAGAGCTCAGCACAGCTCTGACCTCATGCAGAGAGATGAGAATGATCTTTTCAAATATGCGGGGTCATTTTGAGCAGGTTTAGCTGTCTTTTAAGAGGGTTGATTTGGTTAGAGTTGAGAGGATAAACCGTAAAACGTAGCATCACGCAGTTCTCTAGGCAGTGTTGGGATTTCCTCCGGTGTGATGCTGAGGGTGCAGGGAGGGAAAGTAACACTGACCAGACATTCTCAATACACCAGGCGCCCAGCTAAGCCACCTTCAAGTGCCTCAACACATTTCATCCTCACCCAGTCCGTGGCGTTTGCTGTTGTCTCCATTTCAGATGGGAAATCTGAAGCTTTTTTGCTAAGGAGTCCTCAGTCCCAGTGTACCCAGTCTTTCAGGCTTTTTGGAGAGAACCCACAGTAGGGAATACATTTTCCATCCTGCTGCAGATACACACACGTTTATAACAAAAACAGAGGTTTTTCAGAACTACACGTGACTTTTCTATGTGAGGTGCACAGAGGGATTCTGTTCTATTCCTTTCCTTTATTTAATGATAATTTCAATGAAATAGATTGCTGTCACAACACAATGAAGAGTCATCAATTGGAGTTTGAAAAGCACTCACCCAGCATTTGTCATAACCTGATTTTATGCCTCCAAAACCAGTCTTCAAGGGTAAACTATGGGTTTTTCAATCAGAGTTGCATAGCATCTATCTTTTGTTCTTCCTTCCATCCAAGTGTCCGTCCATCCATCCAGTAAACATTTGTCAATACGTAGAAGTTGAACCAACTTTCGGATTCCCCATTAGGGGAAACTGTGCTATCTCATCAACTCTCAGCTCCCAAAATAGAAAAACTCAAATCATCAAACCACGGAAAGAATCAATAAGTGGCAGATACACACCCCAGAAATGCCCAGAGGGGCCACTGTAGATGGTTCCAGAGCTAACATCCTTGGATATAATCCCCACCCCTCCAAGAAAGAAAATATTCCTTCAGATATTCCGTCACAACGACAAAACATGCAAAAAAGATAAGTGAACCAGGTAGTAGCATTCCAAGATGTCAGTACTGGAGGTCTCTGCAGCATAAAAAATTGGGTCAGGTTGCAGGGGGACCTGGAGCGGAAGAAAACTGAAATCACGCCCCGTTCCTATAGCACTCTCTCTTCCTGCATCTGAATCTGTTGAGTCCTGCTAACCGTGACCACAGGCTGTTTAAAATGACACCGTTTGCCTTATTTAATTTTCTTCTGCAGTCATAAATATTAATTAAGCTAAACCACAGAGAGCTCCATTTCAATCCTTTCCCTTCCTGCGGACCATAAGCAATTAAGATGCATAGCTTTAAGTACTAACCTGTTCTTTAAGTCTGCCCTGGGACATCCACTTTTTTATTTTTTTAATTAGGACAGATTTATTAAATCTTAGTGGTTTATTTTTCCTGCCTAACTCTCCCGAGCTGTGGGTGTTCTCAGTTTGATTCTCTTCTTGCAAATACAATCTTTGCTTCTCCAGCGGACTGCCTCATCTTCCCCAAACCAAGATGCAGAAAAGTGCATGTTCAATTCATGAGGAGCAGAAATATTTGTGTGCAGCCTGTCAGCTACCCAGTGGCAAAGACCACACTTTTCAATGTTTGGTAATTTAATATTATTTAATGACAAAAACAGAAGAAATAACTGTAAAAAATGAGGAAAATATAACGTGGAAAGTGCAAGTCTTCTCCCAAGCCTTCCAAGTCCCTATTTCTGGAGGTGTAATTGTTAATAGCCTTGTGTGCAACCTTCAAACCTTTTCTGCACGTAGAGTCAGGATTACCTTTACAAAAATTAGATCAAATTAGCCATATCCAGCAACTGTTTAGCCCTTCATCATAAAGTAGATATACTTTCTATATGATTTCAGAAAGCTTTATATCAGCTTTATAACAGCTTTCTAACAGCTCCATAATATTCCACAATTAAGTTGGGTTTTGTTTACTTAACCTTATTCTTTAAGAGTTACGATCTTGGGCATATCACAGATAAACCACACACATACACTTGGTACCAGTAACTGAAAACTGCCTGTGAGCATTTTCCTTTTTCCCATGCTTCTCATGACTTCTCCATCAGGGAACATTATAATGTGGAAACAGGTCAAGGTTTGGGTCAGAGGGCCTGGATTGAGATGGAAGGGCTGGGTGGTCTGAGGCGAGCCCTCAACATCTCACTCCCATTCCCCAGGGACAAAGGGAACTCCCACCTGAGAGAGGTTTTGGAGAACCATGAGTCTGATGCAAATATTACCCCTCCCACCACGAAGGTCCTGGTCACTTGGGGGGCAGTAAACCCGAGGAATTAACATAAAAAAATTATGTACCTGTATTTCTAAATTCAACATAAAAAGGAGAAAAGAATAAAAGAAACAGGGAAGGAGAAAAAAGCCTTCTTTCAATTTCTATGTAACTACAAAGACTGGGGAGCAGGGCTCAGGTCTGAGACACAGAACTCCCACTAGGACCAGGTGGTCCTCATCGTTAGCATCTACTTAGCACTTTATTCTGAAGATTTACAGGAATGAATTTACCAGGTTTCCTCTTAAAGGGAAAAACTAAACTCTCAGGATTTTGCAAGGTATACATCTATTTATGTAGACTCCTCTGGAGAATATTAAACAGTACTGATCTTTTGTTATATGATGTAAAACAATACATCCAAAATCAGCATCGCGTATTTCCATGCCTTAGTCCGACAGAGGCAAACTATGGGGTGACGTAGCCGCTGGGCATGAAAGAAACTACAAAATAAGTTTGTATTTTATATCCAGTTCCGTCCAGGGATCTCAAAGCAGCTGAATACAATGTCCTCCCCAGCTTTTTCACCCCCCCCCCCAGTCGTCATTGCTTTAAAATCAAACAGATTAAGGACTTGGTCTAAAATTCTTACTGTGTTTACATTGCTTTTTTTCCATGTGCTTTTATAAATATGGTAGAAATAAGAAGAATTTGCCCTGTTTAGCAGTTCTTACCTGGAAAGAAGGAGCCCTTTTAAGAACGAATGACATTTAAATTCCCACAAGGGAAAGATGATCTGAGCGCTAATTATGGGTGCATATTGCAAATAGAATAAGCATTAAGGAAACATCTTGAGTTTTTAAATTCTTCTCATCTTTGAGACTCAAATTTTAGTTTCCAAACGTTTCCTATTATACATGTTGGAAAATATTTGGGTGGCAAAGCAAGAGAAACAGTGTGTTTCCCAGCGTGGGAGTGGGGGTAATTTTGGTGTGTCTGCGGGTTCAGCTTGCATTTCTCCTGGTCTTGTTCTTTTTCTTGGGCATCAGCAGGCAGTGCCAGTTCAGCATCGGGTCAGCGTCTTGGGGAAGAAAATTCCAAGTCCCAGGAGGAGGACATGTGCAAACCCCATTTGAAACTCAATAAACAGGAATCTCCTTGTCACTTTCTCTTCTTTTGGATCTATTTTGTTTCTTAAAAATGCACATTGGGATCAGTGAAGAGGTAGGGGATGTTTAGGAAAGGTCAGCAGGTCCAGCGCACCAGATTCATCGGGAGGCAGGATCAGCCCGGGTCCTCCGGGCTCTCTCTCCCTCAAGGAGGAGAGTTAAGGGGCCTTGGAGGGCGTTTGTGATGCAGTGTGATTGCAGCTGAAACTTTGCTTAGGCCGTTTTTCCTTGCTTGGAAAATGACAGCTTCCAAGTCACCAACTGATCATTGCTGTAGGTTCCCTGTCCTGCCGGGTCAACCAGGGAGGTCCCAGGAGAGGCGCTGTGGGAGGTGCGGGAAGCTGACAATGCCAGGTGGGGCCTGGGATGGGGGCGCTGCTGAGAGCACGTTCTCCACGCCCCAAGCTGCGGACACGTTCTGAACCCTGGGAAGATGCATTCTGGCTGTGGGGAGGGTCGGTGTGGCCGGGAGCAAGTGGGAGGGGAGAACCCACAGGAGGTGAAGGTGGACTTGCTTTACATTTCATCAAGGCCTGTCTCACCACTGAGCTCAGGACAGACTGCAAGATGAGTTAGGGAAGCGGGGCTATTTCACCTGTGTTCAGCGGACCAGCAGCCTCACCATCACCTGGAAGCCTGTTAGAATGCCAACTCTCAAGCCCCTCCCCCACCCAGAATCTGCATTTTAACAAGATCCCCAGGGGCGGGTTTTATGCACATAAAAATTTGCTGGGCGGGTCCCGGGCCCCCGTTAATTACCCCAGGCCCCTGTCAAACGAAGCTCCCACTTTTCAGGAAGCTCCACAATCCTTCCTCTGGAACTTTTGGAAGCAAAGCAGGCAAGGAGTGAATACAGACACGTGTCTTACACACACTTGCCACGGTTCTCACACACACGGGGCACACTCTCAAGCCAGCAGGAGCACCTCGCTGCCGACTTCTGTCTCCTTCCCAGAGCCGGAAGCCCCCCTAGTACCTGTAGGATGGAAAACTGATACTCTAGAGAGTTTACAAATGGTAGCGGGACTAGAGTCGCCTGCCATTCTGCTGGCATCCTGCCCACTGCGTCAGAGAACCCAACCCTTGGCTCTCCCATCAATTCTGGGTCAACACAGGCAGCGCACTTCGCCTTGGGTTTGCGTCCATCCCTGCCAGCAGCTTGGTTAATTCCGAATGGTGAGATGTAGACTGCCCTTTGGAATGGGGTTTTTGGCCCTTGGAAATTCCTAGGTCATCGTTGAAAGGAGACTTGAAGACATAGGCAAAATAAGTTCTGCTGGAACACGTAACAGAAGAAGGCAGGAAGTGGAGCAAGTAGAAGGAAACACTGCAAAGAAACCTCTGCAAGCACATGGCTTTGCCTACCATGGTCAGGGCGGTATCTCCGCCATCTGGAATATAGTAAGTGCTCATTAAAACAGTTGCTAAATGGACCAAAAATCTATAAACTACTCTTCACTGTCACTGCTCAATATGAGAGCAAGTTATGTCTAATTCTTTCCTGCTTACGCAGAGCCCCTGTATCACTTTGAGATGGAAGCAAGAAGAAAACATCCGCTTCACAAGCCTAAGACTCAAACTCCAGGCCTTGCTAACCTCCTCTGATCTCCACGTCTGTCTATGCTTCATCCTTTCATACTTATTCAAAGTATATTTGTTCATCCAAGTAACTGATCAGTAACTTGTAGATCTAATGGGGCCGCTTCTTAATTATCTCCCTGGGTTCCTAAGAATGAATGTCTGAGTCCGATTCTTTAGGTCTGTGACAGACTCACCATGACTCCTGTCCTCAGTGAGGTTTACTGCTGGCCCTTTTGGCACGAATAACAGCTCCTCTCCAAGAATAACGTCCACATGTATGAAATAGCTCGCAGAGCCACCAGTGCAGATACATCTAATTTAGGCATCCCTCAAAGAGGAGTTTATTCTCACTTACGTTGACATGTTATTATTCCCACTCAAAGTCGTCATTTCTTTATTTTTCTCTCTTCCACTTAATTTAATTACCTGCTCTAAGAGTCCCACTTACCAGAAGCGTGCTAAAAACTCAAGAATGGTGGACAGGATGCCAAGTATATGCCAGAAATATTTGTCAGACCCTGGACCCGAATGGGCAGATCATCGACCTTCTCCACAGACCCACACAGATGGGAGTGGAGTCGACAACTGCTCAGCCTGACCACCGAGGAAGCCCACAGAAATGCACAATCCATTACCACAACCAACCTTCCAAACAGCTATCAAATTCTATGTGCACAGAAAAAGACGGCTGAGTGCCAAATTCTTCCAACAGGACCTGAGGACAGCGCCTCACCTGCTCCCGACACAGGGCTATCCTAGCCACCACCTGGGGTTGACGTGCATATCACTTCTCTTCCTCCCTTAACTCAAGGGAGGGCACAGTCGTCTTTCTTACGCGGGTCAGAGAACATAGTACTGGTTTGTTTTCAGAACTCAAACCCTTGAAGTGATGGCTTCCCTGATCGCCTTGCATGTGTGAGAACTGAATGAACATGGTATGAGTTATTTTGCTAAAGTTTCCATGACATTAGATCTAATATTCTTATTCTACATTTCACCCTAAAGTAATGTAATCATAAAATAACAATCATATAAAATGACACAAATATACTGCAGGAAAAAAATGTAGACTGAAGAGATCATTCTACCACCAAACACAACCAGGGTTACTAACATCGTATTTATCTCATTTTTTATTTATTAGGACTTATTTCCCATCTTTTCCTGTAAATCTTGCCCAGGAGTGGTAGATTGTATGCATGTGTATAAACTTACTGTGTATAACCCTATAATGCCATATCTTGCTTTCCTCTCAATTTTAACGTCACATTCAACATCACTTTCTTGTGGGTTTTTAAATTTTTTTTCACATAAATCTCCTTTGAAAGATATTCTTCACTAATTATCTTTTCAATTGCCCTCCTCATAAACAACTAGGGTTTTGGCCATCAAAGAACCATGGAAGCCAGTAAAACAAGTATCTGATTGCTCAGTGCCAAGTAGCTTGATTTTTTTTTTAAACATAATTTCAGAAATAACAACCCATGGAAAGTGAAATGTTGATTGCAAACTTGGATACAACTGTATGCCTCTTCTTTAGTAAGCCTTGGGATACACCCTGAAAATTCCACCTTGTGAATAATGGAGGTGTGGGTGTCTGATTTCTGCCAACCCAAAGGTTATCTGAAGGTAAAATGTGTATTTTCAGAAGACTTTGCTAAATCCCCTTTCTCTGTCTCCTCTGTTTTAACCTCACCTGCAGACCTGCCTAGTAATGCCCTAAAGCAAGGCTTGTCCTGGGTATTTATTCTCGAAAGGGCTTCGGGAACTGGAGTATTGATCAGCCCAAAGCGCACCCGCCCTTTGGTATTTTGTGGGTCATCGGTTAGGGAAGTTGAGTACTGTTTATTGATGCCCCCTTCCTCACAGGCTAGTTTCACATGACGGAGAGCCCCCCGGGGTAGGAGTTTTGCTGGAGATCGCAGGGAGACCGAAGGAGGCCCAGGTTTGAGCCCAGTCAGTCCGCTGGGCCAGCGACCGGAATAAAACCAACGCGCTAAATACAGGCACAGTCATCGGTCATAAGGCGGCTTTAAACGCAAACCCGGCAGCACCGAACGACAAGGCCGGGAAAGAGAGGGGGCACGGGCAAAGGAAATCTCTGTAGGTCTCAGCCCTAGGTGGGGCTTCAAATAAGGGGGGATCAGGGGAAACATCTGTTTTCAGCCCGAGCTACCCGCGAACTTTTTCCTGGAGAGAAGCTCGCGGAGCAATTTACAGCATTCCAGCCTGAGGCTCTCGTGCCAGACGCTCTGAATCAACCTTTAGAAACCAGAGCTGCCGGGAAGGGAAGGAGCGCCGTGTGCAGGGGCGGGAGCGCCTCGGCGGGCCTCAGCGCAGGGAAGGGCGGCGGGCCGGGGGCGTGGGCTCGCGCTCCCCGCAGCATCCGCCGGCCGCGCTCCCCCAAGGAGGCCAACCTGGGTTTGCGCCGAACGTCGGGGACCCCGAAGAAGCGCCAGCCCCCGGGAGGCGTTTTCGGAGAGACTCGGAGAGGCCGGCGGACGGCGCGGGAGTTCAGATAGCGGGGTTAGGGGCTCGGGGGTCCGTGAGGGCTCGGTCTGTCCCGGGGCCGCGGCCGACAGGGGGCACCCTGTCACTGCGGAAGCCGGTGACCAGGGGCCGGGCCACCGAGGGGCACGCCCTCCTACCCCGGGCCGCTCTTCCTCCTGCTCGTGGCGAGATTTCTAGAACCACAGTTTCCACCAGGAGCAAAAAGAGGGGAGTGGACACTCACGTAGACGCACAGACTAGGTTAACCTGGACACTCGAGATTTAAATCCCACGCACACCAGAAAGCTGTCTGTCGTTGTTTCTCGGGCTTGTCTGTCTGACCTACTGAATGTGAGAAGCGCCCCGCGGGGGCAAGGAAGGGTGTGTCTGTGTGTATGTCTGTGCGTGCGTGCGCGCGCGCGTGCGTGAGCGTGTGTGTGTTTCTGCCCTCGGCCTACGCAGAAAGCTTTGGAAAATAGGCCAGGGCGGACCCTCTCTCCCCAGCCCTCGGGAGAGCGATCAAGTAGTTTCCACCCACGCTCGGGGACCCGGCGAGAGATGCCCGGGCATCTGGTCCCTCGGCTCCCCTGTGCACACCGACACTACGTGTGCATACGCCCAGCGCACTTCCCGGCTGCACCGCGCCGGCCTGCCCCTCCTGGGAGCACTCTGCGCTGCGCACGGCTTTCAGGGAGAAGCAGACCTTGGCTGTGGGGGACCCTGCCCCGGCCCTCGCTCAGCGGGTTCATTAACGCTCTCACTAAGAATTGGTCAAACCAGCCGCGCCTGCATCTTTAGTTCAAAGCGTTGCAGGCCCGAGAGCCCTGGAGTAGAGGGAAGGGGTGGGAGTACCCCTGCACCTACTGCTCCGCCCCCTGCCCTCTAGCCTGACCCTCACCCAGCCTTCCGTTTCCCTTGCTCTGCTCCGTGCCTGCCACCTCGCTTCTGTCTTCTGCCACCATTACCCATAACTCTGGACAGGTGGGCCAGATACCCACTATTTCCTATTTTTCTCTTTTTGGGGTTGAGGGCGCAGGGCCGCATCCTCACGGCCCAGCCGGGGTTTAGAACCAAGAAAGGGCGGCCACCTCCAAACACCTGTAGTATTCTGCCTCCCCGCCCCCTCCCCAATCTGGCGCACTGAGGTCTTGGTACCTGGCCTAGGACAGGTGATCATTTGAACTCAGAAGCTGGATCGAAAATAAAAAGGACGAATATGGTTGCTAGGGTTTCTAATTCTTATAAAACAGGAAAGCAGAGAGGACAGAGGCACCCCCGCCCACAGCCAGGCGGACTCCATATGCCCCATTATTGATCCCTTAATTCCCCTCTCTCCTCCCGCCTCGTCCCCCACCTCCTGCCCTGTTTGTTTTAGTTACGAAATGTTGTGGGCACCTCAGTTGTGACTGAAAAGTAACCTTGAAACACGCCGTCCTGACTGTCAGAGACAAATAGTCTCCCAACCGTCGCAGCAGCTGGCGGGGCCGCGCGCGCCCTGCGCCCGGCACCCGGACCGTGGGACGGGGCTCCTCCCCTCCAGCCGCCCCGTCCGGCGCTGGAGGCCTGGCTCCCGCCGGGGAGGCGGGACCCAGCGCCCCGCACGCCTCCCAAAGCCGCTCCGGGTCTTAACTGTAACGGGAGGGGCCTCCCAGCAGCCGCAACAGGCGAGTTAAAGGTGTGTACACAGTTTTTCTAAATACGACAGCGCTTTGCAGATTGGCTCTGTCACCGGTTGGTTGTTTTGACAGGGAATGAGCCCTGAGAACTAAGAAATCCGGGATAGATAAATGCGGCTTTGATAAGGCTCTGCAGGGGCGAGAGCGGGCGCGGAAGCCGGACGCGCCCTCGGACAGGCGCGCCAGGGGCCCGGCTCTATGGGACGGGGACGGGGCCAGAGCCCTGAGCCGCTCCACTGGGTGGCCTCCTCCCGGGTCCCTCCTCCCGTGGGGACTCCCCGCAGACGAAAGGGGGCTGGACCCGGGGGCCCACGCGCCCACCCGCCCCGCTCGCCAGTCCGGGCTCCGCGTGCCCGGCGCAGGGCAGCTGCGCGGGCGCCGAGGGCAGGTGCTGGGCGCCGGCCGGGGCTCCCTCTCACCCAGGTGTGAGCTGATTATTCAAATGGGCTGCCCCGGGTCTGGGGATTGGAGGCCCGCGGCCGCGCGCTGCGCTATATCACCAGCAGCCCACGTCACTGCGGCACTTGTCCGCTGCGCGGTCCACACCTCCTCCTCCTCCTCCTCCCTTCCCCCCCTCCTCCACCACCTCCACCTCCTCCTCCTCCTCTTCTCCACCCCCCCCACCCGCCCCCGCGCCGCGCGCTTCCCGCCGCCTCCCGGCAGCTCGGCACTGCCAGCCTCGGCCTCCACCCGGCAGCCCGCGAGCGCGGCGGCGGCGGCGGCGGCGGCGGCGGCGGGCGGCGGGCGCTCCGGCAGCGGCGATCGGCTCCGGGCCTCCTCCCACCCTCGGCCCCCTCCTCCCGCGACTCACCCCTCCCGCCCACTTCCAGCCACTGCCTCTGGCCGGCCGAGGGAGAGAGGGAGTGGAGCCGAGAGAGAGGGAGCGCGAGAGGGAGGGAGGGGACGGTGCCTTGGCTGACTTTTTTTAGAAAGGAGGGTGGGGGTGGGGGGGTGATTGCCGGTCGTTTGCTGGGGCTGTTAAATTTTAAACTGCCATGCACTCGGCTTCCAGTATGCTGGGAGCGGTGAAGATGGAAGGGCACGAGCCGTCCGACTGGAGCAGCTACTATGCCGAGCCCGAGGTAGGCACTCGCCTTGGCCGGGGGAAGCGGGGTGGCGGCGTCCGCTCTCGGCCCCAACCTCTGGACCGCTTCCCCGGCCGGCCCCCGGCCCCCACCCCAGCCGCTCCGGGCAGCCGCCTTTTCCACCCTCCTTCGACTCAGATGGGTCTCTTTTTTATACGACACACTGTTAGCCTTGAGATAATATTAACTTTGTGATCAAATATTGACTTGCGGCGCCTCCAAATCCTCTTCGTGGCCGAGCCACGCACTATCCTAACAGAGTTGTGTTTGGCAGCGCGCGGCTGGGGAGGGGTGGGAGGTCGGCCGGCGAGGGGGTGGGGAGCTGGAGTGGAGAAGGTGGGTAGGAGTTGGGGGCTGAGGTAGAGAAAAACGGTCCAGGACTAGGCGACAAAGAGAAAGAAAGTTTGTGGCTGCAGAGCCCAGCCGCGTGTAGTTCTGTCCGCGGTCCCCTCCCTGTCCCTCCACTCAATGCCTCCGGCTGGCCCCAGACTGCGCGCAGGTACCGCGTTTCGGTTCCCCTGGGGCCCAGAATGGGGTCCCGGGAGGAAGGCTGAATGGCGAGGACCCTGGGATCGTCTCCGCGGGAGGCCGCCGGGCGCCCTGCGCCTTGTCCCACAGGTCGCTGGCCAGGGTCGGAGGTGGCGTCCGGGGCCGCGGCGCCTGCTCGGTATGCTGGCGTGAGAGTCGGGGAGACTCTGCGGGGGGGAGATGCATTTGGGATGCCTGGCTTGGGGCGCTCCCGGGGACCTCTGTTTTAGAGTCTGAGAGAGGCGCAGGAGGGCGAGGAGGCGGCCACGGGCGCAGAGCGGCGGCCCCCGCGCCACCTCCCCGAGGGCGATCGCGGCGCGCTCCGGGTGAAACGGACGCGGGGCCGGGGCCGGGCGAGGGCAGGACTCCCCGGAGGCCTCCCTGGAGGCGGGGGCCTGGGCTGGCCCGGTGGGCGGGGGGTCAGGCCGGGCGCGCTTCAGCCGCGGTGCTAACGCTGTGCGCCTCCCTCCGGGCTCTGTCCTCAGGGCTACTCCTCGGTGAGCAACATGAACGCCGGCCTGGGGATGAACGGCATGAACACGTACATGAGCATGTCGGCGGCCGCCATGGGCAGCGGCTCGGGCAACATGAGCGCCGGCTCCATGAACATGTCGTCGTACGTGGGCGCGGGCATGAGCCCGTCCCTGGCCGGCATGTCCCCCGGGGCGGGCGCCATGGCCGGCATGGGCGGCTCGGCCGGGTCGGCCGGCGTGGCTGGCATGGGGCCGCACCTGAGCCCGAGCCTGAGCCCGCTCGGGGGGCAGGCGGCCGGGGCCATGGGCGGCCTGGCACCCTACGCGAACATGAACTCCATGAGCCCCATGTACGGGCAGGCAGGCCTGAGCCGCGCGCGCGACCCCAAGACGTACCGGCGCAGCTACACGCACGCCAAGCCGCCCTACTCGTACATTTCGCTCATCACCATGGCCATTCAGCAGAGCCCCAACAAGATGCTGACGCTGAGCGAGATCTACCAGTGGATCATGGACCTCTTCCCCTTCTACCGGCAGAACCAGCAGCGCTGGCAGAACTCCATCCGCCACTCGCTGTCCTTCAACGACTGCTTCCTCAAGGTGCCCCGCTCGCCCGACAAGCCCGGCAAGGGCTCCTTCTGGACTCTGCACCCCGACTCGGGCAACATGTTCGAGAATGGCTGCTACCTGCGCCGCCAGAAGCGCTTCAAGTGCGAGAAGCAGCTGGCCCTGAAGGAGGCCGCGGGCGCCGCGGGCGGCGGTAAGAAGGCGGCCGCCGGGGCCCAGGCCTCGCAGGGTCAGCTCGGGGAGGCCGCCGGGCCGGTCTCCGAGACTCCGGCGGGCACCGAATCGCCCCACTCGAGCGCCTCCCCGTGCCAGGAGCACAAGCGAGGGGGCCTCGGGGAGCTGAAGGGGACGCCGGCCGCGGCGTTGAGCCCCGCGGAGCCGGCGCCCTCGCCAGGGCAGCAGCAGGCCGCGGCCCACCTGCTGGGCCCGCCGCATCACCCGGGCCTGCCGCCAGAGACCCACCTGAAGCCGGAGCACCACTACGCCTTCAACCACCCCTTCTCCATCAACAACCTCATGTCCTCGGAGCAGCAGCACCACCACAGCCATCACCACCACCAGCCCCACAAAATGGACCTCAAGGCCTACGAACAGGTGATGCACTACCCCGGCTACGGGTCCCCCATGCCGGGAAGCCTGGCCATGGGCCCGGTCACGAACAAAGCGGGCCTGGACGCCTCGACCCTGGCCCCAGACACCTCCTACTACCAGGGAGTGTACTCCAGGCCCATTATGAACTCCTCTTAAGAAGACGGCGTGACCTGGCTAGCCTGGACCCAGACGGGAGAGACAGGAAATGGGGTAGAGACCCTGAGAAAGGGGCGCTGGAAAGTTGCGAGGGAGAAGGACCCATCACACCCCTGCCCCCCCGGAACAGAGGTCTCCCCCACCCTCTGCAGCCCTTCCCTCCCTCACATGGGCCACACTGATGTCTATCATGCTATATAAGGAGGGAAAGGGAAAAAAAGATAGTCAAAAAAAGAGAAAAAGGAAAGCCTCAGTTTCCACTACCGTGTAGACGCCTGCTTCTTTAAGCACCTGCGAATCCTGACTTTTTGTTGTTGTGGTTTATCTCCGTTGCTGTCATTGCAGGGAAGTCTTACTTTATTTAAAAAAACAAAAAAAACAACAAAAAACAAAAACAAAACAAAAAAGAAAAAACACAAACTTTTGTGAGTGACTCAGTGTAAAACTGTAGTTTTAACAGAAAACAGAGTTGTACTATTGTTTAAAGAAGAGAAAAAATGATGTAAGGGTCTGTTGTAAATGATCAAGAAAAAGAAAAAAAAAAAGCATTCCCATTCTTGATACGGTGAAATTCAGGTCTCGAGTCTGATTAATTTATGGTTTCCGTGTGCTTTATTTATGGCTTATAAATGTATGTTCTGACTACAAGGACCAGAGTTCCACGAATCTATATTAAAGTGTTATTGCCAGTTTTTTGCTCTGAATCTTCAAGATTTTTTTTTTTTCCTTTGCCTGATTTAAAAAAACAAACAGACCTGGGAATCAGTTTAAAATTGAGGGAGAGAGATCCTGGCTGGTTGCAGGTTTTATTTTATTCTGGGGGAGGTAGTTGCTGTTTTATCGACTGTTTATTATTAGCATTTTCAGACAAAGTAAAGTTGAATGAATTTGACAGTAAACAGACACATACCCATTGCCCAGATCCTACAGTTCCCATTTCACGATACTTGTTATACAGCATATCTGTCCATCTATCCACACCTGCATCGGTCCACTTATCTTATTTTCCTAGATGCATTTCAAAGTAAATTTCAGACTTCAGTACACGAAACACTTCAGCAAGGACATGTTAATGGAACTCAACATTGTTCAAGGTTACTTCTTTGAATTTGGGGTTTAACTTTACACACAGTGAAACTCACAGATCCCAGGTGAACCATTCTGGGGATTGTGGGGATGATGCAGGTTTATCTCCGAAGCCTGGAGAAAACCACACATCCTATCTGTATTTTCCAGCTGGGCCATGTGAAGGTGCAATGTTGTTGACATCTCTGGGACCCTGGGGCTGGCTTCTCTGGAAAGAAGCCTGGATTTTCCATGTTTTTTCCTGTATGTCCAATCCTAGGCCTCCCTTCAAGGCAGGGAGCCCCGATTGGACTTGCAAATTTCTGGTGCAGCTCTTTTCCTTTTCATCACTGCCTCTCTGCACCCATTCACCCTTCCATGGAATTGGAACTCTGCCTGGATTGACAGCCTCAGGCCTCTGTCCACACTCCACCCTCCATCCCACCCTCCACCTTCACTTAGGTGTTCTGCACAACCTTGGTAGAACTTGCTGCAGCCCAGGAGTAGTGAGGCTTCTGGAACCATGCTTTTGAGCATCTGGTCTGGAGAAACAAAAGACTTTCTCCTGGAAGTGATTTTAAAGGGCACTCAGGGTCCTGATGAAAATCTTTTAAAATATGTGTAACTGGGGGATAAGGCAGAGGTAAGGGGGTGTCCTGCACGGCTGGCCAGGTGCCCCTTGTCAGGGGTGGGATCCCAGGGTCTGCAGGTTTTCTCCCTCCCCACTCCACCCAAACTCGGAGCGAGGCCTTGGCCAAGAGGCCTCTTAGCCCGGGTTGGCAATCTAGGATTACAGCACCAAGGAGGTGAGTGGGTATGTTGTGATTCTTCAAGGAAAACCGGAAAGTATAAAGAAAGACCCAGAATAAATTCTTACAAATCGCACTGCCTCTCTCCACAGACAGCCTAGTGGCCCTAAATCCTCGGCCAACCGAAGTGGAAATCTTGGAGGCCAAGCGGGGCCCGGCTTCGCAAAGTGGGCTCCGCTTTGGCTTTGCCCTGGGCATCTGCTGGCAGGCAAGCTGGCCGAGCGAGGGCAGGAGCCATCCAGGGAGCAGCTAGCTTGCGGTGGGTGAGAATCTCCGCAGAGTCGGAGGCCAAAACTTTCAGACTCAGGTTTCTAAGCTCAGGCTCCCATGTCCCGGACTAGATCTTTGGGCTTCTCGACCATCTAAACTTGGAGTGTCCCAGCTTCGCCCCAAGCCTGGATACCACCTCTGCGAGAGCCCTCCTCACCTTGCGGGGTCTCTCTGCCCCTCAAACCCTGGCCTTCCCACGCGCCTGAGGGGGGTTGGTCCTCGCCTCTGCCTCCCGCCTCCAAATCCCTTTTTAACATGCCACATTGTCCCGAAGAAAACAAGGAAGAGAAATTGGGGAGGGGGGTGGTGGGAGGGATCCGGAGGTCGCAGCCAGCAATCAGGGCCGTCTCTCCCCCTGGCAAGGACACACACGTCGTGAGCCCAGCCTGAAATGTGTTTCATTATCACATAAAAGGCTCCCGTGGCGAAGGAGCGGAGAGGCAGGGCCGGGGGCCGAGTGCGGGACAATGAAGGCTGAAAGCTCTGCCCTAACCTGCTATGTTTCCTATCGCACGTCCATTGTGCGAGGGTCGTTTTAAACTACTTAGCGTGCCCCCCTCCACTGATCCCGGCCAGATAAGATATAGTTCTGTCCGAATACATAAAAAGGATGTCGGGGAGCCGGCCGCTCCGGAGGCTTTTCTGCGCGTCCTGCGTCTTTCACACCCCTCATCCTCCCGCCCCAGCCCCTCCCCCCGCAGGGCCCCCAGCTTACTGGCGCTCAGACCGCCCTCCGCCCGCGTTCCCCAACTCTGCGTGGTAGGGTGCAGCGTTTGTTTTTCCCTCTCTCTCCCTCTTTTTCTTCCTTTTCCCCGCGCCATCCGCGCGCGGGTTTAAGCATCCGTGATCTGTGAATAAACAGTCAGTAAACAACCGAAAAAAACATTCTAGATCCGAATTCCAGGAGGGTAAACTTTCCATGCCACGTCACACTTCAGCAAATTTGCACAGATATTATATTGCCTCTCCCTCCTTTATTATTTTTTTTCTTTTTTGCCAGGATCCCATTGTACTTAACTGAATTTTATAACGCTGATCGATATCTTGGTAAAATATTCATTTTTAAACTAGCGGGCAGTGAAATCTTTGCTTTGTGTGCTAAAGTCAACAGTCGCTAGGTTTGAGCTCAAATAAATGCGGGGATGCCTCGGCTCGGAGCAGTCGGCCGCCTCCCTCCGCGCTCTGGACGCTCCGCTGCCGCCGCCGCCCGCCTGCCCGCCGCACCGCAGGTAGGGAGCGCGCCCACTCAGGGGCCGCGCCCGGGTCCCCGCCGAGCGTGCGCCCCCCACTCCCGTCCGCACGCCTCCCCTCCCCCAGCCAGCCCCTGGCCCTTCCCGAGGCTTCGACGCCTGGGAGACAGGGAGTGAGAAGCTAAGTCGCGGAGACCCCGGGGCTGGGGAGGTGGCCTTTTTGCGGGGGATTCTGAGGATGCTCGGCGTGGGAGGATGAGGGGTCGAGGAGCTACACACTCAGACTGAATCTGGGCCCTGAGCACAACTGGAAAGTTTGGTGGGACCCCGAAGCGACGGGAAGCCACCACAGGCCCCTGCAGCCGCTCCGGGCTGCTGATTCGATACGAGGGCCGCCTGTCGCCCTAGGACGGTGGGAAGATGAAGGTGGGGGCCGGCCTTGGCCTCAGAGCCTGGGATGGGGACGCTGGAAGACGGCGCACTGGTACTGGGAGGCTGCACACCGAGGCCCGAGCGTGGACGCGCATGGGTTCCAGTTCCGTCTCTGGGGTTCCAGGAAGCCCCGAGGCCCAGGCGGCGGTGGGGTTCCCGCCGTCCGGGAGCCGAGGAAGGGCAGCGCCTTTCCGAGCGGCCGGGGAATCCTGCGTTCTCGCTGCGAGCGTGCACGGCCGCAGGCAGGTCAGGGAGACTCCGGGCCACTAGCCCGGTCCAGGAGGGAAAGGCCGAACCCGGCCGCGGGGCCGTTCTTCACCCACTTCCCCCGCGCTGTCCCGGGGCACCGGGTTTGGAGGATCGGACAGACCGATCGCATCTGTCTGCAGTCTGCGGAAGGCGACGGCTCGGAAAACTAGTGATTCCGAGGCTGCCAGTTGACACCGCAGGACCCTCGGTTGTCGAGGGCAGGGTAGGAAAAGGTGTCTTTCCTCTGGGGTCTACCAGGTGGCCCCCATCAATCTGCATTACCCCTGACGGTTTGCTTTCTACGGCGGGGTGTCTGGCTCGTGATAGGCCCACGCCGGCTCGGTCAGTTTGGTATTTCGCCAGGACGTACGTAGGTCGCGCTAGGTCCCGGGTCACCGCAATTGCCCGCCACCCCAACTGGAAAGTTCTTCCAGTCCGTGCCGCAGTCACCCAGATCTCGGACCCAAAAGGGCAGAAATCGGTCCCGGTGATTGGCAGGGTCAGTTTTGTGGACACCTCCATGCGTGGGCACCCTGGGCGCCCGGTCCCCTCCTTCCCCGGCGCCCGGGGCTGCGCGCGCCTTTGTCCACCGCGCCCGAGGCCGACAAGGGAGCGCACCCGCCTCCCTCCAAGTCCGGCTCCGGCTCTTCCCTGAACGAGATGGCCCGCCGGCGGGACACACGCGAGGCTAATCGTTTTTTAATAATTAATGCCTCCCCGTTCCGCTGGTAATGCGCGGCCTCGAATCCGTCAATTACTTGTCATTAGACGGTGTCGCCCCACGGCCTTTCCTCGGGCCTTTGACGGCGCCGGGTCACCGCGCCCGGCCCACTCCACGGCCGAATGAAAAGGTGCCCGGCCTTTGAGAGCCAGTGCGGAGTTGCCGCGGCCCTTAATTCAGTGCGAGTTTTGAAAGAAAGACCCTCGCTGAAGAGATGTAATCTTCCAAATGGCCAATTTAAACCCCTGATGTTTATCGTCCGCCTCTCCCGGCTTTATACAGAGAAGCAGGTCTTCAGGGCTTTGGGGGAATTTTAATGTGCGGGTGACGCAGGGAGAAGCGAGAGATACTGCTTAATAGGGTGCGGGGAAGGGGGGTGTTTGCTCAAGAAGGCACCTGGAGGTACCTCGGGGTAACTGGTTTTCTCTGGGGCAGTGCACTCTTCTGAGTATCGGGGGTCTGGAGGTCCTCCCGGCTTGGGGCTGGAGTCGCGGAAACAGAATCTTCTGAATTGCATAGACCAGAACTGTCCGGAGAAAGCAGCAGGGCCACTGGGGCCGGGAATCTTCACCCTGCTCCAGGGGGTAGGAAGGAAACGTTCTCTGAGTCCCCCATCCGCACCGTGGACCTAACCTCGCGGGCTAGCATCCACAGGCTTACGGGCACCCCGTCCAGCCACAGAGGAGACCCCCCATTCACACACACCCCTTCGCACCACCATCTCCAATGTGCTGTCACCACTGCAGCAGAAGAGCAAGATTTCAGACCCTAAATGTCTCTGCTGGGTCAGGGACACAGTGGACACCAGCCCGGCCACAGCACCATGGCAACCCAGGCCGCCCAACAGTTGGTGGCATGAAATTATAAAAACAAAAACAAAAATGCAAGAAAAAACTCTCCAAGAGTTTGCCTCTCGATTTAATTATCTGCTGCTCTCTTCTCCCGTCAAATGTTCTTTATACCATACACAGATATCTGAGGGTCTCAGAGCCTTATATGTCCCTTTGGGAGTGAAAACAATACACTGCATCCACAGCCCCCCTTGACGGCAGAGCCAGCTCCTGCTAAGCTTTACAGACGTCCGACTACACGTTTCTTATAGCTTCTAACCCCAGGACTGGTTTTCCTCTGAGAAGAGGAAAAAAGAGAATGTAGGGTGTAGGAAAAGATCATGAGGAATGTGGGAGAAACTATTTTTAAATGGATGGGGAAAGGCCAGCTGGCACAGGCCCGTGTGCCCGGCCACCCATCCCACCCCCCGCCCGGGGTGGGGGGAATCCTGGGCTGCTCCTGAGGCTACGTCCTTTCTCAGGCAGCCACAATAATTGAGATTTTTGGAGAAATTCCTTTTTGATGAGATGCACCGGATATGGGCAGGATGTTACAGGCACCTTCAGAGACAAGCAAACAAAAATTGCATGGTATAGACGGTGTCCCCAGTGGCACTCAGCGGGGTCCCCATCTCCTGGCAGGCTGCCTCTCCCTTAGACAAAACTCCCAGGGAGCGCACTACCCCCAGCCCTCCAGGGGTTGCCTCAGAAGCCTAAATCCTGGGGCATCTTCCCCATTCTGTTCACAGCCTTCCTGCCCACTCTCTCATCCTTTCTCTCCTTTCTTCTTTAAAACAATCGTGTGTGTCCCCCCCCCCACCCCCTCCCGCCATTGTATTTGTTGATGACCTAACACGCTCACACCAAAAGCCACACACAGAAAACCAACAACGTGGGTTGGGAGGGGAGACCAATTATGAGTGAGGCTAACAAGCGGGGAACACCCAAGTTGAGGCCGGCTGTCTCCAGGGAGACTGATGGAGGCTTATTTTACAAGCTGTCATTCCGCCCTGGTCCCTATTGCCAGACTGGAGGTGATTCCTACTCACCCCTCCCCCAAGCCCTGCACCCTTGGGGCTTGTTCCAGATTCTTTGTATATCCTCTGCATAAGGTACAGAGGACAGGGTGGTTGCACAAGCACATCTTCACAGCAGTGTCCTTAGTTTTTACATTAGTGGCTGTTCCTCAGAGCTCCAACCTCACTACCAATAAAACATGGACTGGTCAGCTGTCCCTGTCATACATGTCCCCCCTCTCCACCAGGTTCCCATGAGAAGGCATTGACTTATCCTTCACACACATCTCTCTCTCTTTCTGAAAAGAAGGTGGGGAATTTTACTGACAGATAATACAACCGATAGCCGAGACGCTGAAAAGAGTCACACGAATGAAGTTGCATTCATTCATGCAAAACTAGAGGTTCTCAGGTCTCCTTAGGGCAAGTGCCTGGGGTTAAACTCTCTCTTTAAGCTCATTGGAGGCACTGATATTCCTGCAGTGCCAGGATACCGTGCCAGCAAGGCCACATTGATTTAACTTAAACACATCAGATGAACCGAGAGGGAAATTTTCCACATCACAAACGTAGATGCGTGAGGGAAAAATACTGGGGTGTGATGCAGATGAAAACTTTGGAATCAGAATAGTTTGCTAGTTTTTAGTTCTACTTGCTTAAGTGGCTTCACTTCTGCTCACTTAAATGGCTGAGGACTAGACTTTCTTCCTAGGTAAAGCAGCTTTCCCATGGTTTCACTTTTTTTGAAAAAACGTAAAACACATATTTCAAGAATAAGCAGGAACGTTTTTGGACCAAGGTTGGTCACGACCCCAGCAAATCAAAATAAGGTTGCATGCGTGTGAATTTTGACTTATTTCATTAGAAATAGGACCTCAATTCATTATTTTTTTCTCTCTTCACAAAGTAGATGTAGTTATATAATGGATTTTGTTGAACTTTTTGCTCACATAAAGAAAAGCATACGGTTCTTAATTTGAAGACTTGGGTGTTCAAAGTGCATTACTTAAAAATAGAAAACAATCTTAGGAAGTGTTTGGCGGAGAGCGCTTGGGAGGAGCTAAGGTGTGAAGTGGGAGCTGGGGGACTGGGAAGGGCAGATGACGATGAAATGACATTTTCTGTGAATATCAGGGTGGAATGTCAGCCAGGACAGGACCTGGGTCACAGAGGGCTCTGTATGGGGGCCAGAGGCATCTTTAGCAGAGAAAGCAGGAAGCCAACGTGTGTACGCTCTGCTCTAAAAGATACAACCCTCTGCTCGAGCTTCCTGCTTGCCTTACCTTCTAAAACCCAATCTAAGAAATTTAAAATAAACGAGACCAATTCAACTATATACCTTCTAGTCAGTCTGCAATTCTGAGCTACATTAAGCTGAGCTGTTTACACACAGAAAGAAGTTGCAACTTCAACAACTCTCTGGCGGAGAAAATTTACCCTCTACCCAGAAAAATGAGTCCATTTTGGGGCAAAACTTTTGCCCTACTTTCTACCATCTTACTGTATCTCCCACCCCCGCCCCAGCCCCTCCACGTCTTTTATTGATCACAACTGTATTCCATCCACCACCAGTCAGTGGGGTCCCCTCTGTGCCAGACACTATGCCAGGTGTCTTCATGAACATGACCTCAGTTAAGACCACTCCCCTCCCCAGTAGCTGTCAGAATTTATGGGTGATGGGCCCGGGCAGAGAGAAGTTAGAGAAAAAGCTTCCATTTCAGAGCTCAGCGTTGAATTCAAATCTTCCACCTCTGTGTTCTTTCAACTCTTCCTGGTTTCATATGGCCTGGGCACAGACCTCTCTGATTCCAATGCAGTAGGGAGCCTACCTTCTCCAGGACCCCCAAGTTTGCAAAGTGAGCTGCTGATGGTAAGCGGAGGTGACGGGGCGGAGGGGACCGCAGTGTTAGAAGAAGGCTAGAAAGAAACAAGAAGGTCTCAAGAAGAACAGGCTTGAGCACTTCTTGGAAGGATGGCAGAGACCCTGCCCACTGTCCTAGAAGGGGTCAGGGTGGGTTATGTCTGGGGTCAGGCTGGTTTCTCTTTTGCCCTCTTGGAGTTAGAATTCCCATGCGACCATGGCCCCAAAGCCAGCCAGAGGATCAGTCAGGCCTGGACCACGACTCCTCCCCGTTCAAGCTTCTGGGACCAGCTGGCTAAGGCTGGAAGGGAGGAGAGGGCAGAGAATCGGCAGCTAGATGGCTCTTGCATTGTGATTAGAAAGAGAAAATGCCAGAGAAGAGGAAAATGTCAGGGGCAGAAACAATAGCCTGACATATGGGCTTAAAATAACCCACGTCCGAGGTGCCGCCTGTCAGCTTTACTCCTTACGGGGGATTTTGGATCAGGGGCCAGGAATTCCTGAGAGCCTCTCGCCTCTGACCTCCCCCTGACCCACACCTGGTGGCCCGACAGCCCAGGTGACAGCACAGCTGGAGCGCACCCACCGATCACAGCTGGGCCCCTGCACGCCCCCACTTCAACACAGCTGCAAGAGACCCCGTCCCCACAGCCGCCTCCCCCACGCACATACAGATGCAGATCGGGATAAACACCTGCCTCCAGGTTGGGCCCTGAAAGGGACGCCGGCCCAGGTGGACGGGCCTGCTTCCATCACAGAGGGTGGCTGGGACCCGGCACTCGGTAGGCCTGCAATCTGGGAGAAGGGCACCACCCCGGCCGAACTGCACACGGGCACAGGGGTGCCAGCCAAGGATGGTTCACGCCTGCTTATGCCACATGGAGGTCTCCTTTTCTTTTTGACTTACTGCAAGTTCAGTCCCCTGGACTGTCTGTTTTTAGTGGGGTGGGGATTTCCTGCAGACTGAGCCCCTCCCCTTTTGGGATTTCAGGGGAGGCTCTGGACAACTGGGTCCTAAGACCAGCTCTGCACACAATGATGTCTCAGGCATGGGGGACCAACTCTTGGAAGTGAATGGAGTTCTGGATTAAACCAGACTCCCCACTCCAAACTGATAATGGAGACGTTAGATTGAGGTGGGGAGAAAGACAGTTACCACAGTCAGACTAGGTGCGGAGCCTTCTAGTGACCCCAAGACGGGGGAGAATGCGATCTTGGGTCCTGTCTGGGGGCGAGCTGGGGACAGGAATCCGATCTGCATTTTAGCCTCTCTCCACTTTAATTGCCACTCCCCTCCAACCAGCAGATTTGCCAATTAAAGGCCAATCTCTCTTGATTTCTTTGCTTTCGAAGGACATTTCGATTCACCCAGGCAGACAATTAAATCTCCTTGTCGCCTCTCCCTTCCCAGAGCCCAGAACAAGGTGCCTCTGTATCTCTTGCCAGCATTCGGCAGCGGGAAGGAGTTGATCTCAGGTGCTAACCTGCAGTTATCAGGATGCCAGACTCATTTAGGGGGCTCAGCTCTGGAACCCGAGGCCATCCCTTCATTGATCCTGGAAAGCGCTGTTTAGATTTTGCCCTTGCTCAGTAAACAACTGAAAGTAACTGTGGGATTTCTCCCTTGTATTCAGCAGAATCCCTCTCTCTCTCTCTCTCTCTCTCTCTCTCTCACACACACACACACACACACACACACTCCTCCCCTCCCTCAGGCTCCTATCAGTCATGAAAGGACAGTCAGACCGCAATCGTTTCATAGCACCCTCAGCTAACCTCCGCCCTCAGCAGCTGTGTCTTCTGGGGGTGCTACTCTTTCCTCTGAGGACTAACATCTCTGCCAAAGGATATGGTCTCCCAAGTTCCTAAGTCTGTAGGGAAAGTTTCCTGCTGGGACTTGAGCCCCCTGTTCTGCTAGCCCCCACCTGCTGAGACACACTCCAGGGACCTCCCTGGTCCATTCCTCCCTCCCTCCCCTCCCCCACCCCAGGCCTGCCAAGCCCTCTCTATCTTTGGTCAGCCAGTGGCCTCTTGGACCCAGCTGAACACAGCTGGGGGTTGGGAGAGCAATCACCGTCTGCGTCGCCTGAGCATTGCTTCTGGATCGGCTGCCACAGTCTTGGACACAGACCTCTTTGGGATAAAAGCGAAAGAAGTTGGCAAACTTACTCTGACGATCAGTGCTCTTAGGTTCTTAACAAGAGCCTCATTTACTCCTCCATTAGAATAGAGAAAGAGAAAGAGGTTCCTATTGCCCAAGTTTGCCATCCTCTGAGTAGACCTGTGTTTTAGTCGAGTCCCTGGCATGAGCTCTTCTCCAGGAGGAGGTTTGCTCTGCTGTCATCTGTGGACATCACATTCCGCCATCTATTTGTGTAAGATAAACAGAAAGACATAATTGCCAGTCATCCACAATAAGAAAGATTAGGACAAATCCTAAACAATGATCCCTTTAAATTCAATAATTGTAAAAAAAAAAATTAAAAGTCAAATGGTAAAGGTCAGTTTTCCTGAAGGTGTTCGATGCAGTCAGCCTGCTACGACGGTGTTTTCAAAAAATTAAGGAACTTTCTTTCTCAAAGTTGGTACTGCTTCAAAAGAAATTCCTTTCTTGTTTGCTTAAACCCCTTTCGTATGATAAAAAGATATTTTGCAAATGAGATCGGCTCAATACCGTTTTCCCAAATCAGCCAGCCTCAAGCAAAAAGGTTTTTGAAAGGCTCACCAATGTAATTTCTGGATCTATTCTTTCCAAAATGCCAAAACTCTAATATCTTTTAATTTCTAAAACTCACTAACATTGTCCGTGAGCTCTCCAATTAAAAAAAAAAAATCCTACGAAATGAGACAAACATTCAAATCTGTAAACTTTTAGGATTTAAAATAGAAATAGCTTTCACGGTATTGAGTGTTTCACAGTAATGGGCATTAAGCAGATATATATGTATATATCTATATTTTCTTTAAATGACGTATCGTTCCTGAGAAAGCTATTTTATTATATGAGTACCTCTGGACAGGCCAATTAAGTATGTCATTTCTTTGCTCCTTACCTCTTGTAGCACAATTTTGTGAAGGAATATAAAATGCATTTGGGGTTTTGATAGATTTATTATGTGCCAATCTATCTGTATATTTGATGAGGTTCAACTATCTCCTTGTGAGATGTATGGTGTATGGTGCGTTCAAGGATTACCGTCTACCCGTGTTAGTCTTTGGCGTAGCTGCTCCCATGCAGCTTCCAGCATCCTGGCTCCAGGGTTAGGGACAGTGGCATTTTGTTAAATATCAGCTTTGATAGGACTAAAGCTAATTACCCAATTTCACTTCGTATTTTTCTCTAAATTTTTTTTTATACAATAGCTCAACGGTGCTAATTAAATTTCTCCCTACAAAGCCTATCGCTTTTCTCAATGTTTGTCTGTCTAGCGATGAAATTTACACTGAAAGCATTTCTGGGAGAAGTGAGTATATTGATCATTTTTGGATTGCTTAAAACTACTAATAAAATATTTTAAAATGTTTCTGGGTAAAACTAGAATAGATTCTATGTAGAATAGGAATTTGTTTGCTTTGCCTCCTTCCTTTGGGTCATGTCTGTGGGGGTCCCCCCCCCACCTATGCGGAGCAGTTCAGCTATTTTTAATAGGCCACCTTTCTGGCGCCCAGGCGAACCCGCGCTACGTTTAGGAAAATAATTCAGGAGAAACCCGCAGACATTATTGGGAAGGGGTGTAACTCCCCTGGCACTCTAAGGCAAGCGACATCCTGTTTGGTGCAGGGGGCGAAAAACACGACCTAACAGTGTTTACCTGTGTATTCACCCATGAAATTGAATATTATAGAAGTTGAAAAAATGCAAATCAAATTAAAACCACGGAAAATTGTCTTTGGAATTACAGCGGCCCGGAGCCCCCAAGTGTTTGCTTAAAATTGAAGCGTTTAGAAAATGAAAAACCTCTAAATTGCCCCTCTCTGCTCCCCCGCTCCCCCCAGGAAGGAAACGTACTCCTTAATTCTACTTTTAATTCTACTACAAAAATACTGAGGCGGTTCAGACACCCATCATCCGCCCGAGGCAGCAATCACGCTGTAATACGACTTTTTCTTAAAAATGAAGTATCTCCCTGTACCTAAGCTTTACTAACGTCAGACCCGCTTCAGAAACCGAGCGGCCCCAAGGTCTTCATTCTGAAAGGAGCCCCCAGCTGCTGGACCGGCTTCTCCTCCCCGCGAGGGCCTGGGACCCTCTGCCAAGGCCCCGCCGCCGGCCCCGCCCCGGGTCCGCGCCTCCTGGGGCGTGTGTCTGGCCGCGGTGTCACCAGATCCGGAGCCTGGCCTCCCCGCGCGGCCGAGCGCCGGCGGCAGAGATGCGCGCAGAGCCGAGAAGATGCGCGCACCCCGCCCTGAACTCACTTGGCCAACACAGGACTTCGCAGGGTCTTGGTGGAGGAGCCCGAAAAAGGGAAGCTCCAGACAGATATTATTTCTGAATAATAATAATAATAAGCAACAGGCAGACGGGCGGTCATTCTTGCCTTTTCCATGTCCTACAGCGCAGGGGACCGACCCCAGAAGCCCACCCAACGGACGGGCCAACCCCACCCGTAGGTGCCCGGCGCCGCAGGCTTTACTCCTTCCCGCCCAACCAGCTCCCTCCAGCCTCGGGGAGACGCAGGAAGTAGAGCCGGGGCCCCGCAGGTGCCGAGGGCGCCGCGATGGGCGGGAGACCGCCGGGAGCGCGGCGGCGGCGGCGGCGGGAAGCGCTGGTGGAGCGGCCCAGCGCTCGGCGTGACACGCGGGCGGTCAAGGGTGGGAGCGGGTCCCGGGCAGCCACGCCCACTGGCCTGAACTGGGACTTTGGGGGTCGTAAGGGACGTGTGTGGCGAGGATGTGCTGGCGCGGCCCGGGAACAGCTTTCCTCTCCGTCGGTGACCTCTGAGGAAGCACTGCCTCTCTTTCTACCCTATCCACCCGACCCCAGCCCGGGAGCCTGGTGCCAAGCCCCGTCGAGGGCCGTGTGGCTTTCTCTCCCCTGGGGAGGGAGGACAGTTGGTGGACCCCGCGACGCTCGGTCCTCCCTCCTGGCCTCCTTCTCACACCTCACAGATTGAGGGGCAGCTCCTGTTCCAGAAACGCAGTAACTCCCGTGCAGACCACCCCCCAGCCGGGGCGGGGTGGGGAGCCGCCGACGCCGATTCTCACGTGAAACCTTCCCCTATATTTCCTTTCCAGGGAACCCCTGGATCAAGACCCGCTCAACGACGGCTGCGAAAACAGGCCCGTGTCCCCCCGGAACTCTCTTAACCCGTCCTTAAGCTGTGGTCGTCTCTTGGAGACTCGGGACCCTATTTCCAAGGACAGTTGTGGGGGACAAGCTTATGTTTGTTATTTTCAAAACCAAGCGGAGGAAACAGCAGCCAATTAAAATGACATATTTTTATTTGCCTCGCACGTTGTCAGTGATTTCCCCCCGGGGATCCACAATTTTCCCAAGCCTGTTAACGGGTGACGATGAATGAGTGTCTCGTGTAATTTAATTTTCCTGTCACACTAAATAGAGCTACATTGTAAACCTTAGATCTACTCTTACTGATAGGATCGCCTTGTTTTGCCATTTGCACCATAAAGACCCCCAAAAGGGACACTGTATTGTGACCTCTACTCTTGAATTATTCAAGAACTTAATGACATTTTCCATTTTAAAAAGGAAACTAATTGCCCTTGATGTAAAGCATGTGACCTTCTCTGGGTGCCCAGTATGAGAATGTAACCATCTGTATGCGGACCCCGGAGCCGTGGAACTGCAGGACGCTGGCAAAAATAGGAGAGAGACGTGAACACAAATGAACTCCAAATGGACACTGGAATCAAGCATATTGTTTAATTTCACCCCAAGCCATGACATATAGTTCCACAAAATCCTTTAACCTGACCTAAAATCTGTATAAAAAATCCTGTCAACTCAGGCCTGTTTTTTGGGGGTGTGACATGACTTTTTAACTAGGACAGGAACATTGAAAGTTGTGAAATCCAGTATCCCTTCATTAATGTGAAATTACTTTGTGTGATATCAAGCAAAATGCATAATAATCTACACCCGTCCCTTTTTAATTACTATTATTATTATTGCTTTTTCATCATGTATTACTACTTTCTTACTCAAAAGAAAAAAGAAGCTCACAACTGTAAAGAAATTGCACCATGGTATTTGCTCTTTGAATCAGTGTCGAGTTTCCAGGAAAGCCGCATTGAAATTCTTCAGTATCAGAATTCTCACTCTTCAAATTACTTGAAAATGGAGGCTTATCTTTCTTCAAAATAAAAAGAGTTCTGGTGTATTCCCTACTGGTCTTTCACTCTTTCCCCGGCCCCTAGAGGAAAGCAAAATGAGAAAAAATGCACTTCTACCAATGTTCTTTGACTTCATAAATTCACAGATCAGTGTACGAAGACGATCCAGTGCTTTTCCTGATTTATCAGAGTAAGTCCACTGCCAACATTAACCATTTTAAAAGTCTGAGTGAACTGGGAAGTAAAACACTTTCCCATGCTGGGCTTCAGCTATTTCTTTTGAACTTTTAAGTGATGCTTGAGACAAGGAACTGTCATTTCTGCATCGAGTGGGCAGTTCCTTTAAAAATGACACTGAATAAACACACCCAGACTTCACTGAGACTAAACATCCTCTGTGTTAGGCTGCAAATCCACATCTTTCTCTTTTAGAATCTCTGGAAAAGAATATAAAGTGCATTTGAATATCCAACTTGGTTCTAATGGAGCCCACGTTATGTCAACAAACTGGACAGAATCACTGCTGGGGCAGCTGGGAGAGTCAGAACAGAATACCCGGCCCTCCATCTGTGCAGGGGAAGTAAGTGCTGCTTCGAAGGCGTTTGTCATGAAGCTGCTGTGGCCCAAATCATATAATGGAGTTACTGTTTTCCTATTTCTTTAAAAGAAACCTGTTTTCCTCAGTGGTGTCATGCCCTCTTTGTGTACAACATGGCAGAAAAAATTGAATAAGGATACATATCTCTTATTGTCAGATAATAAGGACATACTTAAGAAATACATTTGAAAACATTTTCAAGTCAAGAAAAGTTGGAACACGTATGGCATGAGTGGCGATCCATCTTCTTGCATGGTTTCTGTGATAAAGGCAACACTTTCCGGGTCAAATGTTAATTTAATCATAAATATTTTTCATTTGGTTCTCCACATTGAGAAACGTTTTGAACAACGTGATATAGACTATGAGACACAGAAGAAATGATATGTGTCTCTCTAGCATTGTGTAGTATTAGAATCCAGTAATTTTTCCATGGGGACACATTGGCACTCGAAATGAAAATTTCACCTTTCAAACTGTCACCATGGATAAGTTACAGTTATTTTTCTTTTCATTTTAAAAAGCAACTCTCTTGCTCTAGGACCACTTGAAGTACATTTTAAGTGCTGTGGAAAGTTTGTGGCATCTTTAGGGCTGGCAGAGCCCTCTCCTGGCCTCATTCCTGGGTCTCACCATCTTCTGAATGGATTTCTATGTTGATAATTCAGAGAGGCAGGAGAAGGGGTTTTATCTTTACTGCGGTAGAGTGGAAGGTGTTAGAGTGGTGTGCAAGAGATTTGATTTAGGGCCATGTTTCATCCAGTTCCATTGCCAGCTCCTGCCGTCCTCCAGAAAAAAAAAAAAAGAAAAAGAAAGGAAGGAAAGGATGGAAGGAGGGAAGGAAGGAAGGGGGAGAAAAGAGAAAAGAAAAACAAAAAACAACGTTGAAAAAATTCTCATTTGGCCTTTCTGAAAGGGTAAGTGCCTCACCCACAGGGCAGGATGACACTGTAATTCTTCATCTGGAAAATGGGTTCCTTATTTCTCTATCAAGCCTGGTATGAAGGGAAGCACTGGGGCTTTGCAGTTGTGTCTCTTGGTTTTGGTGGCGATCAAGAGAGCTTTGCACTTTGGTTATTTGTAAAGATGCTGTACACTCACTGGAAGGGAAAAATGAGGCAATTACAGAGAGGGAAAGTGAGTTAGCTTAGGATATCTAGGCACATAAATATGGTCAGGCCCTCTTGTGCTTATTCCTATATAATATAATGTCTTCAGTTTGCCAGTTTCCAGAAGGGGTTGAGCAGCACCTGGGGCGTGGGGGCTTGTCCTCACCTGTTAATTGACTCCCAGCCAGAAAGACCAAGAGGGACATGTGTTCACCCTCAGCCTGAATTTGGTTACATCCTTCATCTCCTTTACATATCTTAACTGCTGATATATGTGTGTTTTTTTTTTTTTAATGTCAGTGCTAGCAACAGTTGACACTAACTTTCCATCTGGTTCTGTTTATCTGAATGTGTACACCTTCGTACATTTATTGGACTTCTGACTCTCCGTTTTTCTTCCCTGGGAAATGACATCAAGACAGGACATCTCTGACATGATTACTAAAAATACCTTTGGAAAAACTCAGTTTCTTCTGTTTAGCAAATTCTTATTTTATAAACAGAGACTACAGCCTGACTCTGGGTCAGGACCTTGCCTATGGATGGAGACGGTTATGCAGGATCAGTAAATGTGTCTGTGGATGTAGAAACACCCTGTTCTGGCATGTTCTCTTTCTTCAGGGAGCTCGAGGGTACAAAATTCCTACAGGATTTTCCACCTGGTGGGTGAAGCTCATGTGCTACCTACCATACTGGGTTCTCCAGGACGCAGGTTAGGTGTTTGGATCACCGAGTAATTAAACCTTGGACAAAATATGCCTTGAGTTCATGGAGGCTGAATGCTCTAGGCATAAAATACATCAATTTTGTAATGAAAATATAGGGACTTTTCAAAGTGTGCCATCAGGACGTAGTTCAATTTTCAGACGAAATTCTAACGACTGCCTAACTCTTTTTGACTGCATTCTTACTTTTTCTCTAGCTTTGCTTATTCACAGATACTGGAACAAAAAGATGGGATGAAGGGAGGAGGCTTGTTTTCCTAAGAGGTGCACGTGACTGAAAGCATACAAGCTTCTCCCCCATACTGAACTTTGACCATCACAGGAGTGTCCCTAAAAGTCTATAACTCTGCTGTCAGACTGCTCCTGGGGGCTTTCTCCATAGTTTCCCATGAGTGTCTGAGGAATGAGGTGGGTGCTGGGCATGAATATGAACTCTCAGCATAAGGGAAGAGGGTGCATGAAAATCGCGATTTGCAGACTTGGACCAAACCATCCAGCCAACAACCACCAAAACTAGTCAACACAAAGATATTAAACCATAAAAGAGTTGATTTGTCCTGCTGTACAAATTAAAGTTGCCCAAGTAGATATTTAACCTCCCCTGAAGTTACTAAAGCTTCTAATGCATGAATAATGATGAGCAGCACGTTTTCTGTCCTTGGCCTGAGACATCATTACTTTTCAATGACCGGAAAAAGTCCATAAACTCAGAGTGATTGTTTGGGGAAAAAGGTGGTCCAGGACCCATCCCTCGTGGGGTTTTTTTGCTGGCCAATAAGGCATGGGCAATTAGTCCCTGCCTCACAGAAGGGACAAGAGTGGCCAGCCTGGAAACAGGCCCAATAAGCCCCCCGGGCAGGTGCACATTCCCCAAGGGGTTCAGAACCCGATGGGCACACCCATGGATGCCTCTGCCACCTGCCCAGCATGGCACACACACGCAGTGCTGACGGGGACGCATCCCCAAAGGAAGGGAGTGGCCAGGACCTGGGCGTGGCCCGTGTGGACAGAGCTGTACTGTCCTTAGTATCATTTCTAGGTGTTGGGGTGAAGAAAGGCACCAAAAACAGGGATGGAACTCAACTTGTTTAAAGGAAAAAAGTCACCTCCGAGGGGCGCAGGACACCTCTCCTTTTTTGAAGACTGAGGGTCCCTCACAGCTGGCCCTTTGCTGCAGGGGGGGTTTCTAACATAATGTGATTTTTCAGTGTGCTTTGTCTCCGTGGAGAGGCTTCAGAAGGCCCTTGAAGTCCTCAGCCTTAAATCCATGTTAATAGGGCAAGTGTCTTTTTTTTTTTTTTTTTTTTTTTTTTGGCGGTGGGGAGGTTTGGCTGGGAGAAGCGTTGACCCAGACTGCGCTCTGGGTAGACCCGATATCGTCGGCAGGGCACTTATTAACCAGTGTTCATTTGCAGGATCAATATTTCCAGCAAAGGAGTCCACACTCCAGTTACACAACTATGTCTCGTTTTTTTCCCTTGACACACCATTTATTTTATAAATACATCTGCCGGAGAAGAAAAGGCTGTCCGAAGGACTGTGTCTTTTATCTCCGGGATATGCAAAGCACATTTATTTTCAGCTTTTATCTCCGGAATTGTATGTTGATCCCATACATATAGATTGATTTTGTTCAGGTAGATAATGAAAAGTCAAGTGGAAAATTACACAATGGCACTCACGATCCTGGTCTTATATCGGTATATAAATTGGTTTATTATTTCATTCTATTAAAGAGGCTTTTTTTTGGTACCAGGAAAACTTCAAAATACATCAGGTTGTCAGCCTCACTGAATTTTCTTTTGGGGGAGGAAGTGGGGAGGGAGAGCAAGAGAAGGGAATTTCTCTGGCTGCCTCTGCTAATTGCACGGGCTAAATGAGCTTGCACAGGGCAGTCTGCAGCTACCTCCCCGGCCCACGTCGAGGTTACTCACGCAGTTTCTGGGACCTTTCTGGGGACAGGACAAAGGCGCCTATCACACATGTCCTGATACACAGGTGGGTATTTTTTCACTCCAGGCAATTCGAAATTTTGTCACGATGACTGGATAGGCAAGCCCTCCCACTCCCAGCACCAAGAGGCCAGGGGTGAGAATGTGGCAGCCAGATAAAAGCCACCACCAAGGGACAGCTTGGAGCCAGAATCCTGGAGGAATCGTTATTAATAAACATCTTCTGGACATTTGGTAGCCCGTGGAGCCTGCTTCAGCTTAAAGCAATTAATTCAGGACACTGACATAAACTCTCCAGGTCTTTGACAGCTTGGAGCTGAAATAAAAATGCTAGTTCTCCGGGGAAGAGAAGAGGATGGTTAGCTCTTTTCTGGACTGTTTGCTTATAGGCCCAGAGAGCAACCTTCCTTGCAGAATGAAATGCAAGGGCACAAACAATGTACCAGGGAGAGAATAGGAGATGGGAATGAGCAGTTTGAACTATTTGCTCAGCAGAAGGGCACCACAATGCTGGGCTGCTGGCTTTCCCATGCAGCCGTCGTCCCTTCTTTGGGCTCTTTTGTTGTCCCCTGGTTCCTTTGGCCAGATAAGAGCACAGCTGCAGCGTTGCTGCTAAGTAAGGCCGCACTTATACCCCTAAATCTCGGGGTATCTTTACTGTAAGAGTGAGGCTTGGCTCTCTGTTTTTTCCTAGGGGACAGTGAGGGAGAGAATGGCAGAATGGGGGGTGAGGGACTGTGACATCTCCTGTGTCCAAATTCCTGATTTTTCTTTCTTCCTTTCTTTCTGAAATCCAAGCTGTGATCAAACAGGATCTTTGTGGGGCATTTAAATGGAAGGGTTCAGAGATTTGTACTGGTTGCCAAGCCAAAATATTGCCTTTGGGGGAAAGGAAGGGAAGGAGGTGAGTGGGTAATGCAGGAAAGGGGAGGGTGAAGCAGAATTGTTGGTTTAAACACTCAGATTTTATGGCTGTTAAAAAGAAGAAGTTTCGAACTGGCCATTTTGAAACTGTTCAGTGATGATTTTGTCACTTCTGAAAATCATCGTGGACTCCTCCTTTCCACACTGATGTTGTTGATTCCAAATGAATAGAGGTTGCCGGAATCAGAGTAAAAACAGGATGAGCTGGCGACGGGACGTAAAAGGTACTTTTGTAATTGCTGTAAATTACACCTTTCATCATAGTAAATGTCACCGAAAATATAATCACAATGTTCTTTCACATTTGCTCTTTTAAAGTCAAAGCCTATTTTAAATGCCATAAGAGAAAGTAGACGTGATAATAATATAAAAACAAGCACAAAGTATGGTTTACATTAGGTCAATTTTAAAGTCAAAATCTTACACAGATTTGTACCGTCTGTGTGTTCGGACTCCGTGGGCTTTACCATGGATGTTGGACTGAGAGCCAGGCAACAAGGCTGCATTCTATTCGAAAAAGGTTGATTTAGCCTGAATGGTTTTATAAGGTGAAAAGGCAAAAAGTTTACCAGCAGAGAAAATTAATGGTTTACTAAGATTGCACGAAACGTTCGCAGGCCAGAAGCCCACCTGCAGGAAATTTGAAGTTTCAATGCTGTTTGTGTGTATTTTTTCTCACAAAACTCACAGAAAAAAACCCTTCCCTAGATTTTGCCTGCTGGGTGGTCAGAAGGGAAGGCCATGAAGCCAAAGGCCTCCCATTGAAATGCGGCTCCTGAAGAGCTGACCTCACGGGGCGGCACCGCGGGAGATAGAGCACCTGTGTCTGCTCTGGGTGGCCTCGTGCCTGCCCACGGCCACGGCCATGCGGGACAGGGCAGCCCTGCCTGCCCACATGCCTGCTGACTGCCCACCCCAGTCAGGACGTCCTGTGGGATGCTCCTGTCCAGGAGAGCTGCTAAGTAGTTTTAACGTCAGGGAGATTAAATTTGGTTAAAAGGGTTTGTGTGTGTGTGAGTGTGTGTGTTCTGGCCTGTGTGCGATGCAGGGAAAGGGGATGGAACATAGGGAGGGTTTCTTTTAGACATTTGCACATGTTTGATGGCCCCATAAAAGGTTGTAACACTTTCGTTGTGTCATTTTTGTTACGATTTGTATAAACACGTATGTAAGAATGATAATTTTTTTTTTTTTTCTGTAGGGACTGTAATAAAAATATCAAGTTTGGGTTGTTCTGCATTTCCTTTGGAAGTACAAATTTTAAAATTTTGTATTTAGGACAGAAATCATATCCCATAATAAAGGAACGAACATATTGTCCTCTCCTGGTTAAGTGCTCAGGCTAAATGTATACATCCTTCTGAAAATTGAGGCCAGGGTGGAAACTGCAGTCTCCATGGGAGAATGTGTTTCTTTTCTCTAACTCTTGCCATAAAGAAAAACTAGTCTAGGGAAAATTTTCCAGTGTGGCATTTTAAGAGTGATCTGAAAATCACGTTGAATGTCGGTAGATAACTCAGGGAAACAACTTTTCTCCTTTTGAGATCATGGGTTTCCACGAGAGGGGAAATTTTTTTTTTTTTTGCGGTACGCGGGCCTCTCACTGCTGTGGCCTCTCCCGTTGCAGAGCACAGGCTCCAGACGCGCAGGCTCAGCGGCCATGGCTCACGGGCCCAGCCACTCCGCGGCACGTGGGTTCCTCCCAGACCGGGGCACGAACCCGTCTCCCCTGCATCAGCAGGCGGACTCTCAACCACTGCGCCACCAGGGAAGCCCGGAAATGGTTTTTTGACTTTTTTTTTTAAAGATATTTATTTATTTATTTATTTATTTATTTATTTATTTATTTATTTATTTATTTATTTATTTTATTGGCTGCATTGGGTCTTCCGTTGCTGTGTGCTGGCTTTCTCTAATTGCAGCGAGCGGGGGCTACTCTTCTTTGTGGTACGAGGGCTTTTCATTGCAATAGCTTCTCTTGTTGTGGAGCACAGGCTCTAGGCACGCAGGCTTCAGTAGTTGTGGCACACGGGCTTCAGTAGTTGTGGCTCACGGGCTCACGAGCGCAGGCTCAGTAGTTGTGGGACACGGGCTTAGTTACTCCGCGTCATGTGGGATCTTCCCGGACCAGGGCTCGAACCCGTGTTCCCTGCATTGGCAGGCGGATTCTTAACCACTGCGCCACCAGGGAAGCCCCCGAAAATGGTTTTTTAATTGCCGATTTTTGCAAAGAATGCTCGGAAACTGGTCTATGGTGCAAAGCTACACGTGTTGGGAGGCCTCTGGGGGCAGAGGATAACACAGGGAGGGTGGATGCACAAATCATTAGAATCAGGTTTAAAAGACTGTGGTCAGAAGCAAGGAGCAAGTGATACCAATCTTGTATGAGACGGGCTTGGACATCACACCAACTGCCACGGGGTTTGATTAATGAGGCATTAAGGAGATCGAGTGACACTTACAGCTAGTTACTTATGGTGCTAATTTCAAAACACTTTGCAATAGACAAAGAGAGTCTGCTCATAATGCGAAGTAATTTGTGGTGTGTTGCTGGTGAATGCATTTCCTGAAGCAAATATAGTTATGCAGAATTTAAATTAAGGTTGACACTAAGGTAAACAAAGCCCAAGAACCACTGTCCAATAATTTGATGAGGACACAGGTTTTAATCAAGCATCTTCCACTAAAATAGCAATTTAAATCCCCATCGTTTAAACTGGATAAATGCTTAAGCCGTGAATGTTGGGGGGGTCAAAATAAAAATTGACTAGAAAAGAAACAAGACATACAGTATCTCTGGGGAAACTGTGATTATACTTTGACACAAAAAAGGGATAGCCATGCCGATTTAAATATTAGGGTGATTTCAAGACCAGATTGTGGGAATTTGTAGGCATTTGCCATGTATCTTTTGTGTTGGGAAGTGATGGTTTACGGGTAGTACCGATCTCAGAATAAAGGTGATCCTGGTATGAGAAAATGGAGACGCTAAGCTGATTCAGAGGAAGTATTTATTTTATTTATTAAAAGGAGAAATATTGCCCCCCCCCAACTGATTTCTATTTGAAGTGAAAACTTCCAAATTGACTGGGGGTGCTGGGAAGGGGGCAGGCTGGTTAGGGAGCTGGGAGCACCATCCTGCGGGTTGGCGTTTCCCTTTCCAAGAGGTAACACACTGACCATAGCCTTGCCGGGGTTTGCTGGTTTATTTCCCTTCCTGAAAATCACTGGAGAAGGGGTGGGGGTCAGCCAGGCGTTCACGTTAGTTAAAATGCCGGCAGCCCAAGTTCCAAGGCTTGGATAGCCTGTATACGTGAAATCAAACAAAACAAAATAAAACAGCAACTTATTCTGTTACTGCTCTTGGAAGGAAAAATGGGGGAAGGTCTGTCCACATCTCCTAGGGTCTCCTGACATGACTCTTAGTAAAGGAGTCAGAAGGTGAGGGAGCCCTAAGTCCTCTGAATTGTGATCTGACTGCTCCAAGTCACGTGAATGACGCATCTTCTGGGGAAAGAACTTTGTACAAAGAGGTGTGTTTTAATACCTATCCTGAAGAAAGGGCCAAAAACTATTTGAAAAAGAAATTCTTTAAATGTAAAGGGCTGTGGAGATGCTCCCGGCGATGACATTCACGCTCAGCCCCCCTGAGGAGGGAAAGCTGGAGACCGTCCCCTTTGGGGGACGGACGACCGAGAGTTTACCTCGATCCCGGGCCCACCTTCATAGTCACAGGCTCATAAACGAAGAAACTGAACCCACCCGGCTCCATCACGTTCCCAAGGCCTCGTGGGCAGCAAGAGCAGGACCCGCATCCTCCCCTCTCTGCCCAGAGGAAAGCCCTGCTCCTCTCTTCACACCCTTCCTGTGTGGTGCTCAGGGGCTCTCGGCGCTGATCTGGGGAGACTCCCCTTTGGGGGGTATTTCCCAAGGGAAACCGACAGCTCAAACTCCCTTCCAAGGAACCTGCCTGAGAGGGGAGGGGAGAGGTGATGATGCCCACCCCCCGGAGTCAGAGAAAATGACCTGAAAATGCATCTGTGTGAATCAGCTCTGAAAACACGGAGTCTGCACTGCTCTCTGTGTCCAAGAAGGACAGACTCTCGGCGTCCTCACGTCAGGGTCCACACGTCGGGGCCCGGCATGTCGGGGCCCCTCACGTCGGGCCTGGCGGCTGGGGAGGTGCCACAGGCCCCTCGGGCAGAGGCTCCCACCCTGGACACCGGCTCCCAGGCTCTCCTTCCTGCTGGGTGAGGTGCAGCACAGGGCACAGTGGCCGGCAGGACACGGAGGGCTGGGGTAGGAGACAGGGCACGGGCCACTGTGGACCATCAGTGGCTTCCAGAATCAGGTCAGAAAGGAGAGCATTTTGTCAGGCTTGGGAGGCATGGGGATTCCCTGGGGCTAGCCTCTTCACCTTCCCTCTGACCCCTGCTGTGGCCGTGGAGGGCGGTCCCCAAGGGCCGCGCTGCACCTGCCGTTGACACAGGATTTCTGCCCTTAGGAGGGCCGCCCACCCAACCCGGCCAGCGTGCACAGGTTGGAGGGTGACCACGTCTCTGCTCATGGCTGTTCCCCAGTCCCAGGGGTCGGGTGATTATGGTACTGCTCCAGCACAGTCTCCCAGGCCCCCACTCAGCTCTGTGCGGCATCCTGGTGGGTCAGAGCCCCTGCTGCCCGTGGCCATGAACAGCCCAGGGCCATTCCTCCTCCTGCCTCATTTTCCCCGCCCTCACTCTGCCCACTTCCCGGGATCTACACACACACACGCTTCCCACTTCCAGTGGAGAGAGTGGTGTCCTCACGCCCCTCCCTGCACTCATCTGCGCCCTCCAGTCGGTCCGGCTTCAAGGGATAACACAGACCATTCCACTGCCTCCACTTCACCCTTTAATCATAATCCCAGAGTCCTCATCCATCGGAGGTGGCCTGTCACGAGCTCTCTAAACAGCAGGACTGACCCCAGCAGCTCCCATTGCCACCCTTGCTGCCCCACCGTCAGCCTGGAAATGCCAACTCCTGTCTTTTGGCATCAGGCGCTCTCTCTCTGTCAGAGGATAAAACAAAAATGATTTTACAGACAATTGTTTAAAAGACAAGTTTCCTGGAAATGAGTGATGCCAGTGATGTGTTTTGGATCCGTTTCTTGTTCTAGAAACAGGGGCAGAATAGTGTGGGCGCAGTTAGCTCTCGAGATCCACTGGACAGCCCTCACGTCCTTTCGCCTGCTCTGTGAAAGAGATCGGAAGCTGTTTCTCTGCCCCACTTCTTGGTTTGGGACCTCAGCGCAAATCCCAACATCAACAAGGTTGCTATGGTTTTTACGATTATCTTAAGAATTTGTCTCGAATGAGGCTCAAGGACCAGCAGGGACAGGTGCTGGGATCCCCGTTGGCCAGCCGGTCACCTGGCATCGCCGGCACCGTAGTCCGCCCTGCACAGCTGCTTTCCCACAAGAACCTTCTACCACCCACTCTGGGCCCAGAGGCCTCCAGCGCTTCCTCCAAAACAGAGAAGAATGTCTGTGTTTTTCTCGTCACCTTTGCAGCATCCTCTGGACCGAGCCTGGGCTCTCAACAGCAGGCTGGCCACTGAGAGGGCCAGGTCGTCTGGGGCAGGCTCTTCCCAGGGGTCAGCTATCCCTCACAGCTGTCCCAGTGGACGCCTGCTTCTGTCTGCCCGCGAGGACTGTCCTTTGTCAGTGCCGGTGTCTGTGGTTGGGTCTTATCTTAGGGAGGTGTCTGGGAGTGGTGAGACCCTTGACCTGCATCAAGGGCAATTTTGCACCTTGATGGGTAGAAATAGTTGCCAATAGGGTTTTTTTTTGTCGTCTTGGAATGTCCTCTGATAAATAGTTGTAGTGACAGGCTGGGGGGATTCTTCTTTGAAATCCTAAATGAATCTGCTGACATCTGCGTGCTTTATTCTGATGTGCTGCTTCTAAGAAGCATTTTGGGGGCCAGTTCCAGGACTGAGTGGTTTCTCTTGGACCTTCATTTTCTACGTTTCACCATCTCCTCTCCCTCCCTTCTTCCTCACCTCCGGGGCACAAGTGTGGACTCCTGGGTGTACCCCCCCCCAAACTTTTGTCAGTCCTCATGCCTCAGCCCTGCAGGCTCTGCCATTGCTAAATCATTAATAGCATTGATTACATAGAAGAGCCCACAATTTTTACTTATTCTACAGAACTCTTTATATGTGCAGGCGTGTCAGCAGCTCCTCCACCCCCCCTATATTTCCTTAACCACTCATTACTCAGGATCTGAAGCATTTGGGTATTTTTCAGATAAAAAGGTTAGTATTTTATTCCCTTAAAATGCTGTCTGGCACATGGCTCAGCATTTTAGAATATCCCCTAGCTGATGGATCTCCTTGTTACGTATGATCAGTTTTCTAAGAAGTATCTGGAGATGAAAGGGTGGATTCTGATGGCCTGGGGACATTTCTGGGGTTATCTGAGCACCTGTTATCCACAAAGTCAGAGCCATACCAGCTGAGACATCCATCGGCTTAAACCAGAGGACAGTTTTCCTGTTCTTGTGAAATTTCCAATTCACATTCTTTTGTTACTTAAGATTCCATTGGGCAAGGTATTTGCAATACCTCAACTCTCTCTTTCTTCAATTATTTACCAAATCCTGTTAGTTCTTCTTTCTTAAGGTCGCATTTATCACAACTTTTCCATTCTCTCTGCCAGCACCCTAGTCTAGGTCCTGTATGATGAAGAAAATCTTTTTTTTTTTTTAATTGGGGTAGAGTTGTTTTATGATGTTGTGTTGGTTTCTACTGTACAGAGAAATAAAGTAGATCTCCCTGTGCTATACAGCAGGTTCTTATTAGTTACCTATTTTATACATATTAGCGTATATATGTCAATTCCAATCTCCCAGTTCATCCCACCCCCCCCACTCCCCGCTTTCCCCCCTTTGTGTCCATACGTTTGTTCTCTACATCTGTGTCTCTATTTCTGCCTTGCAAACTGGTTCATCTGCCCCAGATGAGGAAAATCTTGATGAAGAGGAAAACCAGCTTCCAGTACCACCTGGTTGGTTTCTAGAATTTGTGTCATTGTCCACGGGATGAGGGGGAGGATTTGCACAAGATTCCTCCCCCCCGGTTATCACTGTATTTTTTTTTTGGCCATGTCGTGCGGCATGTGGGATCCGAGTTCCCCAACCAGGGATCAAACCCGTGCCCCCTGCAGTGGAATCGCAGAGTCTTAACCACTGGCCCACAAGGAAGTCCCATCATTATACTTTTTATGAGGCATTTCATACTTCTTATTTCAGTGTCAGTGACGGACCACATTCCGAACATTGCTTTCATTTTAGAAAAATCTGTAATTTGTCATGGACATGAACACAATTTTTATATTTAAGAGATATTGATGTTTTATATGTATTGATCTGCTGTATCTAGTCTTTAATTTTTCTGCTGATCAAAATGGATTAGATTTTCTCTAGGAAAGTAAGAACTTGTATTTTCCTGCTAACGTGGTGAAAAGTACCAAGAATTTATAATGGATGGATGAGGTGGACTGCCTGTGAGCCCACACAGCAACCAGAGCATCACAGAGAGAGAGGCCACAAGGCATTGGACACTGATGTCATGCAAGAGGAAACAAATCTAACGTGAGCCACATCGAGCCTCTGGGTCTAACTTCTAGCCCACAGGAAACACAGGGGCCAGAGGAACTTCTTACATGGTACCAAGTGGGTGCTGTCAGTGAAATCCAGATGGTGGAAAACAGGACACATTACCTCATTTCTTCAAAAAGTAATCATCAAGAAGAAAAAAAGAGGGAGAACTTACCATTTAAAAGAGACTGAAAACACAGGTTAGTGAAATGCCAATGTAGATCTTGTTTAGATCTTGATTTCAATAAAGCAACTCCTCCCCCACCAAATCCTATGAGATAACTGGGGAAATTTAAACACTTCTGGGCTCTTCAGGAAATACTGTTAACTGTTTAGATGTAGCAACAGTCCATGGCTATACTTTTTAAAGTCTTTATCTTTTAGAGCAGCATTCAAGGAATGAATGAAGGTAAGAGTGATTTAATAGCCAGACTTAACTTCCGAATGAACCAGCTGGTCAGGAAAGTGGGTGGAGTAAGGATGGATCAGGATTGGTTATGGGTCAGTGATCGGAGGAGCAGAGTGATGGGATATACTATTCTTTCTAATGTTTTTAAAAATTTCCAAAATAAAACGTGAAAAAATTGGGGCTCACATTCATTAAGCTATTCACCCCAAATCTCTCAGCAGTTTAATGTCGGAGGTGGACTGGGTCTGGGGCGCTATATTCCCATCCACTGTGGCCCCGTGCTCTCCTGGATTTTCATCCACTTCCCTCCTGGTGGTGACTGCTGACCTAGCTGACGTCCTTGGTAGACGATGCAGCGACCGCCGTGCTTCTCATGCTTCTCCCAACTCCCCGCTCTTCTGTTTGCTAACAGAGCACCCTCAAGGGATGAACCCTGAACACAAGCCCAATGACCACCCCCTGTGACTGTGACGGAGGCGGACACCATTCACCAGCTCTCCCTTCCTAAGACTGTCTTTCCCCAACTTCCATGATGATGCAAATACTGAAGTTCTTCTGGTTATGTAACCACATCATTAACTAATGGATCATCCTTCTCCTCTTTATCCAAGCCAGTACCTCCCGTTCAAGGACCCTCCTCTCAGCATCCAGCTGGCCTCCCTCCTGAGCTCTGTAGTCTCAGCTCTTCAGCTGCCGCCGGACACCCCTAAGCAGAGGTTCCGTCATCACCTCACACCCACTGTTCCCATATTTCCTGAGGCACCGTATTTCCTGCCTGCTCTCCTTTCATGAAACCTCATCTTTCATTGATATGCTTTTCCATCCTCACCAACACGTAAACCCAGGGCCTCCTGTCTCACCTTCGGGCTGGCATTCCCAGCATCTTCTGACTTGTGCAAAGTACCACCGAGCCTCCCCACTGCGGTGCTCGGCCCTCCTGCTTCTTACAAGATGAAATTCTACACTATTTCTCCACCAGCTCCATCTGACCTCACATGACCATTTCAGCCTCATTTCCCCCCATGCAAACTCCACGCTAACCTGCTTACTGACAGCATCCTCCAGCTGAGTTCTGAATCTTCCCGGTCCTTCCTCCAGGGGGTAAGGCGGGTCCTTCCTGATGGAAGCCAGGATCCAGCTGCTGGAAGCCACAGATGGGGACTGCGTTTTCTGGCATCGTCAGTGTGCCCCAGAGAAGGGCATGTGGTGGGAACCTGCCTCTGGGCTGGCCATTCCTCCAGGTGTGAGGGTTCACCTCTCCTGCCCATTTTTAAATTATTTATTGAAGTATAATTGATCTACAATATTGTGTTAATTTCTGCTATACAGCAAAGTGATTCAGTTATACATACATATACACATTCTTTTTAAACTATTCTTTCCCGGGTTTCCCTGGCGGCGCAGTTGTTGAGAGTCCGCCTGCCGATGCAGGGGACACGGGTTCGTGCCCCGGTCTGGGAGGATCCCACATGCCACGGAGCAGCTGGTCCCATGAGCCATGGCCGCTGAGCCTGCGTGCCCGGAGCCTGTGCTCCGCAATGGGAGAGGCCACAGCAGTGAGAGGCCCGCGTACCGCAAAAAAACCAAAAAACTATTCTTTTCTATTATGGTTTATCACAGGATACTGTGTATAGTCCTCTGTGCTATACAGCAGGACCTTGTTGTTTATCCTGCCCATTGTAAAATGGAGATAAACCCAACTCAGATGCCCACCCTGGCTGGGTAAACCTGGGGGCACTGTGCTGGGCAGTTGGAGCTCGTAACAACTACTGTGTTAACTACATGTATAGGTTTTTTCTCTCTTGCATGAGAATATGAGAATTTTAAGGTAGAGGCTGTCTTCCTTCCTCACGCCTCGCAGTCCTCAGCATATAGTTGTGAACAGAAAGTGTCCACTAAGGATTGTTGAGTAAAGTAATCGCCTGTGACCTTCCCCCCCACCACCAGCCTTAAGCCCAGCCCGGTCCTGTCAGTCATGGGCTGTGTGCCCATCGGCAGATTTCTGAGCATTGCCCACTTTCATATGCTCTCCCATTTTTCCCAGTAAGCGTACTTGTATTTCTTGGTTTTAAAAATACTGCTGACTGCGGCATACCTTTGGTTTACATAGGCTGGAACTTTCTAGATGGTGTCCCTCGCTGGCCTAAGTAACTTGGGGTGGGTATGGGGGGGTCACAGGGAGGGCGGGTTGGGTGGTGCAGGAAGATGTGTGGGTCATCACACACAATCACCCCCGTTTCCCCAACACAGCTGACTTAAGCTGCCTTTTCCCTTTGCAAATATGCTCTGAAAGGTAATTGCTAAACTTGCTTGGTATGTGTTTTACATATTAAAATTCAAAGCAAAATTTCACTACTCAAAAGATTTTTTTCACTTATAAAACATATTTGTACACTTGCCTTGTATCACCCACTGTTCTATGAGCAGGGAGCACAAGGGTAAACGTGATATATACATTTTTTAAAAATCTTATTAAAGTATAGTTGATTTACAATGTTATGTTAGTTTCAGGTGTACAGCAGTGATTCAGTTAGTTATATACATGTGTGTATATACTCTTCTTCAGATTCTTTTCCCATATAGGTTATTACAAGATATTGCATATAGTTCCCTGTGCTGTACAGTAGGTCCTTGTTGGTTATCTAAGTTATATTTAGTAGTGTGTTTCTGTTAATCCCAAACTCCTCATGTATCCCTCCTCCTGGTAAACGTGATGTTATTCCCTGGGAATAACTCGGTCAAGAGACAGAAACACCCATGGGATGTGAATTCAGCCCCACGTGTCACCACATTGTGTTGGGCCAGGTGTAAGAGATGGGTAAGAACAACATCTTTGGAAGCAGAGCGGACTAATTTCCTAGGGCTGCTGAGACAATGTTCTATGTACCAGATGGCTTAAAGGAGCATCTATTTATCGTGTCACAGTCTGGAGGCTGGAAGTGTGAGATCAAGGCTCCTTCCGAGGCTGTGGGTGAGAATCTGCTCCGTGCCTCCCTCCTGGCTTCCCATGGTTTGCCCGCAGTCTCTGGCTTGTAGACCCATCACTCCAGTCTTCGTGGGGTTCTCTCCTTGTGTCTCCATCCCTTTCCACTGTGCCCCCTCTGTGCATGTCTGTCTCTGTGTCCTAATTCCCCCTTTCTAGAAGGACACCAATCTTATGGATCAGGGCTCACCCTAATGACCTCATTTTAACTTATCTTTGTAAAGTCCCAATTCCAAGCAAAGTCCCAATTTCCAAGCAAAGTCACATTCTGCCGTTCTGGTGCTTAGGATTTCAGCATATCTTTTTCCGGGGAACACAGTTCAACCCATAACATGGAGGAAAGAAAAAAAAAAACCCAGCTAATTTCAAGTTCTGTACCACGCTGTGTGACCTTGAGCATTTCCTTAACATCTCTGAATCTATTTCATATAGTATACAATCAGGATATCAACATCTCCCTTGTAAGGGTGCTGGGATGACTCACTTAGTCTCACTTAGCTAAAAAGATGGTGCCCTTAGAATCTTGTCTGGCACACAGTTGAGGTTCAGTAAAAATTAATACTCTTGCTATAAAAGCTACATAATATATATACATATTCACACATTACGTCAGTTCAATTATCTGTCTTAATTTATCTTTATTCAAATTCATAGCTAAGGTGGCAGTATGATTTATTTGAAACAAATTAAATGTGTACATTTTATTTATCTGTATATCTGTGTATCTATATATCTATGTATCTATATATTGCAGTTTAAGTGGAAAAGCCTCAATTCCAGATTGAGTCAGCTTGACTTCAAAGGCCGGGCCCTGGACCCACCTGGACCCATCTGCTGCCTTAGGAGGACTGGAGGCCGAGCCTGGCCCTGACAGCCCAGGGACTGCATGCGGGTCATTTAGCAGCGTCACACCCCCACTGGATGCATGGGGTGGGGTGGGGTAAGGATGCAGGGGGTAGGCAGGGCATGTGTGCAGAGTCTTCTTTGTTTCCAAACTGTCAGGACCAATAATAACTTGCTGTTATTTTACTGATTTTGACTTACCGATGCGGCATTGCTAATGGTTTGACCAAATAGTTTTAACACAACTTCCAAGAGACTTTTCACAATCTGTTGTAATTATAAATGCTTTCTTAAACCCTTGAAATCCTAGTTGTCTGCGAAGGGAGATTTCAAAGGACCGAGAAAAGTACAGTGAAAGAATCAGAGACAGGTGTTTAAATTGTTGGGGAGTTCGAGGTGGTTTTGAAGGATGTATAGGAGTTTTCTAGGCAAAGGAGAGGAGAGGAAGGCTACTCTAGGCAGAGGAGAATCCGTACACCATCTCTTAATCCTGAGTTTCCTGCTTGTGCCGATGGCACTACCTTCTCTTATTGAATCCTGGTGAGAAGTGAGATGCCTTATCCATCTGGCTTCCTGCTGTGTCCACAGTCACGAACAGCGCCTAGACAGAGCAGTCACTCAATAAAAACGTGTGCTGTTGAACCAGTGGCGTTCCCCGTGCCAGCAGTGGAAGAACCACTGCTTACCCGCTCAGTTCTCACCCTGTCAGTGTGCTGCCACACCCCTTTCTTCCATTTCTGCTCCCATTCCCACAGCAAGAGTCTCATTTCTGAAACAAGGGCAGCCCTGCAGGTAATCTCGCCACCCCGTGTTAAGTGCTCACTCCATATATCCCTCCACTGCTGTAAACCAGGTTCTCCGGAAGGGCAGTTAGAATGTTTCTTCCTCTGTTCAAAAACCATCACTGACTCCCCAGTACCTGATGTGCTCAGTACAAGTGCTTCTTGGCTTTTAAGACTTATGCCAATATGACCACTTCACTTTTTCAATTTTGTAACTTACATCTTATCGCTGTAAGTTCCGTGCTCCAGCAAAACGGAAGTATTTCCTGCTCCCAGAACACGCTGTCTATTTCCTCACCTTTAAATCTTTCCTTCCTGTGGTTCCCAGGACGTGGAAGCACTCTCCATTCCAAGTACACCTGATGAAATCTATCCCCTACTGAGGCCCAATCTTGGGCACCACCACCCTCATGAGTCTTCTCTGATCAATCCTTCCTAACACTTTGTGTCTCTCTCGTGATACTTAACATATTCATCTTGGAACATTACTCTCTGTACCTGTGATTCTAGCTGAGGTCCTTCAGTAGAGTGGACATGCTAGGTATTTGTGGGATTGAACTAAGCACGAGTTATGTACAATGCCCTCTGCTAGGTGCAGGGGATACTGCCAGGGTGACCTTCTGAGGATGATACAAGAGAAAGTATTGGGACTTATTTCGTAAATCCAGAAGTAGTATGCACACTTGAGGTACTATAAAGATGATGATGAAGATGAAGATGGTGGTGATGCTAACGGTGGTGGTGGTGATGATGATGATGGTGTTGGTGAGGATGGTGGTGATGGGGGTGCTGATGGGGGTGATGATGGGGGTGGTGATGGTGGTGATGATGAAGATGAAGATGGTGGTGATGCTAATGTTGGTGGTGGTGAGGATGGTGGTGATGGAGGTGCTGATGGGGGTGATGATGGGGGTGGTGATGGTGGTGATGATGAAGATGAAGATGGTGGTGATGCTAATGGTGGTGGTGGTGATGATGATGATGGTGTTGGTGAGGATGGTGGTGATGGGGGTGCTGATGGGGGTGCTGATGGGGGTGGTGATGGTGGTGGTGAAGATTGTGATAATGGTGGTGATAAAGGGGGTGATGATGGTGTACGCACAGGATATTTGCATTTCCCCCTCCAGATCTACCCTCTAACTTTATCATCCTGTTCTGTCCCATGGGAGGTCGACCTTATAGACTGTTCAGCCAGCCTCCTTGTCCTTTGGTTTTCTGTTGGTTTCACCCAGTAGAAATATCAATGAAAAATCAAAGTGAGAGGAGAGAGAGCTTGGGTGTTTGTTCCCCCAGCTCTCTCTCTTTGCTGGGCCTCCACTGAAAGTAGCTTCATTCTGAAAGTCTCAGTCCCTCCCAGCTGATCTGTCTTCTATAGTTAGATGTCCTACCAGATTCCAGTTACTGGTCCCCATGTTGTCCCTTCAGGACTAGGATGGTAATACTACCCCCATCACGTGGTTGTCAGTCCTAGGGTGTGTCACTAATAAGTTCCCTCATCCTTGCCGTAACCGCCTTTTCAAAACTCTCCACAATTTCCTTTTTTCAGTGCGACATCTGCATTTCTTACCAACACCCTGATGGACACAATAGTGATGGTGGTTGCGGTGACAGTGCTTGTGGTGATTTTTCTCTCAGCTGGTAGTCAGGGAATCCATATGTGTAACCATGCAGAGAAGCCAGAGAATCATGGTAGAGGCTAGCAAGATGCTCACTGTGTTAGCTACCTACAGCAGTGTGACAAGTCACCCCCAAACTTAGTAGCTTTAAACAATAACGAAAAGGTACTATTTCTTATTGTTTTTGCAGGTCAGTAATTCAGCAAGGGAGAGTGGATGGCTCGTTCACTGACTGGTCTAGCAGTTGATCCCAGCTGGTGGCTGGGGAACTGTTCAGCTGGGACGTATACATGGGGCCTCTCCATGTGACCTGGGCTTCCTCCCAACATGGCGACTAGAGTCCAAGGTGAGCCCCAGAGACACAGAGAGTGAACCAAGCCAAAGCTGTGTTGCCTTTATCACCTGGTCTTGGAAATCACTCACGATCACTTGTCACTAGCATGTCCACCATGTTAGTTATAAAGGTCCACCCAGGTTCTAGGGGAGGGTAAGAGGCCTCACCTCTCAGTGGAGGAGTGTGGACATCTACGATTGATTGTCGATTGTGTGAAGTGGACTAAAGTGATGTAAGTTACTGGATTCACTCATATATCTCCCCGCACCCCTCCCTCCCTCCTCCTTCCCCAGCAGAGCACCTGTGTGTGATACATGGTGGAGATGACGATGACACCAACCTCAGGGAGCCTGGATCCCTGAGTCACCACCTGGAGGAGAACCATCTAGTCCATAATGACTTTGTAAGCATGAGAATTACACTTTCAGTGAGTTAATCCTCTCAGAGTTGGCAGTTGCTGTAAGGGTTTTATCCATATCCCCAAACTTGGAGCCAATGTCCCCCTCTTCTCCTATTAACAGTACATGTATCAGGACCACAAACGCATGATGAAAGCAAAGGGCTGGGGTTCATTTCTTTTTCCTCCTTATAACCTATGTGCCTCCCCGCCCCAAGGAGCAGCAATAAAATGACTGAGAGAAGTAGGAGGACCTCGTGGGACTGCCTGGGTCACTGACCAGCAGGACCACTGATGCAGCCAAAAATGTCTCGGCCAAGCCAAACAGTGGAAAAGGGAAAATGTTAATATGAAAGCTGTAAATATTCAGTCCTTTTTTGAAGGATTTAGGGGAAAATGGAGACTGTTGTGTTGGAAATGATTGACAGGCGTGTATCTGCAGAGGCCTCCCTACACCACCCAAGACATTGTCTGAAGGAGACAGCATGCCTGATGTCTGTCCCAATAAAAAGCCTGAGAAAAGCATCTGTCAAGTGATATTTAGAACTGACATTTTCATAAGGATTCGGTCTATGGAGGGTTTTGGCAGGGCTCGGAAAATCACATTTCTCATCCTTCCTCCCCCCACCTTCTGCAATTAACCAAGCTCACAGTGTTAAACGTACATTCAAAATGACTTGCGTTAGGGACTACATTTTTATTTATTTATAAATTAATTAATTAATTTTATTTTAGCTGCATTGGGTCCTTGTTGCTGTGTGTGGGCTTTCTCTAGTTGCGGCGAGCGGGGGCTACTCTTCGTTGTGGTGCACGGGCTTCTCACTGCAGTGGCTTCTCTTGTTACAGAGCACGGGCTCTAGGCACGCGGGCTTCAGTAGTTGTGGCACATGGGCTCAGTAGTTGTGGCTTGCGGGCTCTAGAGAGCAGGCTCAGTAGTTGTGGCGCACGGGCTTAATGGCTCCACGGCACATGGGATCTTCTCGGACCAGAGCTCAAACCCATGCCCCCTGCCTTGGCAGGCGGATTCTTAACCACTGTACCACCAGGGAAGTCCCGGGACTACATTTTTAAAAGCTTTTTCTTTGACCTGGCCTACCTTGCCCCTAAAAGCTTTTTATTAATAATTTTGACAGTAATAATCATTCCAATTGTAATAATAATGCAAATAATTTTCAAGAATTGTTTCTTTCTTAAACCATTTAAGTTGCACACATCGTGACTCTTCACTCCTAAATATTTCAGTGTGTATTTTCTATGAAATGGGATTTTTTTTGCATAACCATAGCACAGTTGTCGACCTCAGTAACTTTAACATTGACAATATTTTTCTCTAATCTACCAATACTGTTCTGATTTTATCAATAATTTGACTCAAGATTGTAGGGTTTGGCTTTTTTTTCCCTTAGCACATGATGTCATGTGTCTGTGATCTCCTTTTTCTGAAATATTTCTTCAACCTTTTTTTATACTTTACGATATTGACAGCTTTGAATAATACAGTTCCTTATTTTCATTTTCCCTTGTTTCCTCATAATTAGATTCAGGCTGTGCTCAGCTGCCGGGTACCCACAGGTGATGCCATATTCTGCCCAGGGCATCCCTTCAGGCACACAGTGGTCCATCTCCCCTTGTTGGTATTGATTTTAATCACAAAGGGTAATGACTTCCATGAAACTCTTCAAAAGGAAGAGGCCTCTGAAGGTATAATTTCCTGGAACCTATTTTCTAAGTATCAGTCTGTGGACTTTCTAAGAATGAAACATGGGGTGTGAATGTTTTCTTGGTGGAAGGAAGCCAGGCAGATACAACCTAGCGCAGCAACTGTGCTTTTGTGGCTGGATTAGGGGGCGAGGCTGGGTCTCCATGCCCGCAGGGAGAGAACACCGGGCCAGGACACGTGCACAGGCAACGTCCGCTGAAGCTGGGGTCTCAGGTGTCGAGGGAGGCCTTCCATCTGGCTCTAAGCTTTGGGAAATGGAAGCCCAGACCCTGTGTTTATTCTCCATCAATTTGGAAATTCCTGAAGGAGGATGCTGGCCAGTAGCCATCCACGTAGATGGACGTCCCTGCTCTCTCACCAGGCGCACTGTCCTTCTGATATTTCCACGTTCTGCTTGGGGGAGAAATAGGAGGGATGCTCACCCCACATCCAGGGCCACTGATTGGAGAGGGGTGACTCACATAGTCTCAAGTCAGAAAAGGTCTGGATAAACTGGCCTTCACGAGGTTAAATATAAAGTGTACATTATATAGTCACAAGATGACCTACTGTGTTTCCTTGGTTCTAAGAGGCTGGCCTCTACCTTCTATTGTTTGTGAACTTTAAATGCCTCCTAAAATCTGTGACGAAGGCAACAAATTATTTAACAGGTAAAGTAGTTGCCGATATAAGATCTACCTGGGTGCAGATAAAGGTTCAACTCACTGTCACCTGGCTTCTCCTCCACCACTGGTTACACTGAACAGGAATGCATTTTTTTAAATCGGGGTACCATTTACCTACACTAAAGTGCATCCTTCTTATTGTACAGTTCCCGGAGTTTTGATAAATGCATACCGTCATGTAACCGACACCAAAATCAAGATACGGGGCAGTTCCACAAAAAAAGTCCACTTGTGCCTCCTTGTAGCCAAACCCTTCCCTCCTGGCCCCTGGCGTCACTGATCTGTTCTCTATCCTTAGAGTTTTGCCTTTACCAGAATATCATAGAGATGGAATTAGATCTGTGTAGCCTTTCTGTGTCTGGCTTCTTCTGCTCCTTGAATGCCTTTGAAATGAATCCTCTTTGTCACAAGTGTTAGTCGTCAGTTCCTTTCTCCAGCTGAGTGGTACCCATGGCAGGGATGCCCCAGAGCATGTTTACCTAGTCATCATTTAAAGGATATTGGTGTTGTTTTCAGTTGGGGCTATTATGAATAAAGCCATTATAAACATTCATGTCCAGGTTTTTGTGTGGACATAAGTGTTCATTTCTCGTGGGTAAATAGTTAGGAGTAAGATTTCTGGGTCATATGGTAAGTGTATGTTTAACATTTTAGGAAGCTGTCTAACTGTTTTCCAAAGTTGTTTTATCAGTTCACACAGCAATGCATGTGTGTCCCATATCCTGGTACTGTCAGCATTTTGTAGAAATTCTAATATAGGCATATTGGTATCTTATGGTGGTTTAAATGTGCATTTCCCTAATGACAAATGATGATGAATATCTTTCGATATGATGATTTGACCATATAACTTCCTTGGCAAAGTATTTGGTCAAATTTTTTAAATTGCACTATTTTCTTTTTCCTGAATTTTCTTTTTTACATATTCTGGGCAAGTCCTTTATCTGATATGTGTTTTGCAAACATTGTCCCCTAGTCTGAGGCTTGTCTTTCTGTTTTCTTAACAGTGTCTTTTTAAGAATAGTTTTTTTTTATTTTGGTGAAGTCCAATTTATCGTTTTTTCTCTCATGTGTTTTTGATGTTGTATTTAAGAACTATTTGCCTAACTCAAGATCCCAAAGATTTTCTGACTTGTTTTCTTCTGGAAGCATTATAATCTTACATTTAGGTCTATCATCCACTTTGAGTTTATTTTTCTATGTGGCAGGAAGTAGGAATTAACGCTGTGTACACTTACAATGTGAGTTTTTTATTTGTCTTCCTGCAAAGATGATACTAAGTCAAGGATATATCTCACAAATGATAAAGTCTTCAGCTGAGAGAAGTGGAAGAGATGCCAGACTTGTGCAGCCTGGCTTAGTTTTTGTGAGAAAGATCTAGAAGCTAAGGTGGGCGACATGTTCCCTGAATATGACAGTGTGCCTCAGCTGTTGAATAGGTTGAAATCGTGGCATCCATATCAAAGGAGGTACTAATCCTACTGTTTTCCATAATAGACAAGCGATGCTTGAATTGCTGTTAAATTTTTATGTGATTTTTTTTTTTTTTAAAGAGAGATACTGACAAAAGAAAGCAGTATGACAATGATCTTGGTGTATTTGGCCCGGGATGGGGGTAGGAAGGAGGGAGGTGGGGGACTGAACAGCATTTCTGAGGAGCAGAAAAGAGTCTTCATTCTCTGGAAATGCAGCCCAAGGTTAAGACCTCAAACTCTGACATCAGCCAGACTAGTTTAAAATCTCAGTCCTATATCACTGTAGCTGTGGGTCTTTAAGTGACTAGCTTAACCTCTCTGATTTTTTGTTTCCACATCAATAAACTGTAGGTAAGAAAACTACCTATCTCATAGCTTCTATTGTGAGCAATTAAAATAAGATAATCCGTGCCAAATACCTAGCTCGATGGCTGGTGTTTTGTAGGTTCTCAAAAAAGGTTAGCTGTTTTTCTTGCTATTCATTATTTACCCCCTCAAGTGTCATTCATGTATCAGGCATCGGGGGTATCCAAATGGGATAAAATTCCTGCAGAGGCTTGGCCTAGTAACATTGGGAATTGGACCAAGGCAGACAGGCTCCCAGAGATTGACTTAGTTGTTTGCATGGGCGTTTTTGGTGTGTGTGTGTGTGTGTGTGTGTGTGTGTACAGTGTGGGATAGGCTTGAGGATATGTGCATTTCCTATGGTGCGAGTTTTGTCTTCCTGAAGAGATAATATTAAGCCCAGGATGCATCATACAAATGCTGGGATATTCACTTCAAAGGAGTATGATAAATAAAAGTCTTCTGAGACACCCAAGCCAGCCTGGGGGCCAGAGTTCCACCTTGGCTTTCCAGAGGGCCGAGCCTTGCACTCAGACCGGAAGGAATCAGCCTGGGGAGGGCTGGGGGAGGACACAGAAGGTGGTCCACACCGGGCAGTTAGCCAGTGTCCTAGAGCCTGGTGGCAAAGAGCATGGGTCTTGGAGCTACCGACACCTGGTTTTGGACAAATCAGTTTCTGGGCAAGTGACTTACCCTCTTTAAACCCCGGTTGCCTCGCTTGGGAGGCATGAATAATTTCTCCATCTCAGGTGGATGTAAGGAGGAAGAGAGACACTTGTGCAGCCCCTGGTGAGCACCCAACGGTTTATGCTGTCTTTGTAATTATCCTGGTAACTCAAGCAAGCCAGTTAGTCTGGGGCAGAGGGTGAAGGAGGAGGCTTGAGGCGCAGGGGGACGGGTGAGAAAGGGGCTGGGATCGCGTGATGAGGAATGTGGATGTTATCTCGAAGGTAATGGTTAACCAGGGAAGGGGCTTAAGCAAAGAGTGCAGAATTTTAGAAAAAGCACCTGGACACATGGCAGGACGACAAATCGCAGGAGGTCCGACAGGGGCAGGAAGAGTAGTTAGGTGACGTGGAGAAGTCCAGGCAAGAAACAAAGGCTGCAGAGCCTAGGCGATGGCATAGGGGATGGAGAGGAGGGGCAGACAAGGGGAACACTCAGGAGACAGCACAGAGGCTGGGCTGGGGTGAGACAGGAGCGGCAGGTGGAGATGCGGGCGTTGGGGGCTGTCCCACTCGGGTGACGTGGGAGAAGACGGGGCGGATGGGTAAGGAGGGAGAGAAAATGAGTTCACATTCATCCTGATGTGGCCGCGGATCATGGAGTGCAGATGTCCTGTGTGCAGTTCACATGTAGACCTAGAGCTGCAAGGAAGGGTCCTCCCTGGAGATGCCCATCAGGCAGATGTCAACAAATAGCTCGACGAAACTCCAGTGGGGACAAAATTGCTCAGAGACAGACTGGTTAGGAGATGCCAGATAACCTGCGTGTCCAGGCCTATTCTGCTGGTTGACCTTGGGCACGTTACTCAACCACTCTGAGCACCACCCAATTTCGTCATCCGTAGAGGGAGAGTCAGAGTCCTTGTGGCCTTATTCAGGAATGAAATGGGTACAGACATGCCGAGGGCTCAGAGCAGGCAGGGGAAGCGCTCCAGAACCTTCCTTGCTGCCAAGAAGGGCAGAGGGCTGAGGGGAGGGGCTGGGAGCAGCCCCAGGTGAGGAAAGAAGAGCTGAGGAAGGGTCTTCAGAAGGGAGGGAGTCTTCAGAACACAGGGTTGGAGGATCCAAGTGAGGGGCCTCTGAAGGTGAGCCCTGGACCATTTCACGAGATCCAGGGAGGAACCGAGGAGGGTCTCCCAGATGAGACAACCAGGAGGTTGTCGGCATCGTTGGTGGGTGGGAGGCTGCAATGGGAAAGAAAGCAGAAGGAGCAGAGTGAGATGAACGCTTAGCTAGAAGAGAAACAGAAGAAGCTCTCTGTCCTGAGAACAGTTAAAGCAGTTGTACAGGGAGAAACCCTTCAGCTCACGTGATACAATACATCCCGGGGAGTCGTGTGCTCATTGTACAGCTGGGCAAAGCAAACTGAGTCTCAGAGAGGTTGGAAGACTTGCTCAAGGTCACACAGCTGGTGAGAATGGAGTCTGATTTCAGATGGACTTGGCCTTAAATTCTAAAGCCAAGAGGTGAAGGTAGACAGGAGGAGACATGAGCTCAAAATTAGAAAGAATGTTTTAGCAATCACGAACACCTGATGATGGACTAAACAAAAGTAAGGAGGCCCCTGTCCTGGGAATGTGCCCTCGTAGCCCAGACAAGCAGCCTCCAGGAGGAACCATCATCTCACCTTGTGTACACAAGTTTACATAGTGGATAGCGAGTTTCTTGAAGTTTTATTTATTTTTGAATCTCCTGATTTACTACAGTGCCTGTGATATCGTGGGAATTTAAGAAGGTGTGCTGGCTGGCTGGCCTTCGAGGGGATCTTTGTACTAAGGAATTAGACACGTTATCTGTGCTCTAAGGCCCTTCCCTGGTCTGAGTCTGAAATCTCTGAGCCACAGCTCTGAAATCTCCAATGGGGGGAGTGAGCTCTGAGCATCAGGGGCTGAAAAGAAGCCGAGCAGATACCAGCATGCCAAGAAGGAGCAGGGTGGGGACCCAGGTCAGGAGTCAGTTCGTCAGGGACCAGAACCAGGCCTGGACCCAGGAAACAGAGATCCGGCGCACAAAGGGCTTCTAGATGACGAGAGAGAACTGAGGTCCAGGACACGGGGTGGTAGACGCGAGCCAGTCAGGTCCTCAGGCCCTGCCTTGTGGGGCGAGCTGGCCAGGATCTTGTGCTCCAAGAGGCTTGGCCATGTGGGCCGTTCCCCCATGAATCCTGAGTGAGCCAGAAAGTTGGTCTCCTGGGGACGCTGGGAAGAAAGTGAAAAGGGCATCCTCGGTAGTCCTGAGCCTTCCTTCTCTGACTGGGCGACGTAAGACAGGAGTGACTTTGAGAATCCTTGCAGAGATGCTTTGGAAATGAAGGGTCAACCACAGGGCACTTCATATACTTTATGGGACTCAGTGCTCAAAGCAAAACAGCCGTGTTTGCGATACTGAAGCCCAGAGAGGGTGAGCACCTAGTCTAGGTCACACAGCTAGGAAACAGGGAACTTGGAGGGAAGCCCAGACTCCCAGGGTTAGGAAAAGAGGAGCGAGCTTCTCAGGTCAAAAAACTTCTCAATCATTCTTTTCTTCTCGAAGATACCAAGACCAGAGAGAAGACATTGATGGAGAATCCAGGCAGGCTTTTTAGAGCCGGGGAACTCATTTGGAGGGGAAGAAAGATTTTGTCTGTTGGATCGTGTTCCTTGATTCTGGATGCAGGGCTCACCCCGCCGTGCCTCTGGGTGCGTGGAGACCTTGAGGGGCACAGGCTTGAGCGCAGTGCAGTGTGAGGACAGGATGCACGCGGTGCACGCGGTCACACACTTGTCGTGTTCTTCGTAGAGAATGCTGTGGGGAACCCATCACGTGAGGGTACAGCAGGCGCTTGGGAGCTGGACCCCAGTTCTGCAGGCTGCATGCCCCTCTGGTTCGCTTTCCCAGCATCAGGCCTGGAGCGTGACCTCCAGTCCCTGGGAAGTGCTTTGTTCTTCACTCCCTGCCCCACCGTCTTTGTTCCTGGGGAGCTAATTTGGCCCAGGGGTGGCTAATTAGCCCCAAAGGTGAGGAGAACAATGGCAGAAGTCCTGGACTTTTCCTCAGCTGGTGTCTCAGCTTTTTTACGAGGTGGGGAAGGGGGACAGGGGATCCTGACTTCTTAGACCCCCTTCCAAGCTCTGTCCTTGGTCACGTGAGATGCTGAGTTCTCTCTTTTTAAACTCACCCGCCAGCACTATGACAGCCTTACGATATCCACGGTTGGTCCTGTCACCACCGGGACCCGATTGTGAGAAAGCTGGAGTTTTTTCCTTTCTCTTGGGAGGTAAACTACTGCTTTGCTCTGTAAAGGAGGAAAAAGCAAGGGGACCACTCGAGTATACCAGATGCCCCGAGGTAACATTCTCCCAGAACGGCCCCCAACGCTGGCATGCTGCGGCCCTGGCTTGCCCAACCTCAGAACATGCACTTGTGTTGTCACGTTTCCAAGCTTTGTGCTGCACTTACACAGACCATCCATCTGTGAAGAGGGCCATTGTGGTCTCTACAGACTGGGGCCCAAATCTACCTCTGAAGGTCATCCAGGCCCGTTTGATTGTGGGCTCTTGATCATAGGAAAGGCAATTTTTAGACTTCTCTTTTTTTAGTGTTAAGTATCTTATTTTTACCTCGGGGTTCAGAAAGGGGAAGAAATTCATCGGGCTTCCCAGGGGGTAACTAGGACCCTGATGCCTTACAGCTTTCAGCAGGAACCCAGATAGTCTTGGTCAACGGGCACCCACAGATATGCAGAATGGGGGGCAGAGACCTTGACAAAATGACACGGGAGTAAATCTGTCTGGTGTCCTCCCCCCGCCCCTCCATCCTCCCTGCCTCAAACCTCTAGAGTCTTTCTGGAGCCTGGTTTCTGGTTTCTCCTTATTAACTGAGTGACCAGAGACCATACACCACTACTCTTAAAAGGTTACACACTGTAGTGGTTGAGATGGATGTAGTGTGCGGTCACACAGAGGGTCGGGATCCACTTACCACTCACTAGTGACAAGATGCTCAGCCCCATCCTGTGATTTTTTTTTTTTTTTTGCGGTACGCGGACCTCTCACTGTTGTGGCCTCTCCTGTTGCGGAGCACAGGCTCCGGACGCGCAGGCTCAGCGGCCATGGCTCACGGACCCAGCCGCTCCGTGGCACGTGGGATCTTCCCGGACCGGGGCACGAACCCACGTCCCCTGCCTCAGCAGGCGGATTCTCCACCACTGCGCCACCAGGGAAGCCCCTGTGATTTTTTTTTTGTGCTTCATTTTTCTCATCTGTAAATGGGGATAATAGAACCTAATTCACAAGGTTGTTCTGAGGATTAAATGAGCTGCTATGTGTAAAATCCTAAAAACAATGAATTATCATTATTTTTGCTTTCCAAAAATAGATGGCTAGTGGTGTCATTCCAAGACCATTGGTCCCTGAGAGTGAAAAATATGGACAGTGGCTTTCTGGATCCTTCCTAGTCTAGGATCATTTCAAGGTGTTAAGCACGACAGTCAGCCACTGATAACTCTTCTGTTTTTGTGTTTCTCTTTTTTTTTCCTTTTCCCACTGGCATGCTTTCTAGATATTTTGTTTCTCTCTAAGATGATAATCGGCTGATATTACTGACTAATCAATTTTAACAGGAATTTTTAAACAGAGTGAGTATAACCACTGCTTAACCAACAGGAACGATATAAATATAAACAAATAGGAACAATACAACAATGTATCTCTCTATGTGGCACGAAGTCTCTAAGAGCCAGTGCCTCCACTTCCTGGATCCACGGCCTCGTGTCATCGCCTCGCCTTGAGTAACTTGCTTCTGACAAATAGAATATGAGCACAGTGAGGGGGCATCTCTTCCATGATTAAGTTACGAAAGATTGTGACCCCATCTCGCTGGCAGTCTTGCCGCTTTAATGGAACCAGTTGCCATCTGTGTTGGGGAGGCCCCAGGGTGAAGAAACAAGGGTGACCCAATCAACAGCCAGAGAGGAACTGAGCCCTCAGGAAACCCAGTCCTACAGACAACCAGTCTGAGCGTGGAAGACATCCTTTTCCAGTCGAGCTCCTGGATGAGACCCCATCCTGGCCACATCTCAACTGAAGCCCAGACTCTAGCTAAACCTTCCTGGTTTCCTACCAACAGAAACTGTGAGACAATAATGTTTTGATTAAGCCACTGAGTTTGGGGTAAACTGAAGAGCAGGAGGAAACTTGTTGCACACACTGGGTTATCTGAATTCTTGCCTTGCCTCGTTTCTCAGAGTGGTTATGTAACTCCTGCCAGATCACACAGCCAGGAAGTTGTAAACCTGGCCCTTGAACCCACATCCTAGCTGTTTCTCAGTAGAGCCTACAGGATGTAGTGGCCTGGACTATCTCCTGAGATTTCCTTTATGCATTTTAGCTTCAGTTTTTACAATGATTCTCTTGCTTTCATCATCTGAGGTAGGGAAAGAATCAATGCTCACTGGCCCCCAGCCCTGCCAGGGACTCTGAACACATTGCCACACCTGGTCCCCCTAGCTTGGTTACGTGGGCACCGTCGTACTCAATGTACTGACTTCCCCAAAGTGGGTTTTGAAGACACTGACCCCTCAAAGTGCTCTGTGGAAAGTGTCCCATGGCCACAATGTTTGGGCAACACCAAGTCCCTCTCTTGGTGACTCACTATGCATGTGAGTCCAGTAAAGTCCAGAAGAGTCACAGCGAGGACCGCTGCCTAACGTTCTGTACCGTGTATCCTAACCCTAAAGACTCTCATCCGGCTCACATCCCAAGGAACATTCCACAAGACACACTTTTGGGGATGCTGGCTTACAGGCAATTTTCACACTTGTATTTTTTTTTTGGCTGTCTCTCCCAAAAAACTTTGTAATGACAGCGTAACATTTTCCATTTTACATATGAGAAAACCGAGAGTCAGGGAGTAGTCAAATCATCACAGATCATGTCTGTCATCAGGCTGGTGGCCAGTCTGCAATATTTGCTGTGGTTACCCTCCCTCCCTCCCTCCCTCACTCACTCCCTCCCTCCTTCCTTTTCTTTTCTAAATTTCTCCTATGGCTCCACCATGTCACGTTCTCTTCCCATTTTCACACTGTTCCTCATCCTATCCCCTCATTTCCAAATCCTCAGCACCTATCTTGTCCCCGAACATCGGGATTGAGTGGCAAACTTCCAGAACATCTGGAAAGGTGCCCTTGCCTCCCTGCCCACCCCCCACAAGCTGAGGCCTCCTGACAATTGTCACTGCGTGGGGTGGGAGGGCGTGGGAGAGGTCAGGACCCCAGGCTCTGGAGCCAGAGTGCCTTTGCTTGCTTCTCTGTGCCTCAGTTTCCTTCTCTATAAAATGCATATAAAATAGTATCCATGTCATAGAGCTGTGGTGGGCTTAAAGGAACTTCTCCAGGGAAAGCCCATAGCATAGAGCTTGGCAAGTAGTGAGGCCCGGCAGGTATCAGTTATTATTACTGTGCGGCCTCTGCCTCTGTGAACTCCGTGGGGGTCAGAGCATATACATATTTATCACCTTAGTTCCTTTTTTTTTTTTAATTCAACAAGTATTTATAAAGCACCTAATATGTGCCAAACATAGGTTCTGGGCATACAACAGTGAACAGTCACTATCTCTTCTGAAAGAAGAATGAAATAAACAAGTAAAGATAAATAAATGAGCAGGACAATTAAGGACTGATAAATAAAACCAGTTATTACAGACAGAAAGTGGGCTGGGTGGTGGTGGCTTCTTTAGATTGGGTGATCAAAGATGCTACTGATTTATCACAGTTAAGCAAACTGTTTGTTATGGTTTATGGCAAACAACCACTCTTAAAATATGAAATTTCCAATTACTAACTTATTAAAAAAGAAGAGCATTAAAATTTTATTAAATGCTTTTTAGGCATCTATTTAAATGTTTGTGTTTTATTTTGAGTTGTTTTTGTTACATTAATTCATAATGAATTACATTAATAGTATTCTAATTTTGAAACATTATAAAAACTCCATTATAAAAATTCTAATAATCAAGTTATGTATTATTACTTTAATCCATAGATGAATTAATTGTCCTAATATTTGGCCGAATCTGGTCCACCACTTGTTTTTGTACAGCTGGCAAGCTAAGAATGATTTTAACATTTTTAAATGAAAAAATCAAAAGAATAATAATGATGATGACAGTTGAAACTTATCTGAAATTGAACTTTTGGTGTCCACAAATAACGTTCTGTATTACTTTCTTATTGCTGCTGTGACAAAGTACCACAAATTTAGTGGTTTAAAACAACACAAAGTTATTCTCTTACAGTTTTGGATTTTAGAGTCTGAAATCAGTGTTTCTGGGACAATGTCAAGGTGCTCTTGGGGCTGGGTCCCTCCTGAGGCTGAGGGCAGAACGCCTTTTCTAAATTTTCGGGGTGCAATTCTTTCTTTTTTTTTTAATTTAATTAAATTAATTAATTTTTTTATCCAGCAAGTTCTTATTAGTTATCTATTATATACATATTACTGTATACATGTCAATCCCAATCTCCCAATTCATCCCACCACCACCAACAGCTCCCTACCCCGCTTTCCCCCCTTGGTGTCCATACATTTGTTCTCTACATCTGTGTCTCTATTTCTGCCTTGCAAACGGGTTCATATGTACCATTTTCTAGATTCCACATCTAGATGTGTTAATATACGATATTTGTTTTTCTCTTTATGACTTACGTCACTCTGTATGGCAGTCTCTAGGTCCATCCACGTCTCTACAAATGACCCAATTTCATTCCTTTTTATGGCTGAATAATATTCCATTGTATATATGTACCACATCTTCTTTATCCATTTGTCTGCTGATGGATGCTTAGGTTGCTTCCATGACCTGGCTATTATAAACAGTGCTGCAATGAACATTGGGGTGCGTGTGTCTTTTTGAATTATGGTTTTCTCTGGGTCTATGCCCGGTAGTGGAATTGCTGGCTCATATGGTAATTCTATTTTTAATTTTTTAAGGAACCTCCATACTGTTCTTCATAGTGGCTGTATCAATTTACATTCCCACCAACGGTACAAGAGGGTTCCCTTTTCTCCACACCCTCTCTAGCATTTGTTGTTTTTAGATTTTCTGATGATGCCCATTCTAACTGGTGTGAGGTGATACCTCATTGTAGTTTTTATTTGCATTTCTCTAATAATTAGTGATGTTGAGTAGCTTTTCATGAGCTTCTTGGCCATCTGTATGTCTTCTTGGAGAAATGTCTATTTAGGTCTTCTGCCCATTTTTGGATTGGGTTGTTTGTTTTTTTAATATGGAGCTGCATGAGCTGTTTATATATTTTGGAGATTAATCCTTTGTCCATCGATTCATTTGCAAATATTTTCTCCCATTCTGAGGGTTGTCTTTTCATCTTGTTTATAGTTTCCTTTGCTGTGCAAAAGCTTTTAAGCTTCATTAGGTCCCATTTGTTTATTTTTGTTTTTATTTCCTTTACTCTAGGAGATGGGTCAAAAAAGATTTTGCTGTGATTTATGTCAAAGAGTGTTCTTCCTGTGTTATCCTCTAAGAGTTTTATAGTGTCTGATCTTACATTTAGGTCTTTAATACGTTTTGAGTTTCTTTTTGTGTATGGTGTAAGGAGTGTTCTAATTTCATTCTTTTACATGTAGCTGTCCAGTTTTCCCAACACCACTTATTGAATAGGCTGTCTTTTCTCCATTGTATATCTTTGCTTCCTTTGTCATAGATTAGTTGACCATAGCTGCGTGGGTTTATCTCTGAGTTTTATATCCTGTTCTGTTGATCTATATTTCTGTCTTTGTGCCAGTAGCATATTGTCTTGATTTTTGTAGCTTTGTAATGTAGTCTGAAGTCAGGGAGTCTGATTCTTCCAGCTCTGTTTTTTTCCCTCAAGATTGCTTTGGCTATTTGGGGTCTTTTGTGTCTCCATACGTATTTTAAGATTTTTTTTTTCCTAGTTCTGTAAAAAAATGCCATTGGTAATTTGATAGGGATTGTGTTGAGTCTGTAGATTGCTTTGGGTAGAATAGTCATTTTCATAATATTGATTTTTGCAATCCAAGAACATGGTATCCATCTGTTTGTGTCATCTTTGATTTCTTTCATCAAGGTCTTATAGTTTTCTGAGTAAGGTCTTTTACCTCCTTAGGTAGGTTTATTCCTAGGTATTTTATTCTTTTTTTTGCAGTGATGAATGGGACTGTTTCCTTAACTTCCCTTTCTGATCTTTCATTGTTAGTGTATAGGAATGCAAGAGATTTCTGTGCATTAATTTTGTATCCTGCAACTTTATCAAATTCATTGATTAGCTCTAGTAGTTTTCTGGTGGCATCTTTAGGATTGTCTATGTATAGTATCATGCCATCTGCAAACAGTGACAGTTTTACTTCTTTTCCAATTTGGATTCCTTTTATTTCTTTTTCTTCTCTAATTGCCATGGCTAGGACTTCCAAAACTATGTTGAACAATAATGGCGAGAGTGGGCATCCTTGTCTTGTTCCTGATTTTATAGGAAATGCTTTCCGTTTTTCACCATTGAGAATGATTTTTGCAGGTTTGTCATTTATGGCCTTTATTATGTTGAGGTAGGTTCCCTCTATGCCCACTTTCTGGAGAGTTTTTATCATAAATGGGTGTTGAATTTTGTCAAAAGCTTTCTCTGCATCTATTGAGATGATCATATGGTTTTTGTTCTTCAATTTGTTAATATGGTGTATCACATTGATTGATTTGCATATATTGAAGAATCTTTGCATCCCTGGGGTAAATCACATTTGATCATGATGTATGATCATTTTAATGTGTTGTTGGATTCTGTTTGCTAGTGTTATTTTGTTGAGGATTTTTGCATCTATATTCATCAGTGATATTGGTCTGTAATTTTCTTTTTTTTGTAGTATCTTTGCCCTGTTTTGGTATCTGGGTGATGGTGGTCTCGTAGAATGAGTTTGGGTATGTTCCTTCCTCTGCAATTTTTTGAAAGAGTTTGAGAAGGATGGGTGTTAACTCTTCTCTAAGTGTTTGATAGAATTCACCTATGAAGCCATCTGGTCCTGGAATTTTATTTGTTGGAAGATTTTTAATCACAGTTTCAATTTCAGTGCTTGTGATTGGTCTGTTCATATTTTCTATTTCTTCCTGGTTCAGTCTCGGAAGGTTGTGCTTTTCTAAGAATTTGTCCATTTCTTCCAGGTTGTCCATTTTATTGGCATAGAGTTGCTTGTAGTAGTCTCTTATGATGCTTTGTATTTCTGTGGTGTCTGTTGTAACTTTTCCTTTTTCATGTCTAATTTTATTGATTTGAGTCCTCTCCCTCTTTTTCTTGATGAGTGTGACTAAAGGTTTTTCGATTTTGTTTATCTTCTCAAAGAACGAGCCTTTAGTTTTATTGATCTTTGCTATTGTTTTCTTTGTTTCTATAACATTTATTTCTCCTCTGATCTTTATGATTTCTTTCCTTCTGCTAACTTTGGGCTGTGTTTGTTCTTCTTTCTCTAGTTCCTTTAGGTGTAAGGTTAGATTCTTTATTTGAGATTTTTCTTGGTTCTTGAGGTAAGATTGTATTGCTATAAACTTCCCTCTTAGAACTGCATTTGCTGCATCCTATAGGTTTTGGAACATCGTGTTTTCATTGTCATTTGTCTCTAGGGTACATATTTTTAATTTCCTCTTTGATTTCTTCAGTGATCTCTTGGTTATTTAATAATGTATTGTCTAGCCTCCATGTGTTTGTCACATTTTTTTTCTCTGTAATTGATTTCTAGTCTCATAGAATTGTGGTCAGAAAAGATGCTTGATATAATTTCAATTTTCCTAAATTTACTGAGGCTTGACCTGTGACCCAAGATGTGATCTATCCTGGAGAATGTTCCGTGTACACTTGAGAAGAAAGTGTAATCTGCTGCTTTTGGATGGAATGTCCTATAAATATCAATTAAATCTATCTGGTCTATTGTGTCATTTAAGTCTTTTGTTCTCTTATTAATTTTCTGTCTGGATGATCTGTCCATTGGTGTAAGTGAGGTGTTATAAAGTCCCCCACTATTATTGTGTTACTGTTGATTTACTCTTTTATAGCTGTTAGCAGTTGCCTTATGTATTGAAATGTTCTTATGTTGGGTGCATATATATTTATAATTGTTATATCTTCTTCTTGGATTGATCCCTTGATCATTATGTAGTATCCTTCTTTGTCTCTTGTAACATTATTTTAAAGTCTATTTTATCTGATATGAGTATTGCTACTCCAGCTTTCTTTTTATTTCCATTTGCATGGAATATCTTTTTCCATCCCCACACTTTCAGTCTGTATGTGTCCCTAGGTCTGAAGTGGGTCTCTTGTAGACAGCAAATATATGGGTCTTGCTTTTGTATCCATTCAGTGAGCCTGTGTCTTTTGATTGGAGCATTTAATCCATTCACGTTTAAGGTAATTATCAATATGCATGTTCCTATTGCCATTTTCTTAATTGTTTTGGGTTTGTTTTTGTAGGTCCTTTTCTTCTCTTGTGTTTCCCACTTAGAATAGTTCCTTTAGCATTTGTTGTAAAGCTGGTTTGGTGGTGCTGAATTCTCTTAGTTTTTGCTGGTCTGTAAAGCTTTTGATTCCTCCATCGAATCTGAATGAGATCCTTGCCGGGTAGAGTAATCTTGGTTGTAGTTTCTTCCTTTTCATCACTTTAAATATATCATGCTACTCTGTTCTGGCTCGTAGAGTTTCTGCTGAGAAACCGGCTGTTAACCTTATGTGAGTTCCTTTGTATGTATTTGTCTTTTTTCCCTTGTTGCTTTCAATAATTTTTCTTTTCTTTAATTTTTGTTATTCGATTACTATGTGTCTCAGTGTGTTTCTCCTTGGGTTTATCCTGCCTTGGACTCTCTGCACTTCCTGAACTTGGGTGGCATTTCCTTTCCCATGTTAGGGAATTTTTTGACAATAATCTCTTCAAATATTTTCTCGGTTCCTTTCTATCTCTCTTCTCCTTCTGGGACCCCTATAATGTGAATGTTGGTGTGTTTAATGTTGTCCCAGAGGTCTCTTAGGCTGTCTTCATTTCTTTTCATTCTTTTTTCTTTATTCTGTTCCATGGCAGTGAATTCCACCATTCTGTCTTCCAGGTCACTTATCCTTTCTTCTGCCTCAGTTATTCTCCTATTAATTCCTTCTAGTGTAATTTTCATTTCAGTTATTGTATTGTTAATCCCTGTTTGTTTGTTCTTTAATCCTTCTAGGTGTTTGCTCTTTAATTCTTCTAGGTCTTTGTTAAACATTTCTTGCATCTTCTTGATCTTTGGCTCCATTCTTTTTCTGAGGTCCTGGATCATCTTCACTATCATAATTTTGAATTCTTTTTCTGGAAGGTTGCCTAGCTCCACTTCATTTAGTTTTTTTTTTCTGGGGTTTTATCTTGTTCCTTCATCTGGTACATAGTCCTCTGCCTTTTCATTTTGTCTATCTTTCTGTGAATGTGGTTTTCTTTCCACAGGCTGCAGAATGGGAGTTATTCTTGCTTCTGCTGTCTGCCTCTGGTGCATGAGGCTATATAAGAGGCTTGTGTAAGCTTCCTGATGGGAGGGACTGGTGGTGGGTAGAGCTGGATGTTGCTCTGGTGGGCAGAACTCAGTCAAACTTTAATATGCTTGCCTGCTGATTGGTGGGGCTGAGTTCCCTCCCTGTTGGTTGTTTGGCCTGAGGTGACCCAGCACTGGAGGCTACAAGTTCTTTGGTGGTTCTAATGGCAGACTCTGGGAGGGCTCACACCAAGGACTACTTCCCAGAACTTCTGCTGCAAGTCTCCCCATCCCTGTGGTGAGCCACAGCCACTCCCCGCCTCCACAGGAGACCCTCCAACACTAGCTGGTAGGTCTGGTTCAGTCTCCTATGGGGTCACTGCTCCTTTCCCCTGGGTCCTGATGTGCACACTACTTTGTGGGTGCCCTCCAAGAGTGGAGCCTCTGTTTCCTCCAGTCCTGTCAAAGTTCTGCAATGAAATCCCGCTGGTCTTCAAAATCTGATTCTCTGTGAATTCCTCCTTCTATTGCCAGATCCCCAGGTTGGGAAGCCTGATGTGGGGTTCAGAACCTTCATTCCAGTGGGTGGACTTCTGTTGTATAATTGTTCTCCAATATGTGAGTCACCCACCCAGCAATTATGGGATTTGATTTTACTGTGAATGCACCCCGGCTGCCATCTCACTGTGGCTTCTCCTTTGTCTTTGGATGTGGGGTATCTTTTTTGTTGAGTTCCAATGTCTTCCTGTCGATAATTGTTCAGCAATTAGCTGTGATTCTGGTGCTCTCTCAAGAGGGAGTGACCACATGCCCTTCTACTCCACCATCTTGAACCAATCTTAACCTTAGCTCTTTACACATAGAAGACCTTCAAAAAATACTGCTGCTGACTCACTGAACTTACTGTCCTGGAAAGAATCTCAGGTTCTCCAAAGCAAAAGGGGCAATGAGGACCTCTCCCCAGGGTGGCAGGGACTGGAGCAGAGACTCTGGGGACTGAGGTCACTGACAACCCAGGAGGAGGGCAGAGGCAGGAGCCCAAGCCTGCAGCCTTGACTCAGTGCCCAGCACCCTGCTGCCCTTGAAGTAGAGCCTCAGCCTTGCCCAGCCCTGGTTGGAAAACCAAGAGCTTTAGATGTGATCTTCTGAGGTGTGACCCTGACTCTTGCTGCCTGAGAACAAAGGCCAATTAGGGCTCTTTTGTGAGAGGTAGCTGAGTGGAAGCTGAGGGCTGCTTCCCCAAAGGGTGGCCTGATCACTGGCTGGATTTCTAAAATAAGTGCCCCACCTGTGCCCACTTTTCTAATCGGTAAATCCCAGCCTTTAGCAGGGGTTCTTCAGCTCTCCCTGACCCATGTGGGGACTGTCTTGATCTTTGGGATCCTTTTGGAACATCTCCCCCCACGACACCTCCAGGCGCTCTCCGACATAAACTTCACCCTCTGAGGAAACAGGCTCTGGGAACCCGACTTCAAAGCCTGGCGATGTGGGCTCCTCGCAGAAGTACTTGAAGCAACAATGAGCTTGAACCAGGTCTGGGTCGGGCTCCGAGTGGGCACGCCTGGACCTGGCAACTATTGTGTCCAAAGTCACGGGGCAGCCACAGACGAACAATGCACCTGGCAGCCCACAAGGGTCTCTTTCAAAGCTAAGTTGCTCTTGCCAGCTGTGCCAAGCAGAGGACCTGCATACACAAACTGTCATTTATTTTTTTCAATATCAAAGAATTACACTAAATGAAAATCATAATATTTTTTTCTTTTTTTATAATAAATGGAGTATAACCACATCAAAGGAAAAATTTACACAAAAGAAAGAACAAGTCCTCCTGTGATCCTAGGTCTCTCAACCACCATGATCTTTCGGATGCCTCTATCTCTAGTGTTTCTGTTTTCTTTTTTATTTAAAAGCATTGTCATAAGTATATAAAAATTTGCCTCTCTGTTGCTTGTTTAACTGAGAATCACTACAGGCACAGAGGTGCTGTATCATCTTTTTATGTATTGTTTTCATGGGTATAGAGCTTTCCTTCAAAGTGATTTGCTGTGACAAACTCAAACATTTTTTGTTTTTGGAGAATGATGTGCTATTATAAATAAGACTGGTGACTATCCCTGGACTATAACATGCCAGAATTTATGACTTGCTTTGTTTTGCATTTTGATAATTCTGCCATTTTTCTTTTTCTCTTTGTCCAAAATGGAGACTCCAAATTCATTGCCTCTAGACATGTGTGAGACTGCAGTGTTCAGGTAAGGTGACATTTTTTTTTCATATCCCAACATTTTATTAGGAAAATTTTCAAACATACTGGAAAGTTGGAAGAATTTTGTAATAGACACCCAATAGACACACAATAGACTGATTCAGGGTGACCTTTGAGCACAAACATAATCTTTGAAGATGCTGAGCAGCAATTAACCAGTAGATACAGAAATGTCTGTTGTTTTCCACCTGGTGCTCCTTGAATGTAATAACCATGGCAATTTATTGTTATAAGATTTTATAGCCTTTACTGTTTTTCAAAATGCCTTCAGGCCTATTTTCTTACTGTATCCTCAACATCCTCAAGGTTTAGCCAAGGCAGGTGTTACCAGGTGTTCTCTGTACGTTTACGGATGAGGAAATGCATGATCCGAGAGGTTAAGGGGACTGCCTAGGGTCACACAGTAAGACAAGTGCCATTGCAATACCAGGGCTGAGCTCTCAGCTGAGCCACGCTCCTACAGAAATGTCTCCCCTTCATTTACTAACTTATTAATTAATGACAGGTTTTCTACAGCCCTTTCAGCTCCCTGATTCTGCTTGTCTGTGACTTTGTATCTTTTCAGGATACGAAGGCAGGGGCATGTGAACCTGTAGTCCTGCCACCATAAACACCAACGTGAGGATTAAAGACCAGCTGCAAGGGGATTTCAAAAGCCCCATCAAAACCCAACACTTTTCTCAAGACACAATTTATCTTTGTCTCTGAAAGTAGGGCTAATTTAGACAACAATTAGACCCCAAAAGTAATTGTGCGTATGAGCGGGGTTGTCTCCCTTGGAGAAGAATCCGGGAAGATTCTGGATGGTTCTGGAGGCAGGGGGTTCACTCTGGAATAGTAACCACCAACACCACCCTCTCCACATCTCCTGCCTGAAACTAGTAAAAAGAGTCCCTGCCCACGCCTCGAATGTGGATTGTCACCAGGAACGGTGGCTTTTCCAGAATGGCCCATGCTCCAGCGTCCATGTCCCACCTGGGGAAGCAGCCTTCGATGCTCAAGAAGGCACCATGGTGGGACCTGGGGCCACATCCACCATGCAAAGTGCCCCTGGGATCTGGGGCACGAGGAATCCTCACTGGATCTTACAGGCTGTCCTTCCCCAACTTCCTTATTTTTATTCCTCCATCAGAGCAAGTCAACTGTCTCCACACTTGCTCTGAAAACGTGTTTAACATGCACTGACAGCCCACTATGACACAGGCATCGTTACTCCATTTTACAGACGAAGAAACCGAGCCTGGGAAGTTATCGAGAACCATGACCATCTCGGAAGAGACCAGCTCATCTCAGAAGTGATCTCGCTGGGAAAGGCCGTAATTTTCCACCAGGCCACGGGGCCCACTTTGCATCCACAAGGAGAAGCTTGCGCAGTTGGGCTCCCCTCCTGCCTTGTGTTGTCTGGACCCTGGGGCCAGTCTTATTTTGCATGAACAGAGTTGTCCTGGTCCCAGCGATTCTTTGCTGGTGTGGAGACTGGAAGTAGGAGCCCAAGGTCCACCAGGCACGGGGGCTCGTGGAGATGGTTGTGCTCAGGGCAGGGGTCTGGGGATGACGCAGCTTTTCTACAGAAAAATGCCCTCTGTCCTCTGCATAGTCCATGGTAGCCAACCTTAGTTTTGTCTTGCTTGGTTTTTTTCTCTTCAGCCTCCAGAAGAGTGTCTGTTCAACATAAAGAATAAAGCATGAGTGAGTTCTGAAAGCCACTGGGGAGACCTCCTTTTACTGGGGACATCTGCTTGTCCTTGCCCTTTGGAGAAATCAATGAATTTGATTTTTGGACAGGTGAAAATATTCATTGGAACACCATGGGTGAACAAAGTCCACCCTCCCAGTCCTCATTGATTTCTCTGAAGTTGGCCAGATGTTGTCACAATTTCCCTGTAACAGGTCCTGGGGAAATTCTGTGCTGAAAATAGCACCCGGGAGCTGGTGGCTGCAAATGGGACAGTTATTCCAGGACTCTTCTCAGAAACAAATACAAACCTTATAACAAAACCCATTGCACCAGTAGAAATCCCATGGAGATGCCTTCATAATTTGGAACTTCATGATTCGCAACTTCATACCTTCAGCTACATGATGGAAAAATTCCCACACGGGATCAGTTATGAAATCCACAGCTAAGTCAGCCTCCTCCTGGGGCTGGTGGGCTGGGAACTGCAGTCACTTTT